>NC_133363.1:63109113-63164884 GCF_049309525.1 Garra rufa
TAAGATATTTAGTTTTGTTTTAAGCAAAATGCACTTGATTTAGTTTTTTCCCCCTAAAAACAGGTCAAATGTTCTTAAAACAAGAGTATTTTACTTTTTAATTATTTTAAGCAAACTGCTCTTAATTTAGTTTTTTTTTTCCCCCCTGGAAACAAGACTACGCTGCAAAAAATGCTTTTCTAGCTTAGATTTTTTTTTTGTCTTGATTCCAGCCAAAAAATTCTTAAATCAAGAAGGATTTTCTAGACAAGTAAAAAAATTATTTTCTTGTTTTCAGAAAAAAAAAACAACAACTCTAAATTAAGTGAGTTTTTGCTTAGAACAAGCCAAAAAATCTGCCAATGGGGTAAGAAAAAAAATCTTATTTCAAACAGAAAACAAGATTATTTTTCTTACCCCATTGGCAGATAATTTCGCTTGTTTCAAGCAAAAATGTACTTAATTTTGACTTTTTTTTTCTGAAGACAAGACAATATTTTTAACTCATCTAGAAAATCCTTCTTGATTTAAGAATTTTTAGATATTTGGGCTGGAAACAAGACAAAAAATCTAAGCTAGAAAAGCATTTTTTTGCAGTGTAAATATCTTATGTCATTTTAGTTATTTAGTAAATGCATCGTTTTTAGATATTTTGACTAAAAACAAGACGAAAATACTAAGCAAGATAAACCTTTTTGCAGTGTAACAATGCATAATCTTTAAGTTCACCCAAAATTAAACATTCTGTCTTTAATTCCTCACCCTCATGTTGTTCCAAACCTGTAAGACCTTTGTTTGTCTTCGGAACACAACTTAAGATATGTTTGATGAAATTCAAGAGCTACAAAAAAAAAAAAAAATCGACAAAACAGTCCATGTGACATGAGTGGTTCAATTGTAATTTTATAAAGCTACAAGTATACTTTATGTGTGGAGAAAAAAAAAATAAAAATTTAGTCAACAATTCTTCTCCTCTGCATCAGCCTAGCACCATTTTGAAAAGTATCGACACATCACTGCTGAAAAAAACAGCTAAAGCCTGGGAAAGTGGCCAAAACCCCTCTAAAACCAGCCTGCTGACCAGCTAAAACCAGCTAAATGTAAACAAATTGAAGCATCGGTGTGTTTTATACGTCAACGGCATGCATTGTTTGCATGCGAGGAAAGCGTGTATTCTTGTAGCTTCATGAAATTACGATTTAACCCCTGATATCACATGGAGTATTTTCTCAATGTTTTTGGTATCTTTCTGGCAGGCTTGTGCACAATTCAGAATTGAATTGAGAATGACTCCTAAATTCCAATTCAATTCTTGAATTTGAATTTGAATTGAATTTGAATTGATATCAAAAACAGGATCTAGAATTGCAATTCGAATTTGAATTAAAGGAAGCAGAATTGCAATTCAACACAAATTCAAAGAAATTCATATACATAAGTGAAGTGTTTAACAATGAAGCTTTACAATATTATGTCAGATATGATTTCATTACTTAAGTAATAAGGTACGAGAGGCCGTGCTGTATCATGAATAAATCACGGCTGAAGGGCGTTGTTAGGCCTGCAACCCCTTCAGCCATGATTTATTCACGATACAGCACAGCCTCAAGTACCTTATTGCTTTTATAAAACGGTTACCACACAATAAAAATATTAAAATCAAAAATATATATTAATTTATATATATTAAGTTGTACGTTTTCATAAAGTAAAATCATTAACTGCCTTCCGCTGTAAAAAGTAGTCCCTAACTGCTGCAGCTGTGTTTACGTTGCTAAGGGTGGTTGCTAAGGGGGTTCAATGATACACAAAACCGTTGAGTGAAGCGGTCATAGCAGTGCCGTATCATGAATACAACACAGCTGCTGACCAATCAGAATTGAGGAATGGAACTAACCGTTTTATAAATATTCCATAAATGATATTAGTTTGAACTACTTGTACAGATGACATTGTGTTATTTGATTACTTTGAAATGAAAATAACATTTTGAACAAAACTAATCAAACATTGAGGGAGTAATTTATTTCAAGATTTTGATCATTATCTATATGTTGGAACAACATGTATGCAGGGTTGAGGAGTGACTAGCTATGTGTAATGAAATTATGCTATTAAATTACAAAATTAATGCAATTGTATGTGCGATTCAACACATTCTTTCTGTTGTATGACTGTGTGGAATGTCTTTGAATTGCCATGAATTTAATTCCACTTCCTGTCATTCCAACTCCAATTCAAATTCAACTTCCTGTGGGGCGGAGTCAATTCAATTCAAATTCCGACTCATGAATTGAATGGCGGCCAATTCTGAAATTCTGAATTGCGCACAAGCCTGATTTCTGGACTTTTAATGTGGAAGGACCCTTGCTGTCTATGGAGGGTCAGGGAGCTTATGGATTTCAAATATCTTAATTTGTATTTCAAGACAAACAAAGGTCTAATGTCTTTTGAACAACATGAGGGCGAGGAATTAATGACAGAATTTTAGTTTTGGGGTAAAATAGAATACACTGCAAAAAAAAAAAAAAAAATGTTTCTTATACTTAGATTTTTTTGTCTTGTTTCCAGCCAAAATATCTAAAAAAAATCTTAAATCTTTTGGACAAGTAAACATTATTATTATTTTTTTTTTTTTTCTGAAAAAAAAAAAATAAATAAAAAAAGCCAAAATTTAGTGTTTTTGCTTGGGGAAAAAAAGTAAAATAATCTGCTAATGGTGTAAGAAAAATATTTTTTGTATTCTGTTTGAAATAAGATTTTTTTCCTTACCCCATTGGCAGATTATTTTGCTTGTTCTAAGCCAAAACTCACTTAATTTTGACTTTTTTTTTTTTTTCCTGAAAACCAGAAAATAAATTTTACTTGTCTAGAAATCCCTTCTTGATTTAAGAATTTTTAGATTTTTGGGCTGGAAATGAGACAGTAAGAAAAGCATTTTTGTAGTGTAATCCAAAAAGATGTTTGGAAAATATCCAGTTAATGTATATCCTGTTATTTGTTTTGAACATGTTTCCTTCTCTTGTCTTTATCCCTCTTTTCCTGTCTCTGATAAACATTGGCACGTTGGCGGCTAGTGTGACTACACACAAGTGCAGCTGAATCTCTCGCAGCTTGAATCGCTTTGCAAAGCATCCTGGGATCAGCTCCGACTACTTGAGAAGGATGGAAAGAAGAAGAAAGGTGGAGGAAGAAAAGAGGAGGGTGGAGAAGAAGCAACGCTCCATCAGCGGCTCACCCAGTTTCTGAAAGACTGCGAGGAGAGGTTAAAGGTGCTACGGGCCGTTCACCGCAGAGTCATCAACAGGTAAAAGCAGCTGGTTACAAAAGGCCAACACAGACATTGTCATTCAAATATCATGCAAATAGGTATTTTGCTATCATTTAGCCGAAAGATTTAATAAAATAAATGAAAAATCAGGTTGGTTCTTGTATGCTTTTTAAGTGTCATTTATATTTTTATTTTTAGATTTTTATTTATATGTGTCTACAAAACTAATTAAAGCATTTAAGGGGAGACACTGCTTTCAAAACGTTTTTTCATGCACCTGTCAAGTTTGAGATTTTGGGCTTTTTGGTTTTTCATAAAGTGTTTTTTTTTTCAGACTAGTGGAAAGAAAACATCCAAAAAAACACTGTTAAGTGTTTCTTTTATAGCTCTTTATCTATTTGTGTCAATAGATTTCAATTACAATGCATACTTTTAAAGGCCGTTTTCTCAAAATGATTTGTTTTTCTCCTACACTGAGCCATACATCTCCACTTCAGTAGCGCTTACACACACCAAACTTGACATTTTTATTCCTGTCTATATTCTGAAGGTTTTTACAGAGGGATTTGTTCATACACTGTAAAAAATGCTTTTCTTACTTAGATTATTTGTCTTGTTCCAGCTAAAATATCTAAAAATTCTTAAATCAAGGAGGATTTTCTAGATACGTAAAAATTATTGTCTAGTTTTCAGAAAAAAATTACTCAAAATTAAGTGAGTTTTTGCTTGAAACAAGCAAACTAATTGCTAATCAAGATTATTTTTCTTACCCCATTGGCAGATTATTTTACTTGTTTCAAGCAAAAAGTCACTTAATTTTGAGTTTTTTTTTTTCTGAAAACAAGGCAATAATTTTTATTAGTCTAGAAAATCCTTCTTGATTTAAGAATATTTAGATATTTTAGCTGGAAACAAGACTAAAAATTTAAGTAAGAAAAGCATTTTTTGCAGTGTATATAATTTGCTTGATTTTATAAAACATCTTATTCCCCCCAAAATAGTAAAAAAAAAAAAGTGTTTCCTGTCTGTTTTAAGTATTTTCTGAAGTAATGAAATACCCAAAATTCCCTCTGTAAAAACTTTTAACTCTAATATGTCAAAAAATAAATAAATAAAGAGGAATTTTGAAAATGACTTCATCCAGTGTTTAGATTTTTGTACTAGAAAGTATGTAAATTATAGCACGTTTCATTAAATAATGCCTCATTTGCATATTTAAACCTAACATTTTAGAAAACCTGTCATACAAAAAATGTTTGCAATTGTCAATGTAATCAATCAACTGGGTAAGTGTAACGTGGAGTCAGAGACGTTCGGATCCATTTGCCAAGCTTTATTGAGAATAGTCAACAAGCAGGAGTAATCTCCGGAAAACAGGAACAACGTAGGAAATCCAGTAAACAGTTCGATACTCAGGCAATGGTCACAATGGTATGTAGCAAGAATCATAAACGAGATACACAGTCCAGGGTCATACACGGGAAATCCAACACAGAGAAAAACGCTTAGAATTACGACCATATGGAACGATAAGACTTCGCAAAGACACAGAGAAAGTCAGCGCCTAATATAGGCGAATAGCTAATGATCAGATTGTCAACAGCTGAGGCGGAACTAACCGAGGTACGTGGGAGAAAGGAGTCCGGGTGGCACTAATACTCAGGTGATGGTTCCCGCTGCGTCCGTTCAGAGAGGGCCACAGAGGCGTTATTGGTGACAGAGCCCCTCCCCTGCGAACGGCTCCCGACGTGAGCTACTCCTCGGCGCCGAGGTCTTCCACGGGGACGAGGAGCGGGTTTCTCCGGATGTTCCTGATGGAACGTAGTAGTAAGTTGGGGGTCAAGTATATCCTTCGAGTTGACCCAGGACTGTTCCTCGGGACCGTATCCCTCCCAGTCCACGAGATACTGGAGAACCCCGCCTCGGCGCCGAGAGTCCAAGATCTGGTTGACTTGGTAGATGTTCTCACCTTCGTATATTAGGGGAGGGGTTTCTGTCGGAGCAGCCTCGTCCTGGTCCCCCTCTCCTCCCGGATCCACAGCGGGCTTAAGCAAAGAGACATGGAAAGTGGGTGAGATACGGTAATGGGCAGGCAACTCCAAACGGAAAGCAACAGGAGTGATTTGTTTAATGATTTTGAACGGACCCACGTACCTCGGACTGAGCTTTCTGCATGGAAGTCGAAGTCTTAGATCCCTGGTGGAGAGCCAGACCCACTGTCCAACTTGGTACTCCGGAGCAGCTCTCCGAAGGCGATTAGCTTGGCGGGTTACTCGTTGGATGGCCCGGTGAAGGTTGGTGTGTGCCAGGTCCCAAGTCGCCTCGCTCCTCCGTTGCCAAGAGTCCACTGCTGGGAGGTTTGTGGGCTCCCCGGACCACGGGAATAGAGGAGGTTGGAACCCCAGAATGCACTGAAACGGAGTTAGTTGGGTGGAGTGTTTCTTCAAGGAGTTCTGGGCGTATTCTGCCCACAGGAGGTAGTCACTCCAGTCGTTTTGATGAAGATGGCAGTAGGCACGGAGGAAGCGGGATAATTCCTGGTTCAATCTCTCCACTTGTCCGTTGGACTGAGGGTGGTAGCCCGGCGTGAGGCTGATGTTGACGTTCAACTGTGACCAGAGTGCCCTCCACACACGTGACGTGAATTGCGGTCCTCGATCTGACACAATGTCTTCGGGTAAACCATAAAAACGGAAGACCTGGTGAAGCAGAGCTTGGGCTGTCTCCCAGGCTGTGGGGAGTTTGGGAAGGGGAATGAGACGGCATGCCTTTGAGAAACGATCAATGACGGTGAAGATTACTGTGTTGTGGTTGGAGGGTGGTAAGTCGGTCATAAAGTCCACAGCTAGATGTGACCAGGGTCTGTCTGGGACAGGGAGAGGCTGGAGCAGACCAGCAGGGTGCTGATGTTGGGACTTGGTTTGGTTACAGGTAACGCACTCTCTGACGAAGGTTATGATTTGCTGAGTCATGGAGGGCCACCAAAACTTGTTACGTACCAGCTCTCTGGTTGCTTGAATGCCGGGGTGGCCTGCACTTGGGTTTTCATGGATCAGGGTAAGTAGTCGTTGCCTAAGAGAAGTGGGGACATATGTTAACCCGGGGGGACATTCTGGAGGAGACGGATCAGTCTTTAAGGCCTCGGAGATCTCGGCCATGATGTCCCATTGTACAGGAGAGACTATCAGGGAGGTGGGTATGATGGAGGTCGGTGAGATGTCATTCTGAGATTGGTCATGCTGGCGGGAGAGTGCATCTGCCTTCCCATTCTTAGACCCGGGGCGATAGGTTATAGAGAATTGAAATCTGGAGAAGAACAGCGACCATCTAGCTTGGCGAGCGTTGAGACGTCTGGCTGCTCTCAAGTATTCCAGATTCTTGTGGTCAGTTAGGATGAGAAAGGGGACGTTGGAGCCCTCCAGCCAGTGCCTCCATTCCTCCAGAGCCGCCTTCATAGCTAGTAGCTCTCTGTCCCCGACGTCATAGTTCCGTTCTGCCGGAGTGAGCTTGCGGGAGTAGAAGGCACAAGGATATAGCTTAGCGGGAGTTCCATGACGTTGGGACAGAATGGCTCCAATGCCAGTGTTGGAGGCGTCTACCTCTACCGTGAATTGGCGTTGTGGATCTGGGTGTTTCAGGATGGGTGCAGAGGTGAAACGAGTCTTAAGGTCTTGGAAAGCTCTCTCACTAGAGGACGTCCACGCAAGCTTGTTAGGGCCGTTGCCAGTGAGGGAGGTCAAGGGAGCTGCTACTTGGCTGAAGCCGCGGATGAATCTCCGATAGAAGTTTGCGAAGCCCAGGAAGCGTTGGAGGTCCTTGACAGTTTGGGGACGAGGCCACTGCAGGACAGCGGAGACCTTGTTGTCGTCCATGGTGACGCCTTCGGCAGAAATGATGTAACCCAGAAAGGAGACGGTAGAGAGGTGAAACTCACACTTGGGTAGTTTGGCGTACAACTGGTTCTGGATGAGTCTTTTGAGTACGGCTTGTACGTGGCGGACATGATCAGATAAGTTCTCAGAATAAACCAAGATGTCGTCCATGTAGACAATGACGAATTTGTTGAGCATATCTCGGAAAATGTCATTAATTAGGGACTGAAAGACAGAGGGACTGTTGGACAGACCAAAGGGCATGACTAGGTACTCGTAGTGACCAGTCGTAGTGGAGAAGGCCGTCTTCCACTCGTCACCTGCCTTGATACGAATGAGGTTGTATGCGCACCTTAAGTCAAGTTTGGTGAAGATGCGGGCTGAACGAAGTTGTTCCAGAGCAGAGGGTACCAGTGGCAGGGGGTAGCGGTATTTAATGGTCACCTCGTTGAGGGCTCGATAATCAATGCATGGTCGTAAGGATCCGTCCCTTTTCTTCACAAAGAAGAATCCAGCAGACATTGGTGAGGTGGAGGGACGAATGAACCCCTTAGCGAGCTCCTCGTCGATGTACCGTTGCATGCTCTGGGTCTCAGGTTGGGATAGGGGGTACACCCGGCCTCTTGGAAGCGTGGCGCCAGGTAGGATCTCGATGGCACAGTCCGTGTCTCGGTGTGGAGGAAGTTGAGTGGCCCGGATTTTACTGAAGGCCCTGTGGTACTCTTGGTAAACCTCGGGAAGGTCCTCCAGTGATTGAGTCTCAGGTTGTGTGTCAGGGATGACAGGATGGTTCCTCTGGGGTTTTTTGAGACAACGTTGCTGACAGAACTGGGACCACTGGGAGATGTCTTGATCCTTCCAAGAAATCAGAGGGTCGTGAAGGGCGAGCCAGGGATGGCCGAGGATGATAGAATGGTGAGGTGACTGGGTGACGTGAAACTGGATGGTCTCAGTGTGCAAGGAGCTGGTGATCAAGGTGACAGCTTCGGTGATGTGGTGAATCCTCCCAGCTCCTAGTGGTCGTCCGTCAAGGGCTGCCACCGCCATTGGAGGAGTACATGGAATGAGAGACATGCGATGACGGTTAGCAAAATCCTGATCCACAAAGTTGCTGGCCGCCCCAGAATCAATAAAGGCTTTAGTCTTGACATGGCGGCCTTGGATTATTACACACACATCGAGCAGAAGAGAGGGTGATAAGGGAGGCTGTCTTACCCGAGTATTAGTGGATCTGGGGGGACGAGCTGCACACTGGGCTCGGAAATGTCCGGTTTGGCCACAGTACAGACAGAGCCGATTTCTCATCCTTCGGTCACGCTCCTCCTCGGTTAAGCGAGTAAATCCCACCTGCATGGGTTCCTCGGAGGTGTGAGAGGGAGTCTGGAGAGGAGTGAAGGAAGGTCGCGGGCAACGACTCCTGCGGGAACGAAGCAGGTGATCCATTTTAATAGCCATGTCCATGAATTTCTCCAGAGTCTTTTTCTCATCCCGACACGTGAGTTCAGCCTGCAGATCCATTCTGAGACCCCGGCGGTACATAGCTTTAAGGGGTTTCCCCTCCCAGCCCGCCCGGGCTGCTAGGGTACGGAACATGAGAGAGTAATCAGCGGCGGAAGAAGATCCCTGGCGGAGATCCAAAAGCTCCTCCTCTGCCTCCTTGCCGTCCTCAGCATGATCAAACACCTCTCTGAATTTAGCAAGAAAGTGTTGATACGAGGGAAAAGTCATTTGACGCCCCTCCCAGAGAGCCGTGGCCCAGTTTAAAGCTTTGCCGGTGAGCAGAGAGCAAACAAGTGAGACTTTGCTGTCTTCAGACATTGAACCTTGAGGCTGTGAGTTCAAATATATGGCACACTGCATCAAAAAACCTTTGCACTTGCCTGGGGAACCGTCATATTTCTCCGGAAGTGCCATTCGAAGTGCGGTGGCCGCTGTGGGCGGGACAGCGGGAGGTACCGCTGAGGCGGCTGCAGCAGGGGGGATTAATCATGGCGGCAGTTTGATTCACAGTCAGGGTGAGCGTTTGCATTGATCGCACCAACTCCTCGGTCATGGTAGTTAACCGATCCAGTTGTTGATGATGAACTGTAAGCAGAGAGGCTTGCCGTGTTACCTCAGACACGACGTTGCCTAAAGCCGCTGGATCCTGCTGCGGCGAAGTCTTCTGTAACGTGGAGTCAGAGACGTTCGGATCCATTTGCCAAGCTTTATTGAGAATAGTCAACAAGCAGGAGTAATCTCCGGAAAACAGGAACAACGTAGGAAATCCAGTAAACAGTTCGATACTCAGGCAATGGTCACAATGGTATGTAGCAAGAATCATAAACGAGATACACAGTCCAGGGTCATACACGGGAAATCCAACACAGAGAAAAACGCTTAGAATTACGACCATATGGAACGATAAGACTTCGCAAAGACACAGAGAAAGTCAGCGCCTAATATAGGCGAATAGCTAATGATCAGATTGTCAACAGCTGAGGCGGAAGTAACCGAGGTACGTGGGAGAAAGGAGTCCGGGTGGCACTAATACTCAGGTGATGGTTCCCGCTGCGTCCGTTCAGAGAGGGCCACAGAGGCGTTATTGGTGACAGTAAGTAAGGTGATAACCTTTTTTTTTTTTTACCCTATTTACCCCCATTGTTTTGCCTTAAGTAAACTTTAGATCAATATTTAATGTCATGAAACATTCAGTCAGGTTTGTCAAAAGGCTTTGATTGGTATATATGGTTTATTTCTTCAATAATATTTCCCCTGTAAGACATGGCGATGCTCCATTTTTAATTTTTCCTTCCATTCAGATTCCACTCATTCCTGCTCTTCCTCGGTTACTCGCGCACCATGGTGAGAGAAACAAGTGCAGAGGTGTTTTGTAAGACCGTTAGTGACTTCGCTCTGGAGTATAGAGCCACTCGCAATGCAATCCTTCAACAAAGGGAAAGAGAGAAGGAGAAGGAGAGGGAGAAACCCAGTCAAAACACACCTAAACTTAAATCCAGACTCCAACAAAGCCCATCTGATGTAAGTAAAGGGCACTTTAAAAAAAAAAATTACAGCCTGCACATTTTTTTTATTTTTATTTTTTTCGTTTATCCTAGAATAATTTTATGTATATTTAATTTTAAAGATGTTTTCATAATACTGTTAACCAAATGTAAAGGTTCTTAACCGAAAAGTGTTTATACCCTGCAAAAAATGCTTTTCTTACTTAGATTTGTTGTCTTGTTTCCAGCCAAAATATCTATTATTTATTTATAAAAGATTATTTTGGTTGTTCTAAGCAAAAACTGCTTTAATTTTGACCAATTGTTCTAGAAAATCCTTCTTGATTTAAGAATTGTTTGATATTTTGGCTGGAAACAAGACTAAAAATCTAAGTAAGAAAATCATTTTTTTGCCATGTATTTGGGAAAGAGAAAAGGGAATCCATTATAGGTTACTTTCCTTCACTGTAGGAGAATCAGGAGCAGGTGAAACTTGAAGAGGTTTTGAAGACTCCTGAATCATCATCATCTTTCCACTTTGACGTCACTCTTCCACGACAACGCAGCAAGACGAGTGACAAGAAAGGTAGCCTACACTGTAAAAAATTTGCTGTAGTTCTGCAGCTGGTTGCCAGTAACTTACTGTAGATTTTTAATTTATGTTATTTACTGGCAACAGTTTGTTCAAAGTTAAATGAACATTAAACATTAACAAGTCTTTGTCTTTACAGAATAAAACTATAAAATAACAACCTACTGCAAAGCATTCTGGGAACCAGAAACCTTCATCAACCTTTTTCTGTTTTTTCCTTCAGATTTTGGTTCCCAGAATGCTTTGCATGAGGCTGTTATTTTAGTTTTATTCTGTAAAGATAAAGACTTGTTAATGTTTAATGTTCAATTAACTTTGAACAAACTGTTGCCAGTAAATAGCATAAATTTAAATCTACAGTAAGTTACTGGCAACCAGCTGCCAGTAATACTGTAATTTCTACAGATTTTGTTTACAGTGTATTATAAGCATTGCATCACATTCTCAAATAAAACTGAAATATTTACAAATATATTGTTTTGTTGCAGGTTGTCCCTCTCGAAAGCTGAAGTGGTGAACTCCAGTCCTTATTCCTCTACAAATGTAGCTTGTTGACATTTTACTGTTTGTCAACGACATTTTTGGTTATGGAAGCAAAACTTGAAATAACTTTTTTTTTTTTTTTGTAAAATCTTTTGCATTGATGGCAAACTAGCAATTTGTCACTTAAGATGTTATCCTAAATCTGAGGCCAAAAGCAGTGATTTTGCATGTTGAATTGTTGCTGTTCATGGAATATTTTGTGTTGCTATGTTTGTGTTTTGTTTTGTTTCCACTGTGACAACTTACCCCATATATTGTGACATCATTACATGTCTTGCCTTTGCTTTCTTTGTTTCTATGTTTTATATTACCTTAACGGTACAGTGGTATAAACTACAGTAAACTTTTTGACATTGGCATTCTTCTTGCCATAATTTCCTTTAATGATTGAGAATTTCAAATAAATTAAGGTCATCAATAATGATTAGCAATGATCTTTGAATGGCTTTGTGTTAAAATTTAGTAACTTTTTAGTTAAATATATGTATTTAATACTCTTTTTTAAAACGTTATTTAAAACAAAATTAAGTGTGTTTTTGCTTGCAACTATTAAAATAATCTGCCAATGGGGTAAGAAAAATAATATTGTTTTCTGTATGCCCCACTGGCAGATTATTTTGCTTGTTCTAAGCATAAACATAAAGACTTAATATTGACTAATTGTTACTAGTCTAGAAAATCCTTCTTGAATTTAAGAATTTTTAGATATTTTGGCTGGAAACAAGACAAAAAATCTAAGTAAGAAAATATTTTTTGCCATGTATTTGGGAGAGAGAAAAGGGAATCCATTATAGGTTACTTTCCTTCACTGTAGGAGAATCAGGAGCAGGTGAAACTTGATCTTTGAATGGCTTTGTGTTAAAAGTAACTGTTTAGTAACTTTTTAGTTAAATATGTGACCCTGGAGCACAAAACCAGTCTTAAGTCGCTGGGGTATATTTGTAGCAATAGCCAAAAATACTTTGTATGGGTCAAAATTATAGATTTTTCTTTTATGCCAAAAATCATTAGGAAATTATGTAAAGATCATGTTCCATGAAGATTTTTTGTAAAATACCTACTATAAATATATCAAAATGTAATTTTTTATTAGTAATATGCATTGTTAAGAACTTAATTTGAAGAACTTTAAATGTGATTTTCTCAGTATTTTGATTTTTTGCACCCTCAGATTCCAGATTTTCAAATAGTTGTATCTCGACCAAATATTGTCCTATCCAAACAAACCATACATCAATAGAAAGCTTAATTATTGAACTTTTATATGATGTATACATCTCAGTTTTGTAAAATTTAACCTTATGACTGGTTTTGTGGTCCAGGGTCACATTTAATACTCTTTTTTAAAACATGGTGGTATACAGAAATAACTCAATATCAAAATACCATAGCTAATTACACCAGTTAATGTTCATTCTATAAAACTTATGAATGAATACAGTGATTCCTAAAGGGTTTTCAGACTATTTGTTTACCTTTAATGACAAGGCAATTTACCACGTTTTAATGTAGTAAAAATAACTATATTTTATTTAAAAGCTGTAGTTGTAATTCAGATTTAACAACCTGTTAAATGTATAAATTGGCTGAAAAGCTTTTGTAAAGCGATTAGCACTCAGAGAGAAGATGATGCTAACCAAATCCTGTATTCACCAATCAAACGGGGACTTTATTTAAAATGAAAGACGTATGGAGAGTGACGCGTATATCCACCAATCAATCTCATGTTATTCTCAAGCGCGTTGAAATGTAGCCAATGAGACTTGAGGATATGTAGGGTGGGGGCGGGGCTTGTTTTCAGTGCGTATTTGCCAGACGCCATTTCGTGCATTCGTCTGTTGGTCGGTGTCTACTGAACGAGCTGGTACGGACTGTATCCACAAAACAGTACAGCACCGAATTTTAATCATTTTTAGTCTTAAACTCCCGGTGAGTATTTTGATTCGAGAGATTTTTTGTCACTTTTTTTTTATTTTTTGACTGACTTTGAACTATCTTTGGAGAATTTTTTGTGTTTTTTTTTTTGTTTTTAATGCATTTTTCTGGTCATTTTCTGCTTGGCTTTGGTGGCGTACATTTTGTGATGCCGTGGTAGAGCAGTAAAAACATATGCTTTGAGAGGACCGCACGATTTTTATTTGATTTTTCAAAGTAGGAGTTATTTTTCACCCCATTTTTGCAGGACTACTGATAGAGCAGCTGGTTTTGTTTGCCTTCCTTTTTTTTTTTTTTTAGTTAATGTGAAGGAAATGTCTCATGGACCGGTGATTGTGTTTTCAAGATGGGGTCGTTTTTCCCTCCATGTCCAGGATTCAGAATATAAAGCGTTTTACGTCCATTTTTAACATGACAGACTGTTTTTCCCTACATGAGTAGACTATTTTTATTCGGCTGTAGACATTTGGACTGAGATTGTTCTTTTTAATACGATTATTTGGGCCTTATTTTTGCTCTTTATTTTTTTAAGGGTCGTTGCGTTCCAGTCGGAATTGTGTCGATTGATTTTTCAGGCGACGTTTTTGCGGGTTTTGAGTTATGCCTCGGCACTTTTAATGGACTGAGAAAACACGTTTTCTGTCTCATGCAATAATTTATAGGCTATCAGTGCATGGACCATTTTAACCCTTTTCGCACCCCAGGTCTGTGCAAAACCATGTAAACGGTCAATCTTTCCATTAAAAGTACTCCACGAATGTTGAATTGAGCTGGTTGCATTAATATTAAATAAATGTTTGAAGAAGGCCCAGTGGGCCAAAGACAATGCCTTTGCTGAAGTGCTCAACTGCCCCCATGCTGTATGTGTTCAAAATAACATCTTATTTGTATGTAATCCAAAAGTTCACTCCTTGAAGCTCTTCTAGTTGTCTTGTGGAATGTCTGGAAGAAATGAAAATTATATTTATGCCCCCTCCCCCCAAAACTGACTGTTTTTTTTTTATGCAATTTCACATTAGAAAGGTTTAATGTTGCCGTTTTATTTGCATGATATAGAATGTACAAGTATTTCTTATTTTGTCTTTAGTAAATGGGTATCTTGTACGACTGTGAAATGCACCAAATCATGTTCTCCTCACACTTTCCCACTAGGTACATATCAGGATCATATTCCAACTGAAATCTATTAAGACCAGTTTTGAGTTTAGCTGTAATATGTGACCCTGGACCACAAAACCAGTCATAAGGTTAAACTTTACAAAACTGAGATGAATACACCATATGAAAGCTCTATAAATAAGCTTTCTATTGATGTGTGGTTTGTTAGGATAGGACAATATTCGGCCGAGATACATCTATTTGAAAAAAAAAAATAAATAAATCAAAATACTGAAATCACTTTTAAAGTTGTCCAAATTAAGTTCTTAACAATGCATATTACTAATTAAAAATTACATTTTGATATTTATAGTAGGAATTTTACAAAAAAATCTTCATGGAACATGATCTTTACTTAATTTCCTAATGATTTTTGGCATAAAAGAAAAAATAATTTTGACCCATACAGTGTATTTTTGGCTATTGCTACAAATATACCCCAGCGACTTAAGACTGGTTTTGTGGTCCAGGGTCACATATAGGTTTAGATCATGGGTTCCCAAGCAAAAGAAACATACACACGCCAATAAAATGGTTATGAATAACCAACCTATCCACCATTTATCTGTTTTATGTTTAATCTTAATTTTATTTACAAAAAATAAACAAGCAAGTGGGAGAAATTGTATAAATGAATGTTTACATAAATTAATTGGGTTTGTTTCTCTCCACTTTTACACTAAGAAAGTATTGCAATGTGATTGGATGACAATTCCCATTTTAATCTACAAAGCTGCAAAACACAGCATCCATGTGGCTGTAGCATGAACAGAGTTCAATTAAATTGGTGTGATCCAGTGTCCCTTTTTTTTTTTTTTGTCTGAATTTGTGAACTTTGGGAAACCCTGGTCTAGACTAAGCACCACATGCTGATGCTGGAGCTTTTATATACAACATGCATATTTTGCACATCTTTAAAGTCATGCAAGTCACAAGTCCACCAAATTTGTCATCAGTTTTCCCAAAAAGATTAGTCCTATCATTTCAGATCTGTCAACCCCAAAGCACTCGGTTGTAAAAACCATTTTCCCTGCTTTAGTGAGCTAAAGATGTTCATTTCTGATTTTATTCATTTTGCTTTTTTTGTAGTTTTTGAGGCAGCTTTTTTGACCCACGTCAATCCGTAAGTTGGTTTTTCTTTTATTCTCCACTTCCGCACCAATCTTCCTGACAAGTGTTTTATGCAGACTAGACTCCCGTTTGCTGTGTGTAGCTTTTACCTTCTTCTATCACCTTGAAAACTGCCGTAGAGTAACAAATATTTTTTTAAAGAGTCTGTAGACTTATTGCATTTAGAAATATTCATAATCTAAATCAGCTTCAGCAAACAGGCAAGCAGAACACTAAACCACCGGCTTCAGAGACTTTTAACGTTCAAAAACATGCTGCGTTTTGCTAAATCACTCCTAGAGAGAATTACAACCTTTTATACTGAGGTCTAGCCTTATTTTTGGATTAATGGTAGTGTAGGACAATTATAATTTAATTCCATTTAGATTCATTTTATTTTTCCCTGTAGTTGAGTCCAAAGACATGTCTTCATCTTGCCATGATAGATTGTAGACAATTTCAAGAACAAACTAAATTTTACATTTAAAACCTGTTATTTTCCCATGAGCAATCATTAATGTTTTTCTAATAAACCCACATTTGCACCATTGAATCTTAAATTGGCAGGGATGAAAACCATAAGTGTAACTTGCTCTTGACCTTATAGATTAATGCTGTACAACTGAAATACGCTGCAAAAAATGCTTTCCTTACTTAGATTTTTTTATATTTGTTTCCAGCCAAAATATCTGAAACTTCTTAAGTCAAGATGGATTTTCTAGACGAGTAAAAATTATTTTCTTGTTTTCAGAAAAAACAATCCAAAATTAAGTGATTTTTTTGCTTAGAACAAGCAAAATAATCTGCCAATGGGGTAAGAAAAAAAAAAATCTTATTTTAAACAGAAAACAAGATTATTTTTCTTACCCCATTGGCAGATTATTTTGCTTGTTCCAAGCAAAAATACACTTCATTTTGACTAGTTTTTTCTGACAACAAGAAAATATTTTTTACTCGTCTAGAAAACGCTTCTTGATTTAAGAATTTTGAGATTTTTTTTTTTTGGCTGGAAACAAGATAAAAAATCTTAAAGCATTTTTTGCAGTGTATTGACATACTGAAATAGTCCTGACTAATCCTTAAATAAAAGGTAGCTTTTATTGTGTGACTTATTACCAATTATAAAAAAGGCACCGGGCCTAATTTTCCTAGTATTAGTGTTTATTGTCCTGCTATCTATCATGGTGCCAGAGGAGAGTTGGAGATTTTAATTTGCATAGACCTCTGACTGGTTTCACCTTCTTTCATCTCTATAAAGCTGAAATTGTCTACAGACGCTCTTGATATTCATCTTTTTGTTCAGCTGTAATGCAGACTTAATGGTGCATCTTAAGCTGTGCCAGGGGCATCTTTTAATAGTCCTTTTTTTATCTCTCTTGGCGGCGGTGTGAGGTTTTTTCCATTAGCGCAGGATTTGATTGGAGAACGTCACCATTTGACACATTTGTACATTTTGTTTCCCTTTTAGGGTTTTAGTTCGGGATCATGAGACATTGAGTGGGGTTATATAATGTTATGGTGACATGGCTGTTCTGTTTTACTTGGGATATCTGTCTGGATTAATTTTCTTTGCCTCAATTTGTATGTACCAACCACCGGGTGGCAGCATCTGAACACTAGACTGCTTGTTTGTTCTTGGGGAAGTGTTGAGATTGGTGTGATGTCCATGAAAGTGCGGTGGGTTACATCACCCACCCGCGCAGTACGACCTTCACCCACAATGCACTGCTGAGCAGCAGCTCAACGGTGTCCAATAACAACCCTCTTCTCTCCAACAGAATCAGGCAGACAGACGACTCGACCTGAATTACAGACAAAATGGAGTGAGTTCTGACTATTCAACCCCCAACATCCCCCTCAGCACACTTAAATATGTCAACGTGTACGTTGTTTGGCGGCCATGTAGCCGTCGGTCCCAAAAGCCTCAAAATACCACCCAAACTGCCCAGTCCAGCTCAAACATAAACGTGTAGTAAGCACAGAAAACAATCCACACACGCGTAACCAGATAACCAGACACCATTTAGTGCATTTTCACCCATTTTACTCTGTCAAAGCCATAATCAAAGGAAAGTGACACTATAATGTTATAACTGCAGGAGATAAGTTTGCATGTGTGAGATCTCAGCAAGACATGCATTATTACATTACTGGCCCAGCACTGGTTCATGAAGATACACTGTCCCCCTGTGGCACATTTGACCAACAAACTGCATAAAACTACAACATACATGCCCATCTATGCACATTATAGCACAGGAAAGCTTTATATGACTGCTGTGGCTCTTATTTTAAACATGCAAGTTGATAACTTCTTAAACTGTTTATTTTAATCGTTACATACTGTATATCTTAATGTTTGTGCTTCACTCAAATGACTTGTTTTCTGGTAATGTTCATGATAAAGTAATTGGAAACGTTTATGGGCTGTAATCTTCGTGTCAAGTCAACATGAAACCAAAATTGGCCCCATTTACTTTGATACCGCATGTGGACTCGTATTAAGTGATTCCACATTAAAAGCTATTTTGAGAGTGAAATGGGTTGCGAATATTGTTTCATGCTGACTTTAGATTTCCAGAATGAGTCCGGTCACACTAGAGATGTTTCCATCCATGTCTTTTAGTGCTAATTGAGATCACCTAGTTGCATGCACATTTCACGCTAAAAAATACATAAAGTTAAAAGTTGTGCACAAACTCCAATGGAATTGCATTTACCGAACGAACTAATCAAAAACAGATCATGGGATTGGATGACTGGACTAACCAGAGGACCAATCAAAAGGTGTTTTAGTCATTCTGAAATGGCTGTGCCAAGTCTGTAATCAAAATAATGAGGTATATTTACCTCCAAGAACAGTCTTAAACAATTGCGACAATGATTACATGCCAGTGGTTATTGCATTCCGTCGTTTTATTATGCATATATTGCACCGGTTTCCCCGGAAGTGATGATTTTGTTCTCTTGAACACTTGGAATGGAAACCGTGCTTTATGTGCAAATGTTTCATGCAATATTTCATTTTAAGTTAACTTGGCAACTCTGGATGGAAGCATAGCTATCAAGGCCAATAATGTTGTTTCCACTCGCTAATTTCTCATTTGTCTTTCCTGTCTCTGTCAATCTTCTGCACCCCCTCTTTTTGCCCAGACATTCCCCCACAACCAGCAGCCTGATGGCCAGCAACGTCACCAACAAGACAGATCCACGTTCGTTGAACTCCCGGGTCTTCATCGGGAACCTCAACACCATGCTAGTGACCAAGGCTGATGTGGAGGCCATCTTCAGTAAGTACGGGAAGATAGTGGGCTGCTCCGTGCACAAAGGCTTTGCCTTTGTCCAGTACGCCAACGAGAGGAACGCCAGAGCGGCAGTCGGCGGTGAAGATGGAAGGATGATCGTGGGACAGGTGCTCGGTAAGTAGGGTAGTGTCCCAATGAGAAGATTTCATTGATGCAGGTCACTGCAGATGTCAGGTTCATTTGACGTCAGGTTCAAATGTACTTGGTGGCTATATTTGGAACACCTTCAGACATGCATTATCAAGTCGATCTACTTGAATGGGGAAATGCTGAAGTCTAAAAAAAAGGCAAATTTTATTTTCAGCCAGTGGTCCTCTCATGCTCTCCCCTACCCACCTATTTTATGTTTTTTTTTACCCATTCCTGGCAGACATTTCTATCTCCTTTGTTCCTTTCTGACCCTCTTATTTATTTCCTGATCCTTTGTTTTTCATGCTGTCTGTAATAAAAAGGCCTTGAAGTAAAGTAGCCTAAAGTTAAATTATCACTTCTTTATCAAAGTGTCTCTTTCGCCAATGTTCCTTTCAGTGAGTGTGAGCCCATGTGTTCACATACACATGCCTCACTAACTTGCACACAATAAACATGCATCACATACAAACAATTTTAGAAGGCAAATTGTGAAAAAGCTATGTCACAAATGCAATATTACAATATATTAATATAAATACGTTTTAATAAGAGGAACAACTAGACTTTCTGCTTAAGCTCTACTCAGAAGGTGGTCCATTTTACCTGAAATTAAGGGCTCATTTTACCTTAACACATTCAGGTAAATTGGGCCAGTAACAAAAATGTAAATCTTTATTTAACAAAATCAGCATTTTATCTCACAGAGGCCATCAAGACATTGTTTATGAGTCATTATTTCTAAATGTGCATTTGTTTTTGATTTATCAGCCATTTGATTTGTCAGGCCACTCACCTTGCTTTTTTTCTGGCACAGTCTAAAAATTAAAAATTAGGCATTGCCTAGTAACCTCAGTCTGAAAAAGGTCATTTGCTAAATGTAAAGAACTGTTATGGCAATAGTTTAATATTCTTTGCTGTTAACTTTTAAGGAGATATGGTACTCGAACCTCAATTGGCCCATTTTACTTGATATCACCCTATGTTGAGTAAAAAAAAAAAAAAAAACATTCACAATGCAAAAACAATCTTAATCTTATATCTCAGTCCTTTTTATTTGTGACCCTGGACCACAAAACCAGTCTTAAATCGCTGGGGTATATTTGTAGCAATAGCCAAAAATGCATTGCATGGGTCAAAAATTATTGATTTTTCTTTTATGCCAAAAATCATTAGGAAATTAAGTAAAGATCATGTTCCATGAAGATTTTTTTGTAAAAATCCTACTGTAAACAAATCAAAATGTAATTTTTGATTTGTAATATGCATTAAGAACCTAATTTGGACAACTTTAAAGGTGATTTTCTCAGTCTTTTTGATTTTTTTTTTTTTTTTTTTGCATCCTCAGATTTCTGATTTCAAATAGATGTATCTCAGTCAAATATTGTCCTATCCTAACAAACCATACATCAATGGAAAGCTTATTTATTGAGCTTTCATGTGATGTATAAATCTCAGTTTTGTCAAATATAACCTTATGACTGGTTTTGTGGTCCAGGGTCACATTTATGCAAAAGTCTGTTTATTTATATATTGTATGTATTTATTTTGGGGTGAAATGTAATCTTGAGGATAGGAAAAAAGGGTGAACGGGATCAGGAATTTTCTGCGTGATTTCTGTAATTTGATGTGGTCTTAAATCAGAGTCAAAGATCAAAGAAAGCCCAGCATTTCTGACATCGTGTTGCCGTTTTATGCCCTAAACTCATAAATTAGGTCGTTCCAATTCTCAAGGTTGATTGTTTCTCTAAGAAATCTTCTGTAAGGTTTAAGATGCCTTACGATACCTGCTTATGCATGAGTATATGTTGTTCCATTTTGTCAATTTAGTAGATGCATTTATACCAACTGACTCATCTCATGACCGCTAGCCCACATATTGATATTTTTTTATATACATTTATTTTAATGTGTTTTGAATCTTTCTGCAGATATTAATCTGGCTGGTGAGCCAAAACCGCATCGGTCAAAGACCGTCAAACGCTCTGCCGGAGATATGTACAGGTTCGTATTTAATGTTAATATCACTTAATTTTATTTGTATGTTTATGTATTTTTTACCACTGTTAATTCTTCAATTGCTTTCTCCTCCGACAGTCCTTCATTTGATCTGGACTATGACTTTCAAAGAGATTACTACGACAGGTGAGCTCTCATCAAACACTTTGCAATAAGCTTTTTTGTTTTGATCATTCATGAAGGGTGTTTAATTTGTCTCAACTGGGATTGCCTGATTCCTGGAACGTGTGTTAATCTGAGCGTGTGTTTTCAGGATGTACTCGTACCCGTCGCGTGTTCCCCCTCCTCC
This sequence comes from Garra rufa, assembly GCF_049309525.1. Lineage (NCBI taxonomy): Eukaryota > Metazoa > Chordata > Actinopteri > Cypriniformes > Cyprinidae > Garra > Garra rufa. The sequence continues at coordinate 63,130,300 of NC_133363.1, forward strand.
TCCTCCTCCTCTCTCGCGGGCGGTGATTCCCTCCAAAAGGGCGCGTGTGAGCGTGAGCGGCGGCGGTGGCAGCCGCAGAACCAAGAGCAGCTTCTCCTCCAAGAGCAGTCAGCGCACGTCCCGCACCAGTGAGGAGCACTTTTTTTATATATATACATACTACTAATCAAATGTTTTTTCAAAAGAAGTCTCTCTTGCTCTTTTTCTCATCAATTTATTTGATCAAAATCACAAAAACAGTGAAATTCTAAAGTTATTACAATTTAATATAGCTCATAGTTTTCTATGTGACTATATTGTAGTAAGTACTTGAGTTTGACTTTTTGAAATGTAAGGCCTGGAAAACACTTGAAAATGGCAATATTCCTGAAGAGGTACTTGGAAAAGTGAATTATTGGAAGACGATGTATCTATGAAATAAGTGTTTAATTTTGCCAATACTTTTCACTCAATTCACACATTTCAAAAAACATCATGCCTTTCACTAGTATAATGTTAGAAAACAATCAAGCTAAGCAAGTAGTAGTAGTACTGACCAGGGCTTAAAAACGAAAAAAAAAATCCATTCGGTTCACTCCGAGCAGAATCGATATTATAACGTTTCTGTTCTTGCGTTCCTCATTAAACAATACGTTACGAAAACGGTTTTCTAGAAAAAAATACCGGTTAATAACGTTATTTTATTAGATGGATGGATAGAGTGTGCCTTTTAATAACATGTTTGGCATTATGTTTACAAATGATTAAACCAAATTCCGTGTTCGTGTCATTTGAACTTAATGTCTTTAAAACCGAAAGTAAACGAGTTCACCTGGAAACTCGTTACAAATGCGCTAACTATTTTCTTGTTTGATAATACTATAGCGAAATAAGCCCCTTCAAGACCATCCGCTTAACATCCTGAGCACACGGCTTAATCTGCGATAAAAACCTGTTGATTTATTACCTAATATACATAATAGCCTATTATAGGCTATTTTCACTCAAACAAAACAGAACTCCAGATAGTGGATATGATTTTACATTTAATGCATAAAAGTAAAAGAAAACATAACGCATTGTAACATAATAAAACAACAACAGATTTCTTTTTTTTTTTTTTTTTTACATTTAACACAACAGATCAACAACTTCAATTATAATATACCAAATAGGCTACTGGAAAAACTGGATGGGCTTCAGCAAAAGTGAATCTATTACCTACTTAGGCCCTGATCACACTGAACGGGTCTTTTAGTTCTAAAAACGCGAGGCGCACAGCACTGCCTTTTTTTTTTTTTTTTTGGTGACTTTTAAAAAAGAGCAGTGTGCTGCGGTTTTTATGTTGCTAGGCAACAACCAAAACAGCTGTCCTGTCAGTCAAATCAAAGAATTATAGCGCGCGCGCTCTACAATCTTTGGTTTTTGCTGTTAGTTAAACTGTCATATTAGCAGAACCCCAAAAAAATACAGCTCCGGTTTACCCACGACAGACACCAAAAGTTATTCCTCCATTTCTTGCAGTCTCCGGACTTTTTAAGCAACGGTTAACTTTCATCACCACAACAGAAGGCCCGCCTCTCCATTCATTCGATTGGACAATGGAAAAAACGCAAATGACGTCAGGCATTTTTCCGCTCAGAGTTGCTTTTTTTTTACAACTTCAGGCGCTCAGAGCGCTTCTGCGAAAACGCGAGACGCCGGGGGCGCATAAACAGCGCGTAGAACACTCACTGCCAACAGAAAACCATTCAAAAAAGGCGCCTCTCACTGCAAAAACGCGTTCGGTGTGATCAGGGCCTTAAACTACAAGTTTTAATTAGGCTACAATAACTTAAACCTAAACATACCTTTGCACATGAAACAGCCAGGTGGCAGGTGCTTGGTAACCTTAAGCTCGTCGCATCAGAAAGGGCTCTGCTTATGATGATGACGTCTGCTTCGCGGGCATTTCACGTTGTATGCGTCACCGTCGCATTTGCGCACACAATTTGAATTCATGTTTTTGGTCTGCCAAATTGACAAAGAGAACGATAAATACCGTTATTAACTGGTTAATTTGGAATTTCTGTTTCCGTTTCTGTTCAGAACGATTAAAATTGATTTTGTTTTCGTTTTTGTTCCTGTTCCTGTTTAATGTCATTTGTTTTCGTTTTTCGTTTTCGTTCCTTGAACCGGTTCAGAGCCCTGGTACTGACAGTGATGTGAAAAACATGGCTAAAGATGTGAAAAGAACAGATGATCCACTCTGATTGATTCAAACTTGTGACTTCGATCATTAAGCAATTCGCTAGCAAAAACCACATTAAATCAAAAGAGCATTTCATTTTCGAATTTTGACATGGCTTGTAATGATTTTAAAAAAGCACAGTGATGGGTGAAACAGCTTTTCGAAACTGAATCCGTTAAACCATTGCATCACAAAATGGTTCACTTTCGAAGCGCTCCAGTCAGATTGCGTATCATTTTCTTAAACAGAAAAACTATTAATATAGAACAGTTATATAAACTTTTATGTAAAAATAAAAAATACTTTGCATGTGCTGTTTTATTTTTGCCTTTTTTTATTTTTTTTATTTGGTGTATTTTTATTTATCAATTTCCCTTTTTTAGAATTTTAAATGGAAGACATTGTTTGAAAAGTGAGATCTCTGAAAGTCCTTAAATCAGAAAAATAGTGATTGAAAAGTCCTGGAATTTTGATTTTAATTCACAGTATATGTACCCTGAACCCTGTGTAGAATTTTCAGCATCATTACTCAGTCTTCAGTGTCACATGATCAGAAATCATTCTAATATACGGATTTGCTGCTCAAGAAATATTTATCAATGTCGAAAACGGTTGTTCTGCCAAATAGTTTTATGGAAATCATGATACACTTCAAAAGAACTGCATTTGTTTGCATTTAGAAATATTCTAAAACATTATGAATAGCATTAAATGTCTTTACTGCACTTTACCAAATTATTGCATTTTTACTGAATAGTATTTATTTCTTAACTTAAGCTTTTGTATGGTATCTCAAGTGCATCACAAAAATATGATTTTCAACATTGATAATCAGAAATGTGTCTGAGCAACAAATCGGCGTATTAGAATGATTTCTGAAGGGTCATGTGACACTGAAAATTAATAATGATGCTGAAAATTCAGCTTTGATCACAGGAATCAATTACATTTTACAATCTATTCACATAGGAAATGACTTAAATTATAATATTAAATATTATACAGTATTTTCTATCCAATAAATGCAGCTTTGGTGAGCAAAAGGCACTACAAAATCTTACCAGCAAACTTTTGAACAATAGGCAACTTAATGTCTAAGATGTTTAGTCACAACAATTCATATCTGTGTGTGTTCAGTGAGAGCTGATGATCTTCAAACCATTAAGAAGGAACTGACTCAGATTAAACACAAAGTGGACTATCTTCTGGAAAGCCTGGAGCGCATGGAGAGAGACCACAGCAAGAAATCAGGTACATGCCACACAGACCATAAAACTACTGACCAAACCCAGTGAAACTAGTCATTTCTAATGACTCTCTGCTCATGTTTATGCACAGAGGTGAAGAGCGCTAAACTAGATGAAGTCTCACCGCAGCACTCCAGTGGCAAGAAAGAGCGAGAGGGCACGGACATGAACGACTACGAGGATGAGGGAGACCTGCTGGAGGAAGAGGAGGTGAGTGAAAGAGAAACGACAGCACCCGAAATCAAACATCGACTCGCTTGTATTCATCTGTCGCTTACGGTTTGTGCAGATCAAGAGTCAAGAAAGGGAGGATGATGAGGAGGAAGAGGAGGGTGAGCAGGAGGAAGGAGAGGATGATGGAGACAGCGCCAACGGAGACCATTCTTAAACACAACAGACACGGACACGCATGCATGCTCACCGTGAGATATAGAGTAGATCCTCTGACCTTTAATGCACACTTAGTTTTATTTTACAAGTCCGGAACCGTAACTAAGACTCTGTGGATCATGAAAATGAAACTTTTTAGATGATCAGTCGCATGAACCCCTGACTACAGCCACCATACTCTAAGATTCTTACCCAAATCTGCATTAAAAACGTTTGGATGGGGAGGTTTTCTGCTTTAGGATCAAGAAAATGCTTTTGATTGCTGTGAAATCTTCTTCGTTGCTGGGACATTCAACAGGTTTGCAGTGCATTATCCATGTTAAGCTGTTTTAAAACTGGCAAGATTTTGAGAAGGAACCCCTTAGAAGTGCTATAACTGGATTTTACCAAAACTATCAGTTGAATGTTGTGCAAAGATGAAGGTTAGAGCAAAAAATCAACCCCCTAAACCCTTAAAAATCAATGTCCCAAATGACTAATGTGGGTCTGTTGGGTGGGACAGTGGTTTAGTGATTGACACATTGATGAGCCAATCAGAATGCATCAAATTTGGAGATTTGAACTCTTAAGGCGACACTAATGTGCATTTAATTGGTTTGCACCAATCGTATGCTACCAGTGCAAACAAATTGGATTGCCAAGCTTGGAAATCAATTGCTTTCCCATTTCAAGCATGGTCAGTTCCTTCTCATCTGGTGTTTTTATAATCTTAGTCTGCTGCATGTGTTACGGTGGTGATAATGGTGGCTGGAGTTCGGGAACGTTCTGTCGTGGTCTTGAGGTCGTTCACTTTTAAAACCGGTCTGTGCAGATTGCTATTGAACAGATACAATACAGCTCAAATGTCTGTCTTCACCAATGCTTTTCATGATTCTTATGGTTGTGAGACCCTACTGTGCAGATTTCCAATCTTAAGCACACCGTTGATCATCGTTGTCTTCCCCCGACACTTAGAGATTTATTCAATTATTCTGGCTCATAACAGTCTCGAATGCCTCTCCAGTTGAGTCACAAAACTCTTGATTGACTTTAGTCTCCAAACCCTGAACCCATTTAATCGTAATGTTCCTCTAGGACTCGTTTTGGGAATGAATGTAGAGTTACTCGTCCTGACCAGTGGGCGGCAGTGTGGCCCAGTTCTGCTATTTAACCTCTCAGAAATACTGTTTAAATGAAGTGAACTGTTTTATATTCCATATGGGGTCAGAAGAGTGTGAGAATAAGTTCAGATTGTACAGTCAACGTCATTTTACTTGTCGGTTTGTGTTTGTGTACAGTGACACTAAGGTGAGTTTGCTTCTGATAAATGCAAAGTTGTGTTTGTTGCAGTTTTAATTTCTGTTTGTCTTTTGTTTGGTCTGTAATAATAAGTTTCAATAAAACTACAAATGTTCGTGACATGTTGGTGGTTCTTGTATAGATCTGGAACAACTGCTATATAATTTTTCAGCTCTATAAAACAGCAAGTTGAAGTGACAAAATGCAAATTTTGGTTGCAGCCTTGCAAGTTGAGACAGTCTCATCATATGCCTTTCTGAAATATCGTCATTCGTTCTAGCAAAACTATTAGCTTCATTTCAATGAACTAATTAAAAGAAACACTGATTAACTGAGTCATTCAACGCCGTTCCCTGCGGTCGCTGCACTTAATGTAATCGGTTTTTGAATCGTGATTATATTACTGCCATTCATCACTGATTTCTTTAGGGCCTTTTTATGTTTTATTAGATATATTTGGTCCACATTTGTGTTGCGGTCATCCAAAATGAAATCTCATAGTTTTTAGGGCTTGTGGCAAATGACTTGCAATTTCAGTTTAGCTTCTCAAACATGAAATGTTTCTTTAGTTTTCTTGAGAGCCCTGTGAATGTTGTTGAATACTATGGAATGATTGTTTAGGATGTAAGTTGTATAGTAGGGTTAATACTAAAACAGGTCTAGACGAGTCTCCTTTTTTTTTTTTTTTATGAGATTGTTTTTCTGGTCTTTCACATTCGTCTTATACATTCATCTCTCGATCTGTCTGTCGCTACAAAATTACAGGACCTGTTAAAACACAACCTAAACCGCTCTGTTTAGGCCTCAGGAGCCTATGAACCTGTCAACCCAAAATGTTCCTGGCAGTACCACGGTATGAGATGAAAGATTTGCCATGGTATTCACACAATGTGCTGATGTTTTCTACAGAATACTTCAGAGGTCAAACGCTGGGTGTATCTGTTGGGTTTCTTATTCTATTTCAATTTACTTGGTGTTAATGTTGTGGTCAGTCATTCAAACCCTTTAGAGTCACCAGCTGTTCAAAGTTGATTATGAAAATGGTTACAGTCTTTGTACAAGGTGCTTAAAGTACTTGGATTTGACTTTTTGAAATCTAAGGCCTGGAAAACCCTTGAAAATTTCCCTGAAGAGGTACTTGGAAAGTGCTTGAATTATTGAAAGAAATAAGTGTTTAATTATTTCAGTAAGTGCATATATTTTCGCGCAAAATGAATGCAATTCAAAAAGACACCTTTTTTTTGCTTATTTCGGTTAATGTCTGAAAACTAGTGCGCTAAGCCAGTAGTAGTAGTAATGACAATGTCGTGTAAACATTTGTTCTCTGAAAATGCAAAAAGAAAAACGGATAAACCAAATTGAGTCGTTTACATTGGAACCACTCCAATTGATTTGAACTCGTGACCTCGATCATTCATTTCAAGCGATTCACTTGCAAAAACCAGATCAAATTAAAAGAGCCATTTCGAATTGTGACCGTTTGTAATGATTTTTAAAAGCGCCTAGTGATGGGTGAAATTGAGCTTTTTGAAACTCTATCAATTAAACCATTGCATCGCTAAATGATTCTCTGTTTTTAAGGGGTCATCGGATGCCCATTTTCCACAAGTTCATATGATTCTTTAGGGTCCTAATGAAAAGTCTCTAATATACTTTGGTTAATTCTCAATAGTAGTGTAAAAAAAAAAAAAGACCCTTTTACCTTGTCAAAATCAGCTCTGCAAAATATCAGCTCATTTTATCGCATGCATGGGCCCTTTAAATGCAAATGAGCTCTGCTCGCCCCGCCCCTCTCTGCTGAGGGATTAGGAGCTGTAATGTTTACTTTAGCCGTGTTTAGCGGCAAAAATTGCCAACAAGCACATTATTAAGACAGGCTGTTTTCAAAGATGCATAAAAAACCCTTATACTGACTCCATGTGGCTGGAGCTGCATCACGAATGATTCACATGAACTTAGACATGTAGATCGGGATCGGTGCTTTCCTTTTAAAAACGAAAGTAACGTTGTCCTCTGCCTCTTCAGCGGCTCAAATGTCGGGAGTAAATGATGCTCATTTTTACATCCAACAACACATAATGGCAATCGTATTTGGACTGTTTCAGCTCGGTGAAGGCGGGTCTAAGGTAAGACGCTCATGTGTTTTGTCACAACGAAAAGAAGCTGAGAATGACCTGATTTTAAAAAAGGGGATATTACTTCTAAAGATTAAAAAACACCTCTGGGTGGATTTTTATCGGGTGGTTGTGTGCACAAACTGCCAACACACATTAATGTTCAAACAACATGGAAAAGTTAGTTTTGCTTTCGATGACCCCTTTAAAGCGCTCCAATGTGATCACATATCCCAAATAATTTATTTCAGATTTGACCTTCAAAACGCTCATTGCGAATCATTTGTTTTAGATCAGAACTTTGCATATCGCAAATCATTTGATTTAGATCAGAACTGTTTCATAAATCATTTAATTTGAATGATTAAATTCAAATGATTTGCGATAAACGCTCCAAAGATTGCAACTTCGGAGCAGGTTCACCCGCTTTGCTTTAACCCTTGTGTGACCTTATGGACATTTTTGTCCATTTCAGTTTTGTTTTTTGTTATAAGTGTGCCTGTGTTAATGCCAACTGCATAAATCTCGGCTCAGGTGTGTATTTTTATTACAATTTTAATATTTCACCCTCATTCCCTTCAAAAAATTAATTTTACCCCCGTACAAAAAATACTCACACTCAGGACCTTAAGGACAAAAATGTCCACATTGAAACCCATTAAAACAGCAATTTTTTAACCCAGGGCCATTTGACTATAAAATGATGCAATATTTGCTAATAGGCATTCATTCTATCGGCAAGGCTTCAAATTTTAAATTTTACCATTTTTTACTAGATTGTGCCATTTTTTTTTCAAATTTGGCATATAAAAGAAATACTCGCTTTTTCGTGTTTTCTACTTATGCATATTATAGTCTGTTATAGAGTCAATTGGAAAAATAATGCAGCTATAATTGTGTTGGTATGTTGGTAAGGATGTCAGAGTGTGGTTTGAATGTGTTTACTGAAAATTTTATGGGTGTAATTAGTTTGAAAGAAATGATATCAAAAATCCCACTCCTTGTATATAAGTCTCAGGTTGTTTTCAGGTCAAATTAGTCATTAGTTATATATTAATCTTATTTTATTTAACAATGTTTTAGAATATTTTCTTGTGTTTGGTTGAGCAGTTGTTGGGTAAACATTTGATTTTTGTACAATTAGTCTGAGAAAAGAGGAAAATGTGAGAAGGCCAAACAAGAAAGGCTATATCTTAACAGTGCTGTGACATATGAAACTTGTAACCATCAATTCCACCATGTCTTTAGGGATTGTGCCAAATATCAAGTGAATACAAATATATGCAGTGTTTTGTTTTATGACATGTGTAACTTAATATATTATCAAAATAGTGATTCAAATGTCGATAACGATAAGCTAAGCTCTAAATTAAAAAAGTTAAATTCAAAGTTTATTCAAGATCTAACAAACGTGGAAAGTATTTACTTCCCCATTAATGACAAATGAATATCATGATAAGTGTTGTGATAATATTTTTGGCCATATTGCTTAAAACTGTAATTGATCTTCTGTTCTATATTATTAGTTTTGTCTCCTTGTTTTACTTCAATTTTTTACATGTTATCAAATGAGCAAATGTCATACCATTTTTTATTTTTTATTTTTTTTATTTTTTTATAAATGCACTTTAAATATAGAGTGAAATCCATGCTCCTTAAGTGGCTGCGTTGTTTACATCCTGCCAGGATGGCATTTAGCGTTTCTTGTCTCTGGCGTTTGTGAGCTTTCTCAGTAGCTGTGGTCTACTAAAAGCCAAAGGGATCAGGCCTAAAGGAGGGAATAAAGACAGAAGTCTTTTGGTGGTTGTATTTGTCCACAGGCATCTTCCCATTCTATTCTCCTCTTCGTATCGCTAGGAAAAGCAGTGAAGGCTTCTCGTTGCCCTTTGACCAAAAATGACATCTAAAAGCTGCACAATGTGGCATCGTAGCAGTATTTTATTTTTTAAAATAAGAATAGAAAACAAAAATAACAACTAAAAATAGTAACCGGTAGCGCCAGTAACTCATTGAGTGCAACCATTTCACATCATCTAAATAATGGCGCCCCCCATAGTCCAAAATATGTATAAAACTGTGGATTTTTTAAATAAAAATAAGTCTTTTATAAGTTTTCTGCTACATATTTAAGTGAGAGACATCATTTGTGTTATATTAACCAGGGTTGGGGACAATTCAGGAATGAACTCAACAATTCCAATTCAAAGAAGGAAATGGAATTGGAATTGGAATTCAACAACAATTACAGGAAACAGAGTTGGAATTGAATTGGAATTACAAGAAGTGGAATTCAATTCAGGGAAACTCCACTGAATTCCGTTTATTGCTGTTTCTGAGCATTCATTTTTGATTACATTTAGAGACATAAATTTGAACTTTATTTATGATGCTTTACAAATACCATGTATGAAATAGAGTTGATCAAATGCAAGTAAATAAAAATGAGAACTGTACATTATGAATTAATAATTGAATGACAGTGGTGATAAGTCTGTGGATGTACTATACATTCAATATATGATTACCACATATAGTCTCAACTCACAAAAAAATGAGTCATGTTCATTCATGTATTTCATTCACTTTTTATTGCATCGAATTATCATCATTTCCTGAAATTTGGCATGTGAAATGATCATGCTTAACATACTAAACATACAGTACTTTGTATTTCTTTTATATGTTTGTTTATGTGATTTACAATATTTAATGTACTATAAACTATTAAGCAAGTCAAATTATTTTATTTAGCAACTCAAGTGGAATTTAGTGGAATTTATTTGAATTCAGTTCTGTTTCCTGACATTCCAATTCAATTCCAATTCCATTTCCTGTCAGCTGCATGCAATTCCAATTCCAATTCCATTCCAGGAAGTGAATTGGAATTTACCATTCATTCTCATGAATGGCCCCAACCCTGATATTAACCAATACAAGGCTTAATACCCAAGGTTCACTTCAAGTGAATTTGCATTTTCGCATTATTTTATGACCTTCGGCCTACCTGTTAGACTGCACAAAACTGAGCAACGTGAAACAGACTCATATGAAATGAACTCTCAGTTCAATTTAATTAAATGGGGATTATTTCAAACGAATGAAATGACTCCGTGTCGTTCTTCTGCCGCTTTGGAATCAGCCGGACGCAGGAACAATCAAACGAATTGAATTGGTGACACACATCTGCTCGATTTCAAATACAGCGAGTGAACGAGGACCAATGAAATGAAGATGAAGAGAACAATTGCTGCGTGAAACATGCCACAGATGGCAGAACGGCACGCCAGCCGGACACGAATATTCATTAATGAAGCGTTCTCTCTCTCTCTGTGTGTGTGTGTGTATGTGACAGCGATGCACATCTGACGCCTCACTGCTCACAATCATTCCAGTGCAGTGAACACACTCGCCCTCTCATGCGTTCACCCGATCTGTCATCTCTTTCTCTCAATGCTCTTTCTCCATCCTTTATTATCTCCATGTCTTCTTCATTTTATCATCCTGTTTTTCTGTTTTATTTTCCTGTGGGTAAACCTAATATTTGTGACATTGCAGATTCACCATCTATATATCTATGCATGTGAAAGTTTGGGAACCCCTTGCAGAATCTGTGAAAATGTGAATAGTTTTAACAAAATAAGAGAGAACACATGTTGTTTTTACGTGTGTGTTGGCAGTTTGTGTACACAACTACCCTGCAATGATAAAAATGTTGTTGTTTTTTATCTTTAAAAGTAATATCCCCTTTTTAAAATCAGGTAATTCTCAGCTTGTTGGTGTGACGACGCACAGACAGAGGCCCCTCCCACAATAGTTGATTGACGTGAGCGCCTTACCTTAGACCCGCCCTCACCGAGCTGAAACAGTCCGACTCTGATCGCCATTGTGTGACTCAGGTGCAGGAGAAGACAAGAATGTCTCTGATTGAGCGATTGAGGTGTTCTGTTGATGGATGTAATAATGAACATAATAGTAGTCATTTACTCCCGACATCTGAGCCGCTGAAGACGCAGAGGATTAACGTTACTTTCGTTTTTGAAAATGAAAGCGCTGATCCTGATCTACATATGCGTCTATGTTCATGCAAATCATTGGTGATGCAGCTTCACCCACAGCAGAAGTGAGTATAAGGGTATTTTATGCATCTTTGCAAATGGCCTTTCTCAATAATGTGCTAGTTAGCAAGTTTCACAGCTAAATTAGCAAGTTTCAGAGCTCATTAGCATTTAAAGGAACATGCAACAGAATAGCTCGCTTTAAAAAGGGATGATTTTGACAAGGTGTTTTTAGACTTCTCATTAAGACCCTAAAGAATCATATCAACTTGTGGAAAATGGGCATCCGATGACACCTTTAATTAAGGTGAGACACTGCAGGTGAATAGGGTAAAAAAAAAATAATAATAATAATAATAATAATAATAATAATACTGTGTGTGGTTACCTGGATGATCTACAACAGGGTTCCTCAAATCTTACCCTGGAGGGCCAATGCGCTGCAGAGTTTAGCTCCAACCCTGATCAAACTCACCTACCTGTGATTCTCTAATGATCCTGAAGAACTTGATTAGCATGCTCAGGTGTGTTTGATTAGGGTTAGAGCTAAACTCTGCAGGAAAATGGATCTCAAGGGCCAGATTTGAGGATCCCTGATCTACAACTTCTGTTTTTTTTTTTTTTTTTTTTGTGATGGTTGTTAATGAGACTTAAAACGTAACTAAGCACTGCTTTTTCAGAAAAAAAATGTCCAGGTCCTGCAGATTCTTCAGTTTTCCGCCATCTTTCGCATATTTGAACCCTTTCAAACAAAGACTGTGATTTTGAGATCCATCTTTTCACACTGAGGACGGTTGAAGGACTCAAATGCAACTATTACAGAAGGTTCAAAAATTCACTGGTGCTCCAGAATACGATGCATTAAGAGCTGGGGGGTAAATTTGACTTAATTTGTCTTCCGGGAAACATGCATGTATCTTCTGTTGCTTCCAAAGAGCAGTACTAAATGGACACATATTTTCAATAAAAGACACATTTGGACATCTTCATCCTGTTTAAAAGTTTTCACCCCCCTGGCTTTTAATGCATCGTGTTTCCTTCTGGAGCATCAGTGAATGTGTGTGTTTTTAATAGTTGTGTCTGAGTCTCTCAATTGTCCTCTGTGTCATTTTGAGATCCACCTTTTCACACTGTCACTGCTGGAAAGGGTTCAAATATGCAAAAGATGCTAAAAATTGGATGAATCTGCAAAACAGAGCTAAGTTTAACTGTTCAGAACAAACAAGGGACTCATGAACAACCATCACAAAAAAAAAAAAACAGTTGTAGATCATCCAGGTAACCACAGAACCAGTCAGGTTATTTTAATAATTTCAGCTATTTTTGCTTTCTTGTGGACTATATGTAAACATCTTTTATGCAAAATATCTTACTCAGGACAGTACTAAGTAAACAATTAACATGCATTTTGTATGAACTTTCTTATTTTGTTAAAATTATTCACATTTTTACTGTCTCTGTCTATCTGTCAATCTGTCTATTTATCAACTATTAGTGCTCACACAAACACACTTACACTGCAAAAGCAAATAACACAGCTGCACTTAAATAACCAAAGGTCAGACACACAACCACACACTTCTCCAAACAGAAAGTTACACCACTTTCTGCAATCACACTCAATCTTGACTGTTTGCTGAAGCGCAGGTCTCACGGTTAGTCAAACACAAGTTCATGCAAACACACACACACACACACACACACACACACACACACACACATGTTGGGTTTACATGTTTTATGGGGACATTCCATAGGCATAATGGTTTTCATACTGTACAAACCGTACTTTATGGCCCTACACCTAAACCTAGCCCTCACAGGAGATTGTGCACACTTTTACTATTATTTTTGAAAAACTCATTGTGCATGATTTATAAGCCTGTTTCCTCATGGGGACCTAAGAAATGTCCCCACAAGGTCAAAATCTACTGGTATTACTATCCCCACAACATGATGAATACCAGGTATACACACACACACACACACACACACACACACACACACACACAGTAGTACATGCGTGATGTGACATGCATTTCATGCAGACTCTTCACACTGACAGGCAAACAGACATAATGTTCTCGCCAAACCAGAAACACAACAAGAACAGCCGCGAAACACAAACACCCTGGTGAAAAATGCACAAGCACTAATGCAGCCTGGGAGATCCTTCAGGATGTTTGGGCCTTGATGAGATTTATAGGTTTGCTGCAGTGAATCTTTCTCTTCTACAGTGTGTTGAAATACCTGTGTGTGTTTTGGAGAAGGTCATGTGTGCAGCTCTGTTGCCAGGACAGTGTTTGTTCCTGAGTGTGTGAGTTTGTGTGTTCAGTGGTGTTGGATAACATGATCTTTAGAAAGCGTGAGTGTGCAGTGGGGTGTGTGTGTTTCTTGTGTATCCGCGTGTGTTTGCGCGTGACCCTCAGCAGGCTGCATTGGGCCGCTGTTGGTCTACGGGTGACTTGCTGGAATGTAAATGAGAGCGAACAAAGCATGCCGTGAGCGACGCGAGACGCTTTAGAGGACCAGACACAAAGAGAAACACTTACTAGGGCGCTACAAAAACTGCTGACTACCAGCACACTAGTGTTTACACCACGTCACGCTATGACAGTGAGTGAGCCGTCTCATGACTTTGGCTTGATTGATAAATACATGTCGTTTATCACCATTATTGGCACATTCAATCATGCATATGTACTTATCCCTCTTAATTTGTAATTTTAGATGTATTTAATTTATCATCAATTGGAATATTATTGTACTTAATTATGGCGAAACACTGCAGGTGAATTGGGTAAAATAATAACTAATAGTTGTCACATTACTTACCCAATTGATCACATTGATAATTGCAAACATTTTTTTGTATTACAAGTTTTCTAAAATGGTAGGTTTAAATATGCAAATGAGGCATTATTTAATGAAATATGTGCTAATTTGCATACATCGCTAGTACAAAAATCTAAACACTGGATGAAGTCAGTTTCAAAATTCTTGTTTATCATTTTTTTTTTTTTTTTTACATATTAGAATCAAATGTTTTTACAGAGGGAATTTTGGGTATCTCATTTTGTCACTCCATAATTCATAATAAACTCAGAACAGACAAGAAACAATATATATATTTTTTACAGTTTTCTGGGGAAATAAAATATATAGAATCAAGCAAATTATATATGAACAAATCCCTCTTTAAAAACCTTCAGGATATGGACAATAATAAAAATGTGAAGTTTGGTGTGTGTAATATAAGCGCTACTGAAGTGGAGATGTATGGCTCAGTGTAGGAGAAAAAAATCATTTTGAGAAAACAGCCTTTAAAAATATGTATTGTAATACCCCCCCCCCCCCCCCCCAGTGTTTTTGCCTGAAGTGTCTCCCCTTAAAGGCACTTTGTAAGCCATTAGAGGGCGCATATTCAAAACTAAAGAAAAAACAAAGGCATAGTTTGATGACGCTGCGATTGAGTGTGGAATCATGGAAGTTGTTGTCTTCATCCACAACCGATGCAATCCGTCGCGACTCGGACACAAATCATGTTCATGGATGAGCCAGTGTATTAAAGACTTATTAAAGGATTAGTATAATCCTTTAGTAAATCCAGATAATTTACTCACCCCCTTGTCATCCAAGATGTTCATGTCTTTCGTAAATGATGTTTCTTGAGGAAAACATTTCAGGAATGTCCTCCATATAGTGGACTTCTATGGTGTCCGCGAGTCTGAACTTCCAAAATGCTTTTATTTAAATGTATATATTTTTAACCTTTGTCTTGCTCTACCTGAACTCTTTTTTTTTTCCGGTTCAAGACACTTAGGGTATGTCCAAAAACTCGCATCTCATTTTCTCCCTTAACTTCAAAACCGTCCTACTTTAAATTATTTTTGAAGTTGAGGGAGAAAATGAGATGGGAGTTTTTCGACATGTTCCACATTTAGACTGCATTTTAGAAGTTCAAACTCGGGGCACCATTGAAGTCCACTATATGGAGAAAAATTCTGAAATTTTCCTCGAAAAAACAATTTCTTTACAACTGAACAAAGAAAGGCATGAACAAGGTCGCTGGAGCAATTGCTAATGTAGGATGAGCGCAATACACACCTCAAAAGCAGCTGAGCTTTTATTACACCACAGTCAAACTTTTCCGCTTCTTCTAGTCATGCGTATGTAGGCAAAAGCAGCGCTGTTTTATCAACTAGATACATTTGAGCATGTTGAAAGTTCTGTCATAATGCTACTCTGTGCATTCGTCACCTGTCTAATAAAATGCATAAGATATTAAAGTGTCTTTGGGGTTTCTAAGTTTTCTACAAAATAAAACCAGAAAATCGAGGGTGTATGACGTCATGCAGGGAGATGACTAGACTAGATAGCATTGCTTATTTCTCTAGATTAACCATTCACAGAAACATCTGGAATACTGTAAGTGCACAAGTTAGCAAAATATATAACACTGTTCTGGTTTTTGGCTGTTTTAATACAAAAAACCCTACATTGTGCCTTTAATTTGCAGTTTAAATCTGTGTTAATTTAAATTTTAGTAAAATATTGTTTGAAGTTTTATTAAAATATTGCATGCATAATTGCTATTTTACTTGTCGTTGTTGCTGATTTATCCCATTTGCATTTTAATTTTATTTCATGGGTTAAAATAAGTGATTTACTCTACTTGCACTAAATTAAGTTCAATCTAATCATTTTTTAATATAAATTTGCATTTATTTTATTTGACAATATTACTACTTACTCTATTTGCACTATTGATATTCATTTTATTGCATTTTTGCTTTTATTTCTTCAAACTAATGGTTTACTCTGTTCACACTTTATTTCACCTTTTATTTATTATTATTATTATTGATTTACTCCATTTGCACAATTACATTAAATTTAACTGCAGTAAATTTTATCAAAATGTGATTTTGCATTTTTCTTTTATTTCTGAAAATATTCCTGGTTTACCCTTTTCTCTACTATTTTATTAGATTGGTTAACATTACAGATTTATTTGTACTTCTGATATTTCATTTAACTGAATATTTTATTTTTTGTTTGTTTATTTTTTTACATATTAAATTAAAATATAATTTTGTATTGTTGCTGTATTATTTGTTAATACTATTGGTTTACGTTTTTCACTATTGGTATGTATTTTAATGTATATGTTACTTTTGTGGTTGTATTTGATTTGTTAACAACAATATTTCACTCCATACATATTTTATTCAACAGTTTTGTTGTTGTTAATATTACTCATTTCTAGACAATTAAATTAAATAATTGTGAAAGGCTGCAATAATGCAAACATTAACTGTTCAGCTGTACTCAAGAGTGAAAATGTACTCGGTTACTTTCGTAACCTCGGTTCCCTGAGATACGGGAACGAGTACTGCGTCGTAAGACGCTTATGGGAAAAGCTCCTTTTCTCCTGAGACTGAAGCATTTCAATAACGCAGTGTAACTGCACGGCCATTGGTTCGTGCAGTGTTAAAGAAACGAACCAATGGCTCGGCAGCGGAGATGCACACACCTATGGCGATGATTCGCGCCCGATCGCGCCAAAAGGGGCGGAGCATCTGGCTATATAAGCGAGCATTTCGCCATAGGGAACTCAGGTACTTCGACTGAAGCGACGACTGAGTCGTGCAGCTACCTAGCACGGCCAGCAACGCAGTACTCGTTCCCGTATCTCAGGGAACCGAGGTTACGAAAGTAACCGAGTACGTTCCCTTTCGATACTTTCACTCGTACTGCGTCGTAAGACGCTTATGGGGAACCAGTACAATCCCGCCGTGCTAAGGTAGAGGAACGACTGACATGACCCTAGCACTAAAGGGCCAATAGGGGCCAATCTGTTCGATCAGACAACCTGATAAACATCCGTTCCAAGGAATAAGTGCAACTTGGAGCTCAAAAGAGGCCAAGGTGCACTATATATATAACATACTGGTAACAGACATACCACTATGTGGAAAGGACCCGAGTCTGTAAGACTGGGACGTCCAAGTTATAGAATCTGGCAAATGTGGACGGTGAGGCCCAGCCTGCCGCCGCACAAATTTCTGCAATGGAAACCCCACTAGACCACGCCCAAGACGAGGCGACGCCCCTAGTCGAATGGGCCCTTACTCCCATGGGGCATTGTAGGCCCAAGGAGGAGTAAGCCAGCGTGATGGCTTCCACAATCCACTTGGATAATCTCTGTTTAGTGACCGAACAACCCTTGGTGCGGCCACCAAAACATACAAACAGCTGCTCTGACTGCCTAAAAGGGGCAGAACGCTCTATATAACATCTCAAAGCCCTGACAGGGCAGAGAGGGTTAAATCCCTGGTCTTGCTCCGTAGGAGGAAGAGCTAAAAGGGAAATAATTTGGTCTCTAAAGGGTGTAGAGAGACTTTTGGGAACATACCCACGTCTTGGCTTCAGGATGACCTTAGAGTCATTCGGCCCGAATTCCAAGCACACGGGGCTCACAGAGAGCGCCTGTAGATCACCCATGCGTTTGACTGATGCTAAAGCCAATAGCAAGGCAGTCTTCAACGTCAGAGGGCGAAGGTCTATAGACTGAAACGGTTCGAAGGGAGGGCTTTTCAAGGCCCTCAACACTGTGGGTAAGTCCCAAGACGGAACCGTGATGGGGCGAGGGGGATTAAGCCGCCTTGACCCCTTTAAAAAACGAACGACCAAGTCATTTCTTCCCACAGATTGACCGTTTACAAGGTCGTGGAGTACCGCTATAGCCGCGACATAGACCTTGAGCGTAGAAGGGGATCTCCCTTTATCTAACAGCTCTTGCAAGAAGGACAATATCATGGATATGTCACATGAAATTGGGTCCGCACCGCGGGTGGAACACCAGGCGTAAAAGACAGACCACTTGAGATCGTAGAGCCGCCTCGTAGAGGGTGCTCTAGCTTGTGAAATAGTACTCAAAACCGACTCAGGGAGACTTAAAGGCTCCCGTCTAGAGCCCAAACGTGCAGCGCCCACAATTCCGGTTGGGGGTGCCATATCGTTCTGTTCGCCTGTGTTAAGAGATCTCGTCTCAGTGGCACGGCCCATGGTGCTCTCGAGAGCAGCCTGGGAAGATCTGGGAACCAATGCTGGTTCTGCCAGAATGGAGCCACTAACAGGACTTTGAGTTTCTGTTCCCGCACTCGTCTGATGACTTGTGGCAGCAGAGCGACAGGAGGGAACGCGTATAACAGGAGATTGGGCCATTCTTGGGTCAATGCGTCCTGTTCCTTCGAAAAATAAATTGGGCAGTGATGATTGTCTTTTGAGGCGAAGAGGTCTACTTGCGCCCTGCCAAAGACAGCCCATATTTGCTGAACCGTGTGAGGGTGAAGCGTCCATTCGTCTGAGGAGACGTTGCTCCGAGACAACATGTCTGCTCCTTGGTTCAGTTTGCCTGGCACATGCGTCGCTCTCAGAGAGCGGAAGTGCAACTGAGCCCATTTCAGGAGACGTTCTACCATCGTAAATAGACGTCTCGACGAGAGGCCCCCTTGGTGATTTATGAAGGACACCACTGTCATACTGTCCGAACGGACTAAGACATGGTGACCCCTCAATGCAGGTAGAAGGGTGTGAAGGCCTAAACACACTGCTAGCATCTCCAAGCAGTTGATGTGAAGGCGACTCTCCGCTTTCGACCATGTGCCGAAAGCAGGTTGGCCATCGCACAGCGCCCCCCAACCTAAGTTGGAGGCGTCTGTCGAGACCACTTTCCTTCTGACCACCAAATCCAGGGGAACGCCCTGTTCCATCCATTGAGCGCATCTCCAAGGAGCCAGGGCTGTTATACAGGCCTGATCTACCTTGATGCGCTGGCGTCCCAAACGCCAAGCTTGAGGAGGAACCTTTGGTTTCAACCAGAACTGCAGGGGGCGCATTTGAAGCAGCCCCAACTGAAGTACTGGAGATGCTGAGGCCATAAGGCCGAGCATCTTTTGAAAAATCTTGAGTGGGCGAAGGGCTCCTATTTTGAAGGAAGCCGCGAGCCTGCGAATGGCTTGGGCTCTCTGCGGCGCAACTGCTGCCTTCATCTGACGTGAGTCGAAAACTGCTCCCAGGAACGCAATGCGTTGGCTGGGAGACAGTGCGCTCTTGGCAAAATTGACCTTGAGTCCTAGGCACTCTAAGTGGCTGAGGATTAAGGATCTGTGGTGCGTTAGCTCGTTTTCTGACTGGGCTAGGATGAGCCAGTCGTCTAGATAGTTCAGGACGCGGATTCCCATCTGTCTCAGAGGAGAAAGCGCTGCGTCCATGCACTTTGTAAACGTGCGAGGGGCTAACGACAGTCCGAACGGAAGGACTGTATATTGATATGCCACTCCCTCGAAGGCGAATCTCAAGAATTGCCTGTGATGGGGGGCGATCTGAATGTGGAAGTATGCATCCTTCAGATCCAGTGAACAAAACCAGTCCCCTTTGCGTATCTGCGAGAGGATCTGTTTTAGTGTAAGCATTCTGAACGGCCGTCGCATGAGGGCGCGATTCAGCTGTCTGAGATCGAGGATGGGACGTAGACCGCCATCCTTCTTTGGAACGAGGAAGTAACGGCTGTAAAAACCTGACTCGCTCTGTGCTGGGGGGACCGTTTCCACGGCGCCCTTGGCCAACAGATTCTTTACCTCTAAGCGCAAGACGTCTGCGTCTTTGCTGCGAACTGAGGTGGTGATGACACCATGAAAGCGAGGAGGTCTTCGAGCGAACTGGAGTACATAGCCTCGTTCTATTATACCCAAAACCCATTTTGACACTCCGGGGATGGCTTGCCACGCCGCGGATCGTGTCGCTAGGGGCTGTAATGGTTCGCACAGCTGTATGTTGTGTGAAAGCATTGGAAGAGGAAATTTGCTCTTTTCTTGAAAATGTTTGTTTTTTATTTTTTCCGCTATCACAGCGGTTTGCTGTAAGGGCGCTGATACAAAGGGCCCGTGAGTCACAGCTATACTGTTTACAAACATGAGATCCCTTACACTCGGAACGGTACGGAGTGAAGAAGGGTTGAAAAGAGGCACTTTGGGGGCTGGTCCAGCTGTCGCGAGACTTGGCCCCTCCCTCTTCCTGCTGCTGAGATCAGGAAGACGCTGGCGGCGCCTGGTCCAGCACCACTCTTGGCCGAGGTCCCTGACGCTTAGGGAAGGGAAAGCGCTTGGCTGGGCGTGACTGAGGACGGAGCTCCGTCTGAGGCGCTGGTTGCGCAGCTGGGGGCGTGGCTTTTGCAGGCTGCTGAGTCGGCGCCGGCTTGGGGCGACTAGGAGCCGTTGCAGAGCTCGAGCGTTTAGGCAGAAAATGTCGCATGGCTTGGGACGATTTCTGCGCCGCGGTGAAGCGCTCCGCGAAACCCTCAACAGCTGGGCCAAACAGGCCGGTCGGCGAGATGGGGGAGTCAAGGAAGGCGACCTTATCCGCGTCCTTGATCTCCGTTAGGTTAAGCCACAAGTGGCGCTCCAGCACCACTAAACTGGCCATCGATCGCCCGATTGCCTGAGCCGTCATCTTCGTGGCGCGTAACGCCAAATCCGTAGCGCTACGTATTTCTCTGAGCGGAGAATCGTCCAGGCTCAACTCGTCCAGACCGCGGAGGAGCTTTGCTTGGTACACCTGGAGTACCGCCATTGAGTGAAGCGCCGAGGCTGCCTGTCCAGCAGACGAATACGCTCGTCCAGCGAGGGTAGAGGTCGTTCTGCAGGGCTTAGACGGGTGTGACGCCCTCGCCTTCCAGCCGATAGCGGTGGGCGGGCAAAGGTGCGCAGCAACTGACTCGTCCAGCGGGGGCAGCTTCTCGTAGCCCTTTTCCTCGGCGCCGTCGACCGTAGTGAGGGCAGCAGAAGAGGAAGTATGGAGGCGGGCTGAATATGGAGCACGCCAGGACTTAGAGATTTCGTCGTGGACTTCGGGGAAGAATGGTGAAGCTCGCTGACGAGGGGCCTGGCGGCGCCCCGGCAGAAACCATTCGTCCAACCGGCTCCTAGAGGGCTCCTCGGGAGGAGACCATTGAAGATCCAGCTCCTCGACAGCTTTAGATAGGACACGGAACAGTTCGGCGTCCATACCGGCGCTGGCGGCGCTGGATTGCGCAGACGGCAAGGGGGCGGGGTCATGAGAAGAGCCCGACAACTCCTCTGCGTCAGATGCGGCCAATGACATGCTGTCATCCTCGCATTCACTTCCTCCGAAGGAGACCAGATCGCTCGCAGCCGCAGAGGGACGCTGGTCAGGATGTAGGAAGAGAACTGGCGATTCCTCTCCATGTGGTGAAGGCGAGGCACGCGGGGTCTGAGCCGGCGTGAGCTCGCCTGTCACCGCGCTCTTAGCTCTCCTGCCCCGCTGCTTCTTCCTGGCAGGCTCTTGCGAGGAAGTAAGCGGGAGGGCGCGAGGAGCGGCGTCGCTCTCTGAAAAGAAAGCTAGCCGCGAGCGGAGGGAAGTGAGACTCATATTCCCGCAATGGGAACATTCCGTCTCACTGAGCGCAGCCTCAGCGTGGGCGTGACCCAGGCACGAGACGCACTCAGCGTGAGTGTCAGCGGCGTGCAGAGGGGCTCTGCACGAGTGACAAAAACGCCTCGGCATTTGCAACAACGCCGTAGAAATTGCTCTTTAATTTGCTCTTTTAGATGTTCGCCGGATAGCAGCAGGGAATCAGCTCCGGAGCGTCAATCCGCCGAGCAGTGAAGATCCGCTGCGAGGCTCGTCAACGGCGAAGAAGAGGCTTGCTTGAGCGAAGTCTGCGTAGTCAGTCTCTGCGAAGATCAGAAGTCGTCGCTGAAGAAGAAGGATCTGAGTTCCCTATGGCGAAATGCTCGCTTATATAGCCAGATGCTCCGCCCCTTTTGGCGCGATCGGGCGCGAATCATCGCCATAGGTGTGTGCATCTCCGCTGCCGAGCCATTGGTTCGTTTCTTTAACACTGCACGAACCAATGGCCGTGCAGTTACACTGCGTTATTGAAATGCTTCAGTCTCAGGAGAAAAGGAGCTTTTCCCATAAGCGTCTTACGACGCAGTACGAGTGAAAGTATCGAAAGGGAACAACATTTTATAACTGAATCCACTTTACATTTTTAGGACTCATAATTGCATAAAAGGTTGGACTGGATTACATGTGTGTCTAAATGTTTAAATGTGCCTGAATCACATGAGTGTGATTTGTAAGAGAATAAAAGAGGTGAGAAAGAGAAACCGGATCTGTGAACGGGAGAAGACAAAGAAAAGAGTTTGAGATTAAACCTCAGTGGAGATGAAAGCAGATCTCTGCCACATCTTCTGCTCTCTGTGTTGATCTGTCCTCTACAGACGCAATCCATAACCTCCACTACAGTTTATTCTGAATGTTGAAAAATACTGTATGTGATTTCTGGGGTCTTTTTCTCAGAAAGTCATAATTTGATTTTAGTTTAAGTTCATTTTGGTCTAGCAGAAACATATTGAGTTGTGATTTCTGTTCTCCATGTGTGAGTGGTGTTTCTCCAGTGGTTTGCTGAAGGTGTGTTTGAGGCCATAAGGAGGTTGAGATCTTCACACAATGTTTGGAATGTTTAGAATGTTCACAGAAACCTTCAGTCTTTTTCAGAACCTTCCACGCGTAGCTTCACTGCCTTAAAGATATTTATAGTGAAAACAAAGAATGAAACACATCTGATTTTATGTCTAAAGATCTGTCTCATCCGCCTGTGACTGTAAGTGACTATATACTGCCAAAGATAAAACAAATAATAATAATAATTCCATTGCATTGAATGATAAATATTTTGTAAATATTATTGTTATTGTTATTAATGTGAACTTATGTTTTATTATTATTATTATTAATATTATTATTATTATATTGCATGTGTCTATCATCTCTTAATATATTGGATAGCATTTTTATATTACCATTATTATTATTTTAGTATTACACGAATAAAACATATAGAAAAATAGCATATTACATTTTAATAATACATTTTAAAGTTGTAAATTGTATTACTTTAATTCCTTAGTTACAATATTACTATTAAAACCGCATTAAAAAGTGAAAGTGGATATTCATATAATAAAAAATATGACAAATTACTATGATTATTAATACATTATATTTCATGTTTCTTTATTTTCATTATAATTCTTCTACAAAAGAACTTGTTTCGCAGTGTTAAAGACAAAAACCCTAAATTTGCATTATTATTATTATTATTATTATTATTATTATTATTATTATTATTATTATTATTATTATTATTATATTGCATGTGTCCGTCATCTCTTAATATATTGGATAATATTTTATATTATCATTATTATTAATAATAATGATAAAACAAATACATATAAAAAATTTTGCATGTGTCCGTCATCTCTTAATATATTGGATAATATTTTATATTATCATTAATATTAATAATAATTATAAAACAAATACATATTACATTTTAATAATACATTTTAAAGCTGTAAATTATATTACTCTGTTTTCCTTAATTACAATATCACTATTAAAACAACACTGAAGTGCGAAATCATGGTTTAAGTGGATATTCATCTAATAAAAAATGACAAATTATTGTGAATATTAACATTAAATGTCATGTTTCTTTATTTTTATTATAATGCTTCTTCAATTGAACTTGTTTTGCAGTGTAAAAGACAAAAAAGTTACCATTATTATTATTTTAGTAGTAAAACTAGTACTTAAAAAAATAGAAACTAGAAAAACGTATGTATTACATTTAAAAAAAAAAAATACCTTTTAAAGCTGTAAATTATATTATATTAATATGTTAATATTAATATATCATACAGTTTTCCTTAATTACAATATCACTATTAAAATTATGAGGGTGAAATCATGCTTTGAGTGGATAATCATATATTAAAAAATGACAAATTATTGTGATTATTAATAATATTATAACATATTATATTATAGTATAATGTACATTATAATATTATGTATTTACTTTTATTATAATGCCTCTTCAAATGAACTTGTTCTGCAGTGTTAAAGACAAAAAAACGTTGCAGTATTATTGTTGGTTTGAGTGGATATCCATCTAATAAAAAATTACAAATTATTGTGATTATTAATAATATTATATTTCGTGTGTTTCTTTATTTTCCTTATAATGCTTCTTCGAATGTTTCATTCATTAATGACTAAATACTTATTTTTAACATAATCAGTTTCCTGCATTCTCAATATTGCTGTGTCTTTTACAAAGGCTCTTTAACAAACAAAAGCCACTTCCTGTGTGACATCTTCCTGCAGGAAGTGACATCACTTTGGAGGGACACCAACAGCACAAACATTAGTGAGTATTACCAGTGGATGTGATCAATGATGTTCAACTCTCGATCTGAGATTTATCACATTACACAACTCTCACAACATCAACATTTCACAAGATGATTAAAAAACACTTGAAGTGACATTATTAAAGTGTGTAAATTAAGCTATAGTTTCAGTTGGAAAGTCTGTTTATAGAAGTGCTTCTTTAAAGCATAAAACAAGTGCATTTTGAAATGTGCTGCATTACAGGAACGACTCGCCTCATTGTGCTGCATGTTTACAGTTATTATCTCAAAAATACAGATGGTGTGTTGCATATTTTTAATGCAAAAATGTCATCTAATGATCTGAAAAGTTAATGGAAATGGAAAGTCTATCACAGTGCATTGTGGGATTTTTGTTTCATTGTGTATGTTGCAAATGATCACAAAACCAGTCTTAAGTAGCATGAGTAAATTTGTAGCGAAAAATTAATTGTATGGGTCACAATTATCGATTTCCATAAATTGTTAGGATATTGAGTAAAGATCATGTTCTATGAAGATATTTTGTAAATTTTCTACTGTGAATATATCAAAACGTAATTTTTGGTTAGTAGTATGCATAGCTAAGAACTTCATTTAGACAACTTTAAAGGCGATTTTCTTAGTTTTTTATTTATTTATTTTTTTTTTATAAATTCCAGATTTTCAAATAGTCTCCGCCAAATATTGTCATACAATATTTACCCTCTGGGCCTCTTTGTTTAGGAGTCAACAGTGACTGAAGCCTTAAAGCATTCTTCAGAAAAACCAATGAAATATATTTTTGTTCGCGAATATTTTGTGATTATTATTTAGAATTTTGAGGAGTTTTTATAATACTATGCAATATTTATACAATTTTAATGAACATTTTTTTCACTAGAATTATTTTTATATTTTTGTATTTAATTGTTTATTTATTTATTTTTTTATGTTTATTTATATAATTTCACATTAAAACTGCTTGATTGCTGAACACTTTTTTTTTTTAGCACAGTGGCTGATTTGTAGCTTGCACCACCAAAAGATTCCCTGAATTATTGCGGGGTTTTCATATTTCCTATTCATTTCCGTGAAGAAGCCAAGTGTGACTATTTTTTTTGTTTGTCCCTTTTTACAATTTCAAAACATACAGTTAGAAGAGGCCCAGAGGGTTAAAAACAAAGGCGCTTTAAAAGGTTCTTCACAGCGATGCCATAGAAGAACCATTTTTGGTTCCACAGAGAACTATTCAGTCAAAGGTTCTTTAATGAACCATCTCTTTATTACCTTTTTATAATCTGAAAAACCTTATTTTGCCACAGAGAACATTTTGTGAAACAGAAAGGTTCTTCAGATGTTCAAGGTTCTTTATGAAACCAGAAAGATTCTTCTATGGCATCGTGAAGCACCTTTAATTTTAAGAGTGTATCCTAACAAACCATACATCAATGGATCAATGTATTCAGATGTATAAATCTCAATTTTAAAAAATGGACCCTTATGACTGGTTTTGTGGTCCAGGGTCACACATAGTACATCATCTGCTTATTCTGTACGTGCTGAGTCTGGGCCTTCTTTCTGCAGCAGGAATAGTTGTTTATTAAATCTCCACTTCTGTGATTTCACAGTGATGTTCTGTGTTGCTGAAGCTGATCACTCTGTGTTTTCTCTGCTGATCTGAGCGCAGTCGTGCGTGACAGTAACTCTCTCTGTGTGTGTGTGTGTGTGTGTGTGTGTGTGTGTGTGTGTGTGTAAGAGACAGCATCTGCAGCATGGCTCTTTCACACACACTCGACCTGATCTGGAGAGATTTTCAAAATCTCATGTGATTAGAGACAGCAGGGCTCAGTTTAAAGACGTCTGTGCTGTTTCAGGAGATTCTGCTGCAGTTTAATGAGCAAACGCTGCTGAGTAAGTGTGTGTGTGTGTGTGTGTGTGTGTGTGTGGCTCTGATGTCACACTAATGTAGGTCAGCCGCTAGTGTGATGATGTCATCGTCTGCGAAATCACCCACAGCCAATCAGACGAGAGAGACAAGCAGGAAAACAGACTTCCCTTTCCAGAGCTCTGCAGCTGTTCACACACACACACACACACACACACACACACACACATGTTGGGTTTACATGTTTTATGGGGACATTCCATAGGCGTAATGGTTTTCATACTGTACAAACCGTATTTTCTATGGCCCTACACCTAAACCTAGCCCTCACGGGAGATTGTGCACACTTTTACTTCATCAAAAAAAATCATTGTGCATGATTTATAAGCCTGTTTCCTCATAGGGACCTGAGGAATGTCCCCACAAGGTCAAAATCTACTGGTATTCCTATCCTTGTGGGGACATTTGGTCCCCACAATGTGATGAATACCAGGTACACACACACACACACACACACACACACACACACACATATCTGCTCATGTACATGACAGACACAAACATTAGAGTTTAAAGCCTTCACTGTATATGAATACATTTATGCATTAAGTGGATAATTGTCCCCAAAGTATCACTCTCTGCAATGTCCCAATTGGAGATTATAATATGTTTAATTTGTGTAGCTTCATGACTATATGTTGTTGAAAAAGAAACCCGATTAAAATTATCATGTGCACGTTGTTGTACATTTTTCTTTTTACTCAATAATTGTTTCCTATCCAAAGATTTCACTCTTTCCGAGGCTCTTTGTAAAACTTCCAATAGGCTGTATGCACGGCGGTGAATGGCGTACTTCCGGTGGAATATAAGGATGCTGGATTACTTCCGTTCCGGCGCGATTGTAGAGTGCTGTGTGCTATTTTTTTCTAATAACTTGTATTGTCTTCTATACTACGGTAACGTTAGTCACAAAAACAGACTCCACTCATATTGTTGATGCTTATTTGCTTTATTATATTAAATAAACATATATATATATATATATATATATATATATATATATATATATATATATATATACACATAAAATGACATCTAAACGTATGAAAGTATCTTTTCAAAGACGGGAGGACAGCCCCTCTAGCCACCACTGCTGTGTGCCGCAGTGTACAGCATCTGCTAAATTTAACACTTTTCTAAGTTTCCACACGTTTCCTAAAGAATGTGGGATTATAAAACCAACTTTGCTGCCTTGTATCTCCATTACCACTGTTTCAGCTATAATTAGCAGTGATAATGCAGTGCTATTCATCTGTCGTAGAACTGCATTACATTTTTTATTCTTATTATTTTGTACAATAATCATCCATACTAGCTAAGATAACAGCTGTGGTTATCCAAGCTGAACAGTGGTAACGTTAGAAAAGTAAAAACTGAACTGGACTGAACATGTCCAACAGAACTTTGAACGTCACTTTTAAGCTACTACTCCTTAGTAGAGCGGTAGCAGTGAGCTTTCACTGACATCTCATTTGTGGCCCTGATTTTACCTCACACTTTCAGACAAAATTACAAACACATTAAATGTCAAACATTTATACTAACGTGATTAGCCTGCTGCTGGACGAATCGTAAAAAAATAATAGAAGTTCAGTTCAGGCGGTTCAGGTTAGCTGAATTTACCTTCATAATTGCACAGATACGAAGACACATAAAACTTGAAACCTTTCTCAAGTTTGCTCTGTGGCGTTGTACTGCACATCAATGGTTGTACATTTGGGCAACTCCAGCAAACACTGAGTAAAATTCGTCGACTCTGCCATAATCGCGTTTTTCTCCGCTTCAAACCTCTCCAACCGGAAACGGAATAGCAGTCTTGCGTCAAACGCGGAAGTACGCGTGCATAGAGCCTATTGGGACATTGTAGAGAGTACTAGAAATGTACGTAAATTAGTGCATATTTCATTAAATAATGTCTCATTTGCATATTTTGACCTAACATTTTAGAAGACTTGTAACACAAAAACGTTTGCAATTATCAATGTACTCGATCAACAGAGTAAATAAGTTGATAACTAGTAGTTCATTTTTTTACCCTATTCACCTGCAGTTTCTCAGAAATCAGAAAATACTATTTCAGTTTAGACTAAAAATGTCATGTTTAATTGATTGTTCAACTGTAATTGATTACAAATAAATTCACAATTCTAATTTCTTTACAATATTTTAATTATATAAATTTTCTTTCATCATAATATTAATATTATTTAAATGATTAATTATTATTATATAATTTATATTTAATATAATTATTATTTTTATTTAATTATTATTTTTATTTTTATTTATTTTTAGTTTTATTAATTATTATTAATATTATTTAAAATAATTTATTATTAATATAATTTAAAATAATTGTTTCAGTGGATGTTTATTTTTGCCATGTCTTTTACAATGCAAAACCAATGTTTTAAAACATGGCAGGTGTTTATTGGCTTAATTTGATGTATTCCAAAAATATTCAACAATTAATAAATAAATAAATAAATACAAATTCATAAAGATAATATTCTGCCTCTCACACTTTTATAAATTAAATAGTGTACTATTTTAGTTTATACTTAAAAATGTCATGTTTAAGTGACTGTTCAATTGGTAATTGATTGCAAAATGTATTAATTATATGTGACCCTGGACCACAAAACCAGTCATAAGTGTAAATTTTTCGAAATTGAGATACTTATGTCATCTGAAAGCTGAGTAAATAAGCTTTCCATTGATATATTGTTTGTTAAAATAAGACAATGTTTGTCTGAGATACAACTCTTTGAAAAACTGGAATCTGAGGGTGCAAAATATCTAAATATTGAGAAAATCGCCTTAAAAGTTGTCCAAATTAAGTTCTTAGCAATGCATATTAAATCAAGTTTTTATATATTTATTGTAGAAAATTTACAAAATATCTTCATGGAACATGATCTTTACTTATGCTAATGATTTTTGGCATAAAAGAAAAAAATCGATAAATTTGACCCATGCAATGTATTTTTGGCTATTACTACAAATATACCCGCGCTACTTAAGACTGGTTTTGTGGTCCAGGGTCACATATAACTTTTCTTTCATCATAATATTAGTATTAAGTGAACAGTTTGAATTTAAAATAATTGTTTCAGTGGATGTTTGTTTTTGACACGTCTTTTACAATGCAAAACAAAGGTTTCAAAACATTTCAGGTGTTTATTGACTTTGTTTTTCATATCTATTTCAAATGTTTCAAACAAAACATCATCTTGGGATTGCAGTAGGAAAAAAAAGGGAAAAAAAGATTCAACAATAAAAACAATAATAAAACGGAATGGGATTGAGAATCCCATAACAAACAGATTTTTAACAATAACTTTAAAGGTTTGTGTATATGTGAATATTTTGCAATAAATGTAAAAAATGTTGTTTTATGCACATAATATATTCTTAAAATCATCTTAATTATCCATTATTTTTATTTCGCTTACTGTATATCATTTGCAAAGTTTCATGGGATTGTGAATGCCTCTCATTAAAACTCTTGAAGCGATAGTTCACCGCTCAAAAAATTTATTTAGTCATCATTTACTCATTCTTAAGTTGTACCAAACCTTTCTTCCGTTGCAAACATAAGAAGATATTCTGAAGAATGTTGATAACCAAACAATAGTATTTTTTTTCCTCCATACTAGAAGTCAATGGCTTTTTTATTTGTTTGTTTGTTTTTTGGTTGAACTTCCCCTTTAACTATCATTTATCCAGCACATTTACTCTAAATCAGCTTTTCCAGCACAGCCTGCGTTCCTTTCAGCAGATAACTGTGACCTAAAATACCCCCGTGTTCTGGAAACGTCGCCTCGCAAAGAGAAATCCTTATCAAAATCAAAATAAAACTCCCTTTCCGGCCAAACGTCCGACCGCTGGGCTTCATACACGACGCCATTGAAACTGAGAAGTGTTTTCCTGAGGCCAGATCAGTTCCCTGCCAAACTCCAGTGTGTGTTTGTGTTTGTGCGCTCCTGCATTGTTGGGCGTGTAATTTTAGCCGGCGCTCGCTGTGCTCTTTGGCGACGGGTCACACTGTTTGCTTTCTATAGGGCACTTTTTTTTAGCAGACGTTCTGTAAGACCCAAATAGAGTCAGATTGTAAACAGTCTTCTTTTTATACTATAGTGTTTACATGTCTGCAGGTTTGTATCATGCAGGACATCTACAGTTCAGCCAAGTCATTAAGCAACTTTCTTTCTCATTAATGGCAGATTGTTAACATGGGGCGAAAAGTAGCTTATAAGATTTGAAACTGAGTCTCAACAAAGAATGAGGTCGACATGAAATCAAAACCAACCCCACTGAACTGGATGGACGTGGTTGTGTCACGTATGCAGCAGTTTTGTGTTCAATGTGGACAAATTAGCTGCTTAGCACAATAACTTACACTTTTTGGTTTTGAGAAGGCTTATTGGTATTGTTGAAAGAACACTGTAAAAAGTTTTCACCAGTTTCAACTTAAAAACTTAAGTTTAGCAGCTGCCTTAAAATGTTAAGTTAAATCAACTTAAGTCATTTAAACTCACAAGTTAAATCAACTCATTTTGATTGCAATAAGTTCAAATGACTTGTAGTTTTAAGCTGATTTAACTTAAAAACTTAAGGCAGCTGCTGAACTTAGGTTTTTAAGTTGAATCTGGTGAAAACTTTTTACAGTGAATATATTATTAAACTGTTGTAATTTATTATTGTAATTTATATATTAGGTTTACTGTAATTATGACGTATTATCATTTCTAATCTGAGTTTAGAAATAAAATGCTGCCATGAAAATAGCATTTATACCATGCACTGCATTGCTAAACAAATAAATAAATAAACAAACAAATGACACTAATTAAGTTAAAATTGTAGATTTTTATGAAATATTAAACTAAAAGTACTAATCATTGTTTGATGTTGTTTTAAGACAATATTATATATTTTATTATATTATTTTATTTTTTTTTTTTTTAATGTTTTTGTTATAATCCTTTTAATTCTACACAGAAAAAAAATATATATATATAAAAAAACAAATAAATAAATAAAGGACACATTTAAAATGTAGATTTTTTAAAATCAAATTTTAAACTGAAATTTCTTACTTAATTGTTAATGTTTTGAAAATATTTTTAAATTGTACATATTTATTTATTTATTTATTGATGTTTTACTGTTGTTATTAATTTATTAAGAAAGAAAGAAAAACAATGCATTAGTTAAGTACATTTTCTATCAAATATTAAAATAAGCATTCTTATTAATTGGTTTTTAAATGTTGTTTTAAGAAAATAATGTTAGAATATTGCATATATTTTTATTTTGATAAATAAATAAATTAATTAAATAAATAAATACATAAAAACATACATAAATAAAGGTGACCCTGGACCACGAAACCAGTCTTAAGTAGCACGGGTGTACTTGTAGCAATAGCCAAAAATACATTGCATGGGTCATTTTTTTCTTTTTGCCAAAAATAATTAGGAGATATTTTTTAAGATATTTTGTAAATTTCCCAATGCAAATATATTACGATTTCATTTTAATTTATTTTATTAGTAATATGCATTGCTAAGAACTTCACTTGGACAATTTTAAAGGCAATTGTTTTGTTTTTTTGCACCCTCAGATTTCCAGATATCTCGGCCAAATATTGTCCTATCCTAACTTAAAAGTACAAGTCATTTTAACTTAACTTAACTTAACTTAAAAGTACAAGTCATTTTAACTCATTTTATTGTCGTGAGTTGAAATGACTTGTAGTTTTAAGTTGATTTAACTTCAAATTTTAAGGCATCTGCTAAACTTAAGTTTTTAAGTTGAAACTGGGGAAAACTTTTTACAGTGCATACATAAATAGAAAGCATATTTATCCTTGTTTTATAAATCTCAATGAAAAAATAAGAAAAAATAAATAAATAAAATAAAATTAATCTAATGATAAATACCCCTATGGTTTTGTGGTCCAGGCTCTATAATAAATAACTAAATAAACAAGGACACATACATTTCGATCAATGGGTGCCACTGGTGTTTCAAACTCTCAACTTTTCACAATCCAATCAATTCCCAAAGGATAAAAGTCCCACCCGAAATGTGTTCTTAGTTAAATCAACTATTTCAAAGCGCTTCAACACTGCTTTTCAACTTTACTGATTTCTAAGGGATGGTGCATTGCAAGGACGTGAAGGGAAAGTGATGCTTCATCAGTATAAAGTTGAGAACATTTCAGCCGTGGCTGCGCTGACACTCTGACCTTGACATCTGCTGATCAATGATCATGTCAGAGAGGTTCAGCTGCAGTGGATTCCTACATGATTTCAGACTCATTTCACTCTTTTCGCTCCTACAAAGCTAATCTGTTCATCATGATCTGCTCCATCAAATTATGGACATAAAAAGTGCTTCACATTGACTCAAAATGTCTGTACGGTCAGGTTAATCTTATTGATATGTTTAAGTGTGTCTGAGCAACAACTGGTTTCTCTTATCAGGTTTAGCACGAGTCTGCAGACTCTCGTAAGGCACATGGTGGCTGGCAGATGTTGTTTTTCAGCATGAATTCTGAGGTCAGTTAAGTGTTATCTTCCGTAAAGGTTCACGTTGTGCAACAGGGATCTGAAACCTCCCATATAGGCTCAGTTAAAGGGGGCTGTGAGACCCTGAATATTTCCCAATATGTTCCTGGACTGGCTGAACCCACTGAACTGAGCTTTACACGTGGCTTGGTGCTTTTTTTTTTGGAGCATTGCCTATGTTCCTATATAGGTTGCAAATGATGATCAATGTTTACCATTGACTAGTAAACTGACTGAAAGTGCAATTTGAGAAGAAATGCTGTAGATTTATAGTATGAACCTATTAAACATATTTTACAAAGGATCTTTACTGGCATGTTTCCATGTACATCCATGGAATCTCTCAAATGCAAAAAAAATTCAATTCAATTCAAGTTTATTTGTATAGCGCTTTTCACAATACAAATCGTTGCAAAGCAGCTGTACAAAAAATGTAGGCTACTACAATATATTTAGTAGCTTATTAGTGGTGACTACTGTATGTTAAGTCGATGTGCATATGGTATAAATATTAAAAACAGTAATGGTGTAATCAAAAACAGATGATGAACACTAATAGTAATGATCATGTGTTGCAATGAAACAAAAAAAGCAAAAAAGGCTCTTTTGTTGAAATGTTTGAAAATGGTTGTTTTAAGAACTATTCACTTAAAGGTTCTTTGTGGAACCAAAGATGGTTCTTCTGTGACATTCACTGCAAAACACCCTTTTCGAACCTTTATTTTTAAGAGTGTAGTTTGTTTAACTTGCAGGAGTTTAACTGTTGAGTTTTCATGGACGGTATTATGGATTTTGACATAAAAAAAAATGATAATTGATAATGAACTTTTGATAAAGAAAAATTAGACTTGTTCGTCATGCAAATCTCATTTGCATCCAAGTTGTTATTAATCTACACTCTTAAAAATATCTCAAGCGATGCCATAGAAGAACCATTTTTGGTTCCACAAAGAACCATTCAGTCAAAGGTTACCAAAGGGTACCTTTTTATAATCTGAAGAACCACAAAGAACCTTTTGTAACACAGAAAGGTTCTTCAGATGTTCAAGGTTCTTCATGGAACCATTTAGACAAAAAAGATTCTTCTATGGCATCGTGAAGCCACCTTTATTTTTAAGAGTGTACACTAAACACAAACCCCAAAGTGTTGCTAAAATTAAACATTCTGTCTCAATCTCATGCCATTGCCAAATCTGCCAATTTCTATGTGGAACACAAAATACATTTTGAAAAATCTGTGGAAGCTCCTAACTCCTACCTTACTTCGACATACATTTGTGTTCTGCAGAAGAAAATTAAGTGATGGTATATTTTTGGGTTGCTTTTCCTGTAATCATAGGTTCAGTCATTGTGAATGCTGTAACCTGTTAATATGATTGCCAAAATAAATACACACTGTGAAACAGGCCAAGTAGTGTGATAAAACTTGCCTTTTAATTACACCCGGAAGCTGTAAAGCAGTTAATAGCAACATTTT
>NC_133363.1:63165384-63190394 GCF_049309525.1 Garra rufa
TTTATTTCCATTTCATCCCCAAAGTTTCTTTTTCTGTCTTCCCGTGACAGACCGTCTCCCGTCGGTTTAGCCATTATTATGCTCTCTGAAATCTAAGTGACTCATTCTGAGAGCAGCGAGAGACGCAGATGAGAGGATAATGAGCGTTGAGGAGATGAAGAGGGCTGGACGTTAACCATGATAACAGCTCCCCTCGGTCACATGACTAATCGCCTCTCGACTCATTTATGACACATCATGCGTCTGCGGCAGAGACTCAACACTGATCAATAACAGCAGGATCAATAAATACTGTCTGAAAACATGCCATGAACTCCATTGACGTCTTACAGAATCATGGGTTCTCAGGTTCAGGGTTTTCACCACTGTGATAAAGAACTGCACTTCAGCCTACTCAATACTTAAAAATATATGTGACCCTGGACCACAAAACCAGTCATAAGGTTAATTTTTACAAAACTGAGAAGTATACATCATATAAAAGCTCAATAAATAAGCTTTCTATTGATACATGGTTTGTTAGGATAGGGCAATATTTGGCCGAGATACATCTATTTGAATATCTGGAATCTGAGGGTGCAAAAAAATCAAAATACTGAGAAAATCACCTTTAAAGTTGTCTAAATTAAGTTCTTAACAATGCATATGACTAATCAAAAATTACATTTTGATATATTTATAGTAGGTATAGTATAGTAATTTTACAAAAAATCTTCATGGAACATGATCTTTACTTAATTTCCTAATGATTTTTGGCATAAAAGTAAAATCAATCATTTTGACCCATGCAATGTATTTTTGGCTATTGCTACAAATATACCCCAGCGACTTAAGACTGGTTTTGTGGTCCAGGGTCACATATATACTTATTGCTAACTAAATGTTATTTACAATTAAATAAAAACCAACTGCTGTTTAAATTATTTCAGCTAATAAATCAGCAAATAATAATTATTGACCCACTTAAGTGGGACTTAAGTATATTTTCATATGTACTTTCATAATTCTACTTCAAAATACATGTTAGACACAGCATGACAACATATTATGAAAACATTGATTTAAAATGCATTTTAAAAACATTAGTGTTAGACTTTTATACAGTAATAATTTAATCAGTGTTAATATTTGTAACTGTTTAAAAGTGTACTTAAGTATGTCATAAAGCAGGCATTTTGTTTACATTTAAGTAACCTTTAATTTTCATTAATATATTGTCTCAAAGTACGGGTTTTCAATATACAATTTAAAATGTACTTTAAAGTTAACTTTTAGTTTGACATTTAAAAGTGTACTTAGGCGTGTGTTGAAACCGTCATAAAAGTAAACTTTTTAAGCACACTTAAGTAACATTTTACTTTATTAATAGTATATTGTTTACATGTACTGTTTAACTATACCTTTTAAAATGTAATTTTATTTTGACATTATTTAAAAATTTTCCTAAGTGTGTAAAAAAAATGTCATGTACACTTAAGTAACCTTTAATTTCATCAATGTTTTTCTTTTAATTTGACTCCTTAAAAGTGTTTAATTTAATTATATTAAAATTATGTTGTCTGCAAGTACAGGTTTTTATGATATAATTTAAAATGTACTTTAAAGTTAAAACTTTGCATTTGACATTTAAAAGTGTACTTAAGTGTGTTAAGAAACAATTATAAAAGTAATCTTTAAGGACACGTAATCATACTAAAACTTCAATCATATTAAATTGTTTCCATGTACAGTTTTTAAATATTTATATTTTTTTTATTTATAATATTTAAAATATTAATTTAAATATTATTTTGACATTATTTAAAAAAAATGTACTTTGTGTTCAGTAACAGTTGAAAGTTAAATTTTAAGAATTTTAATAATGCTTAAAAAAAAAAAATATATATATATATATATATATTAGGGGTGGGCATAGATTATTTTTTTTAATCTAGATTAATCTAGATTAAATTTTGGAATTAATCTAGATTAATCTAGATTAAAATGGCTAATTTGAATTCTGCTGAAGGCATTCAGAATATGTGTGCTACCCAAATAATGACTAAACATGTTACACCGTACTTTTATTTTGACAGGTTGCCGTGAAGTTTCTGTGTATACAGTATGACATGATGCGAGTTTTCTCAAATGAAACGGTATAAGTGACACTCACAGCAGTTTTGGAGATTGAGTTTATCTGTTCATGTGAGATGCAAATGCCAAAAATTACCGGGAGCGTCACGTGTGTTTCAGTATGCGTGTAGTAAGCGCGTCTCCACCATTCATAGTATGAATTTCATACATACAGCTAGGCAAACGGAACATACCGGATTCATATTAAAACGGTCTTTTTGCATTTCAGTTTTCACAGACACTAGTCCATATCGCGATTTGAATTAAGTGACAGACCATATTTGATTTATGAATCCAAAAAAACGACGAATTTACGTGGCATTTCACGCTATAGTAGATTCGGTTTTTATGAATGGAGGACGACGCGATCCCGTCTGTGTTTTGGCGGAGGAGACATAAACTCGCGACCATATTCTATAGTCTTTGGTATACATCCGCGTTAAACTATCAAGGTGAAAGTCATCATAGCTTGCCTAATTTAGACCCAGCTCCCAACCCAATTTTGAGAATAGATTAACGGCGATATTTTTTTTATCGCCCGATAAAAGTCTCACGTTAACGCAGCACGTTAACGCCGATAACGGCCCACCACTAATATATATATAATTATTATTTACATTTTAAGTACACTAAATACATTTACTATACCAAGTACATTTTCAATAAGTATATGCATTTTTGGGCAGCATTTTTTTTCTTCTTTCTTTTATATTTAGTAATATTGAACTATTTAAAGCCATAAGACTGTTTAAAAGTGTTTGTTAAGTGTTAAGTTTGTTAAGAAACGATCATGCAAGCAGCCTTTTTAAGTGCACTTAAGTAACCTTTCATTTCATTAAAATGGTGTGTTTAATATACAATTTAAAATTAAAAATGAAAATTTAATTTGTACATTTAAAAGTGTACTCAGGTGTGTGTTGAAACCATCATAAAAGCATTTTTTTAAGTACACTTAAGTCACCTTTTACTTCATGCATATTATATTGTTTGCATGTACAGTTTTTAATTATACCATTTAAAATGTACTTTTATTTTGACATTGTTTCTTAACACACTTAAGTACATTTTTAAAAAGTTATGAAAGAATGCTTAAAGTAACATTGTATTCCAATATTATATCATCTTCAAGTACAGCTTTTTGAAGTATCAACACTACTTGCTTATTTTTCTATTTCTATTTTATTTATGTATTTAACATATTTTCTTAAATATATACATGCATGCTAAAAATAGCTTATTTTATATAAATATACGTATAAATGCAAATATTTAAATATTTTATATTTTAAATATAATATTTTTTTCTTTTGATTTTGTTACTAAATGTGCCACAGGCTTGTTTTTGGCATTTTTTTATGTTCTAATAATCTCTTGCCATGCTTTAAAGTTTAAATATAAACATATATTTTTCTTAGATATATACATGCATGCTATAAACAGCCTAATTTTTCTTCTAACAAAATATTTTAACACATGCAACTATTTTTCAAATGCAAATGATTGTTTTTTCTTTTGATTTTGTCACTAAATGTGCCACAGGCTTGTTTTTGACAGCTATATACAGTATGAGATTTTTCTCAAGCCTTGTATGCTGTTTATTTTTCTTTAGTAATGTTTTAATAATCTTTTCTTTTATGTTTTAATAATTTCTTGTCATGCTTCAAACAAGTACATTCATTTTGAACCTTCCTAAAAAGGCTTAATTTTCTTTGAGCAAAATATTTAATATTTTAAATATACAATAATTATAATTCTTATTTATTTTCTTTCTATTGATTTTGTCTCTAGATGTGACCTAGACGTGTTCTTGACAGGTTTTTGTGAGATTCATCGCAAACCTCCCACGCTGCTTATTTTTCTTTCACACATTTTCTATCATTTATTTCCATTTCATCCCCAAAAATATTTTTTCATTAAGTATGTGCACTTTTTTTCACATGGGCAGAAAGTTTCTGTATGTTTTTTCTTTTATTTTTATTAATTAAAAAATATATATTTGAAGCCATAAAGTAGTTGTTTTGAAGAGTCACTCTTCTTGCAGTCAAATCTAATAACACTTTGCAGCTTCAAAGCCCCATGACTGTGGTAAAATCACTGTAACAGTGATGGCCTCTTATGCTCTAGTACTGTATTTTATCCCAGCATGGGGTTAATGGATTGTAATGGGTTTTCCTCCTAAGAGACCTTTAATTTGTCACAGTTCTCACAGTTGGCAAATGGCTGTGTTGTGTTTGCGAAAGTTCGCTGGCGGGCATAGGTCCCCGTTCCCTGAGTATTTTTAGCATGTGGATGATGTGTCCGTGTGATTCCACTGACCAACTGCAGATGAGAGTCAGCGATTGGGCTGCCGTCACAGAGACGGGGGTTGCTGTGGAGACTGATCATTCCTGGTTGAACCACAGAGAAGAAACAGCCCCCTAAGGCCTGAACACACACTGATGCCACATCAGAACAAACATGCAGCTTTATAGACTGTGAATGCGTGAAGATGCAACATTACGCAACTTAACCCAACCCCCCCTAACCCCCCCTTAAAAAGTTGAACTCTTTTCTTTCCTCATGTTGATGAATTGCCAAAGTCAGATCTCCTATGCATTGCAATATCCAGAGTTAGTGATTTTACATATTGGTCAGACAGTCTTTTCCTGTTCCTTCTGGTCCGGAATAAATTTCTATGAGGACCAAATGCTCTGGCTGGCGTGCTGAAAAGAAAAAAAATAGAAGTTGCATTATTACTTCATGTGGCTCATCGAAGTAGCTCCAAATGATTCAGTGAGTTATTAGATTGATTCAAAGTAATAACACACTTGAAAACCCAGAAAGAAGTTAGACTTTTTTCCGATATTAATAAACTGCCAAAGTCAGATCATCTGCCATGCAATGCAGTGCAATATCCAGATTTATATGACACTAAAAATGTATACAATAGTGTAATTGTGACCCTGGACCACAAAACCAGTCATAAGGTTAAATTTTACAAAACTGAGATGTATATATAATATGAAAGCTCAGTAAATAAGCTTTCTATTGATGTATAGTTTGTTAGGATAGGACAATATTTGGCCGAGATACATCTATTTGAAAATCTGGAATCTGAGGTTGCAAAAAAATCAAAATCCTGAGAAAATCACCTTTAAATTTGTCCAAATTAGGTTCTTAACAATGCATATTACTAATCAAAAATTACATTTTGATATATTTACAGTAGGAATTTTACAAAAAATCTTCATGGAACATGATCTTTACTTAATTTCCTAATGATTTTTGGCATAAAAGAAAAATCAATAATTTTGACCCATACAATGTATTTTTGGCTATTGCTACAAATATACCCCAGCGACTTAAGACTGGTTTTGTGGTCCAGGGTCACAACTGGGTTTAGATACAGTTGTGTTTTAGGGTTAGTCACTTTACATATTAGTCAGGCAGTCTCGTCCTGTTCTCTCTGGTCCAGAATAATTTATCTTAAAAAACAGATGTCATGGTAGACATTAGCTTAAGACATATTAAAAAAAGAAATATAGCCATTAGTATTACTCCATGTGGTTAGTTGAAGAGGTTTCGAATGATTCAGTGAGTCATTAGATTGATTTAAACTAATATCACACTGCAAAAGTTCCAAACTGGATCATTAAAGATTCATTAAAGGGTCAGTTCATTCAAAAATAAAAAATAGCCCATTATTTACTCACCCTCCAGGCAGGTGAATATGACTTCCTTCTTTTAGACGGAGTTGTGTTCCAATTGGAGTTGTATTAGAAATGATCCTGTTTTTTTTAAGCTTTCGAATGGCATGGGCGGGTGTTTCTCCTCATCAGTCCAAAACAAGTCCACTAAAGTGCATCCATCCATAATAAAAAAACAGAGTAGCTCACATGGCTCAGAATTGGCAAAGATGCAGTGGAGAGATCCAAACAACGGTCACAAATTAGATGCACAAAATGAGGATTTGCAAAAGAAAATGTCTTGAAATGTTCCTTGACTAAAGTCGGGAAACTTTGCTTCCTTTGCTCCTGTAAACAAACGTTGGTTTGTGCGAGACCTACCGGCCTTTGTTAACCCCCAGAGCCTTGTGAGACACTCTTTATTACGGAAAAGAGAAACACCCGCCCATGCAATTCTAAAGCTTGGAAATACCAGGATAATTTTTAATAAAACTCCAATTGGATTCGTCTAAAAATAAGTCAGATACACTTAGGATGCCTGGAGGGTGAGTAAATAATGGGCTCCCTGCTAAAACACAAAGCAAAAACAAAAAAAGGCTGAAACCAGCCTAGACTGGTTGGCTGGTTTTAGATGGCCATAGCTGGCCAATAGGCTAGTTTTAAAGGGGTTTTGTCCACTTTCCTAGCCTGGTCTGTTGTCTTAGCTGGTTTAAGCTGGAAGTAGCTGGTTTTTAAAAGGTGGTCTCCAGCTACTTTCAGCTTAAACCAGCCAAGACTATCCTTTTTTTTTTTTTCAGCAGGGCTCATTTTCATTTTTGGTGAACTAGCCCTTTGAGCATTCACAGAATCCTTCTAAGAGCCTCTGTTTTTGTAATCAGACTTGACTGCTCGTGCTGAATGTTGTTGTCTCTAATTTCTAACCCTATCTATTTGTGTGTATAATTTTGTGTCATCCCATCCAGTTAAAAATGAAACTAATAACACTGATAAAGCATCATTTCATTAGCAATGCTGGAAACACTGTAACAATAGATGTAATAAAAGATAAAGATGTTTATTGCAGCAGCAGTAAGCCATTTTGGCAAATGAGCTGGATCGAACATCTGTTGTGGAGTGGAATCTGGGCTGGGGCTGACTAGTTTCCTACGCTGTTTTACTGTGGTATTCAATCCACATTGGTGGAAAGATGCAGATGTTCAAAAACCATTAATGGCAATGGAACTATTACCATGACTCCAGAATTCCAGGAGTAGTTTCAAAAACTGAATCAGTTCGGAATAAGGACCATGCAGTTCTTTTTAAACTGCTAATGTTCTGGCAAGTGCAAAAACAAAGAAAAAACGTTCTTTAAACATATTGACGTTCAGAAACAACGTGTAGGCTTTATGAATGTTAAACAAATGTTGTTAGAACATATTTTTGCTAGCTGTTTTTTCCCCAGCACTGTGGTAGAGTTTAGTCATCTCAGTCTCGCTCTTTCTCTTTCTCTCTGTTAATTTGTTCTTGCTGCAATTTCTAATTAAGATGAGAAAACCCAGCGGAGTCGTGATGGTCCCGCAGGAATGAGGCGTGTGTGCGTGTGTGTGCTCTCGCTGTTAAGTGGTCGTTTTGACGCAATGTTTACGATGCATTCTTCTTTTTCAGGACACCATGACGACTGAAATGCAGGAGATCGCCATCACGGAGGAGAAGCCTTTATTGCCCGGTCAATCCGACGCTGTGAAGGTTAGACTCACACGCACACGAACAATACGCACTTATTTGTCATTAACTTACGTTTTGGTGCCACCTGCTGCACATTTGAAGAACATACTCAAATAGAGCACTAAAAAACAATGGGATCATATTTGTGCAGATAATTCGCATTAATTGGATGAGCGTTAATCGTAAAACACCTCTTGAGATTTGCATTAATGCACCAGATTTCAACGTTGCTTGGCAACCAGTCAACCTGCAATTAAATTAATGAACTGTGTTATTCATCTAGTGATGTTTGCTCACTAGAGTCACTTAAAATGAGTGATTTGGCCAAACCTTGAGAATTAAACTGAATGATTCCTTAAATAATGTGTTGTTGAGGAGACAAGTTTTTTGGGGGGTGGGTAAATCCCACAGATGCACATTTAAAGATGTTTTACATCTGTTTGATCGCCTTTTTGAGTTATGTCAGTTAGTTTAGCATGGGAAGAAAAAAAAAAAAAAAAAAAAGCTGTTGTGTTTTATACATGAACCCTTTTGCTGAGATGTTTTTGACAGCTGAGTTACAGAAAAAAAAAAAAAAAACTACCCAGCACCTGGGTTAAATAAATAGATAAATATTACATTAAATGAATAATAAATAAATAAATAAATAAATAAATAAATAAATAAATAAAGCTGAACCCAGAATTTGTATTTAAAAATAACCCAACTTTTTTATTTTTTTAGAGTGTACTTGTTAACTGCACTGTATCATTTCATCTGCTGTTTTCTTTCCTTTTTGTTTGTTTCAATACATTTTAAAACAATTTGTACCCTACTTTTTGTACCTTTTTATAATTAAGTGTCAACTAACAAACTCATTGTGGGTTCAATAAGCTACAAACTGTTTCTTTGAACTCAGACTTGAGGTCTTTTGAAATGGCATAAGCGGAGATATTATTCATCTGTTAGTGATGCTTGCAAACTCAAGTCACTTTAAATGAGTGATTTGGCCAAATCTTGAGAATTAACTTAAGCACATTTTTTTGTGTTCAGACCTGGATGATTCCTCTTTAGCATCTAGTTTAGCATTAAAAAAGGCTGTTGGGTTTTATACATGAATCCTTTTGCTGGGATGTTTTTTGACAGCTGAGTTACAGAAAAAAAAAAAAAAAAAAACTACCCAGCACCTGGGTTAAATAAATAAATACATATCAGTTAAATCAAATGAATAATGATAATTAAAAAACAATAAAGCTGAACCCAGAATTTGTATTTAAAAATAACCCAACTTTTTATTTTTTTTAGAGTGTACTTAACTGCACTGTATCATTTCATCTGCTGTTTTCTTTCCTTTTTGTTTGTTTCAA
This sequence comes from Garra rufa, assembly GCF_049309525.1. NCBI lineage: Eukaryota > Metazoa > Chordata > Actinopteri > Cypriniformes > Cyprinidae > Garra > Garra rufa. The sequence goes on from NC_133363.1 coordinate 63,174,212, forward strand.
TACATTTTAAAACAATTTGTATCCTACTTTTTGTACCTTTTTATAATTAAGTGTATAAATAAGCTACAAACTGTTTCTTTGAACTCAGACTTGAGGTCTTTTGAAATGGCATAAGCGGAGATATTATTCATCTGTTAGTGATGCTTGCAAACTCAAGTCACTTTAAATGAGTGATTTGGCCAAATCTTGAGAATTAACTTAAGCACATATTTTTTGTGTTCAGACCTGGATGATTCCTCTTTAGCATCTAGTTTAGCATTAAAAAAAGGCTGTTGGGTTTTATACATGAATCCTTTTGCTGGGATGTTTTTTGACAGCTGAGTTACAGAAAAAAAAAAAATACCCAGCACCTGGGTTAAATAAATAAATACATATCAGTTAAATCAAATGAATAATAATAATTAAAAAACAATAAAGCTGAACCCAGAATTTGCATACAAAATAACCCAGCATTTTTTAGAGTGTACTTATTGATTGCACTGTATCATTTCATCTGTTTTTCCCCTTTTTGTTTGTTTTAATACATTTTAAAACCAAATTTAAAACCTACTTTTTTCTTATGTACCTTTTTATATTTAAGTGTCAACTAACAAAATCATTGTGGGTTCAATAAGCTACAAACTGTTTCTTTGAACTCGGACTTGAAGTTTTTAGAAATGTATAGGAGGCCTAAGCGGAGATATTATTCATCTGTTAGTGATGCTTGCTAATGCAAGTCACTTTAAATTAGTGATTTGGCCAAATATTGAGAATCATACTTAAGCACATAAATGTTTGTGTTCAGACCTGAATGATTCCTCAAATAAGAGACTGTTGTGCTGGTAAATTGATTGGAAAATCCCACAGATGCACACTGAAAGATGTTTCTGTTTGATCACCTTTTTGCATTATGTCAGTTAGTTTAGCCTGAAAAAAAAACATCTGTTGGGTTTTGTACATGAACCCTTTTGCTGGGATGTTTTTTGACAGCAGTTACAAAAATAATAATTTCAAAAATAAAAAATAATGCTGAACCCAGAATTTGCATGAAAAAAAAAATAACCCAGCATTTTTTTAGAGTGTACTTATTGATTGCACTGTATCATTTCACCCTGTATAATTTTCCTTTCCTTTTTGTTTGTTGTAATCCTACTTTTTTCTTATACCTTTTTATGACGAAGTTTCAACTATAATTAACTGAAAAAGGTCTCTTCCTGTTCTCTCTGGTCCAGAATAAGTTTAATTTAAAACCAGGTGACATGGGTGAGACATATTCTGCTCTGTTCTTAATGAAACATTGTGTCTTTAGATTCAGAATTGATTCAAACTAACAACTGTAACACTGTAAAAGTTCCGAGATGTTGTTGTTTTCTTTCCTTTTTGTTGGTTTAAAACACATTTTAAAACAAATTTGAAACAAATGTTTCTTATGTACCTTTTTATGATTATGTATCAACTATAGGTAACTAAACGTAACATTTTATTTAAATAGAAATGCTTAACTGAAATAAAATAAAATATAAAAATGCTTATTTTATTATTTTATTACTTTTATGCAACATTTTTCATTTTCATTTTTGTTTAGTTAAAAAAAAAAAGTAAAGAAAAATGAATAAAAACTATATAGACATTTAAAAATGTTCCTTTGCCATTAGGACCCCTGAAGATGTTAAATAACAGCTGTTGCTTTTTAACTGTTCTTATTTAGTTGCAGGGTTTGTCAACTAACAAATTGTGGGTTCAATAAGCTACAAACTGTTTCTTTGAATTCAGACTTGGGGTTTTTAGAAATGATTTTGAGATTGTGTGATTGTTTTCATGCAGGACGTAGAGATCGCGGCCCGAATACTGCTGGATCAAGGCCAGGTGAGTTAAAAATGTGTCGGTTATACATGACAAACACAGTGTTGTTTTCGTCAACGATGACGATGACGAAATCATTTCGTTGACGCCACTTTTTTTCATGACGATAACGAGACGATGACGAGATAAAAATGGCTCGTTGATGACTAAAACATGACGAGACGTGTGTGAGTTTTCGTTGACGAGACGAGAATAGACGAAACTGTTAGTGGTTGGTCCGGCAGACGTTTAAAATGCATGACATTTCCGCTTATTGTGCATGCCAATTAAAACTTAAAAAGTATCTGACGCTATGGCAAGCCGTTTTAGCATTAAATACTCTTTGCTATACTAGTATGGCAAGCCGTTTTAGCATTTTATCCTTGTTTGTCTTTTATGTTCTAAAACATTCCTTCATTATTGTAATTATTGGTGAAAATAGTCGATCCGGAAGCTCACATTGTGTTGAACTATAGATCTGCTATTTTCACAACTTATAAGTGACACTACCCAACAGCAAAATACTTACTGACCTACATTAATTTGTTAAAAGACTACTTTTTTCCCTTTTTTTGACTAAAACTAGACTAAAACCTTTTTGACTTTTCGTCAACTAAAACTATACTAAAACCACTAAAATTGGACTAAAACTATCACATATAGAAGTGACTAAAATTTGACTAAAACTAAGAAGCATTTTAGTCCAAAAGACTAAGACTAAGACTAAATCTAAGATGTTGTCAAAAACAACACTGGACACACATACATGACAGGTTCTACTGTTTTTTTCCTTGCATCATTCACCATTTTTATTATCTTTGGTGTGAAACTGCATGAATACTACTGATAATAAATGTTTGTAAAATCAAGTTTAGATCTAGTTTATGATGTCAGCTACCCATTATTACTTTCCATTATCTTTATTTTCATCATTTCTGTGTGTGTGTGTAGGAACACCGCGTGGAGACGCCTCTCGGTGTGCTGCACGCCACGGTGCATGGCGCTGGAAACGCACGCAGACCGGCCATAGTGACCTTCCATGATGTGGGAATGGAGAGTAAGTCACTAGCACACACAACCCAACTTGGTTTTGCAAACACGCACCATTTCTCTAAAACATTTTATTATCCAAACTGGTTAATTAATGCAACCTTGGTGAGCAAAAGAGACAGAAACATAACAAATAAATAAATAAATCTGCCAAATATGTGAATATGCATGTATGCATATGTGTGTACAGTATTATCTGTAGTGATTAACCCTTTTGCATCAATTTAAAAAAAGTTACACATGGGTTCATAGAGCACAAATATCCATGTCAAAAACTTGGGAATAAGTCTCAATTTAAAGAAGACCCTTGGCAGATTCATGTTGAAGTTACAAAACCAAAAAACTTATAGAGGTTTATGTTTATGAAAATTATTTATTAGCATTTCGAACTGATAGAAAATCAAAGCTATACATCTAAACAAATTGTTTTCTAAATTTGAGGTTGATGTCTGTCTCAACAATGAGCATTTAGTAAGATTTTGTTTGGGTGAAGCATCGAACTTTTCCCATTCGATTCCAGAAAAGCTCCTCTGGCAAACACAGCGGTGGGATTTGTGATTCACAGTACAATATCACTTTTCTCTCTCAAACATTACAGATGCACACGCAAAACACAAAAATTGTATTTAGGACACACATACAAATCACACTCTGACATCGATACCAACATACCCACACATTTATAATGGCATAATTTATCCGGTTGACTCTATAATAGACTATAATATGCATAAGCAGAAAACAGGAATAAAGCGAGTATTTGCTTTATATGCCACACTTCAAAAATTGGAGCCATCTTGTAAATAATTGTAAAAAAGCAAACAGAAACAACATTGCCAAACAAATGAAGCCTATTAACAAATATTGGATCATTTTTATAGTTAAATGGCCCTGGCATTAAAAATTGATGTTTTAATGGGCTTTAAATGAGGACATTTTTGTCCTTAAGGCCTTGAGTTTTGTCAAAACTAATTTTGTGCCTACTGTAAAATAGATTTATTAAAGGAAATGAGGGTGAAATATTACAATTCCAATAAAAACACACACCTGTGCCAACATGCATGCAGTTACCACAGGCAAAATTAAATTATTTAAAAAAAGTTCATAGGGTTGTTCACATTACAGACAAATCTTTAGAAAACACAATGGAATAGACAATGCAAAATTACTCATTTTGTTACAATAGGTAGGGTTTGGCCAATAGACGATGCCATCGTCCATCTCAGACATTACTATGACTAAAGCGTCCATTGCAAATGATTTGAACTTTGTGTCAGTAAGTTATAAATAGAACGGGGCATCAGTTTACAGTCGGGATTTGTTGCGTCATGCCACATACAGTGTAGACAGCATCACTAATCATAATGGGCCCTATTGCATTTTTTTGCGACGCTCATGTCTGGTACGGAAACATTGTAAGCCTTCAGTAATTTTTCAACTCTTCATTATTGCTTCAATGCAAAGGAAACCAGCGTACCCACCATGCCATGGCTGGGTATGTTCAAGTGAGCTAGTTTTAATTTATCATAATGAATCGCAAGTTTAGTATTTGCTCTAAATCTGTGCAATTTTGCTTTAAATGAACTTGCCCAAGAAATTAATGAGTGAACATATTTATGAAAAGTAACTCGCCAAATTGACTAGTGATTTGACAGTGTTACCCACCACAGTTGCTTTTACCCGCATTTGGCAGGTTGACGGTAAGTGAACTTTTATGTAATGTAATATAACAGGCAACCGATAGCAAGCGGCTAACCATGTCCCTTTGGTGGCTCCGTAAAACATGTTGTTAATTTTCTGTGCCTTACTGAATAACGTTGTGTTTCCACTGTCAAGCATTTTCAGTTCATTTCTATGGAAGTTGAGTGTAAATGCTTGTGCGATGCATTATGGGATTGAAAAGTGGTGCAGAGAAAGTGTTGAGAGTGGGACCATGAGTGTCAAAAAGGTTGGGCATTTCTTTACTTCATGCAAATATTGAGCGAAAAATGCCGAGCGACAACCAATCGCTGTGAAAAGTAAGCAAAGCAAGATTTTGACGTTTCCAAGTGTTTCTGAGCTAGTTGATAAGCTGAAGCTGAAATCACTTGTCGTTGAAGACATATGTTTTATTTAGGGCTGTTTCTATAGGTATCTAGATGCCGCCAATAAAGTGTTTAGCTTGCAAAACGCCATTAAAAGAAGATGAAATGCAAGCAGGGTGTAAACATTGTTTTCAGAGATGTGCTCTGCCCTAAATTTGACATTCCCCAAAGCAGTGGCATTGTAGTGTTGCCAGCGGCACTGAGCGCAGATTTTATGCTGTCGTGGAAATGCACTGTAACAGTACATTCACTAAACACTAAAAAAAACAATGTTTTAACGGCGGTGTGCAAACTAAATACTGGCATGTAATTAAAGCATGCAAAGTGCATTTACTTTTGCATGACTTCTTCAGTGATATGTGGTTTCAGCTCAGTAATCCTCCAGTTCTGCACACACACGTCAAAATCTTGTCTTGCCTACTTTTCACAGTGATTGGTTGTCGTCCGGCACTTTGCGCTCGAGATTTGCATAAAGTTGAGGAATGCCCAACCTTTTTGACTCACAGCCACTCTCAACACTTTCTCCGCGCCACTTTCAATCCCATAATGCACCATGAGAGCATTTAAACTCAACTTCCATGCCAGTGGAAACGCACCGTAAGGCAACCTAATTGGCTGACGGCTGTGTTAACACTTGAAGAGTTGAAAAGTTTTCAACTTCTGCATGCAATGCCAGTGATGGGATGCAATGAACCCACAATTCAGTTCGGCGGTGCTTGACATTACTTCATTCAAAGTAAACAAGAAACATTGATGCAGACGCCCTGTGTCAATGTATCGCAACACCACCATGGCATTAGACATCGCCCAACACTAATAGTTTTATTACATTCATTCCTATGTATTATCATATCATTATTATTATTATTCCCCAATGTATTTCTTATACTTTTTTCTGCTGAGGCCCCTAATGGAAAAAAAAAAAAAAACCTTGGTTTAAATGAATCGTGAAATGATGAAGAAGAAAATCGTTCTACTCAGTGCTTTCATAATTTATACCAAAGACTATGGAATACCCAAGACATGTCACTTGTATAATTTTGAATGGGGAAAAATGCAACGCTCATTATGGCCGTGAAGCCCCGCCTTCTTAATGAAAGAGCCAATCATTGATTAGTAAAGTAAGCGCATCACTGCAGCTGCCGTTGGAAGTCCCGGTTGCTATAGAAACAAACGGTGCTCTAAGACTTGCGCATGCGCACTGGCTCATCTAGCCTGACAAAAACGCCTTTTTTAACACTATTGGAGCACAATGAACCATATTTATGAGGCAGTTCTTGCCAGATTTCTTTGGTGATTTAAAATAGGAAAATTAATCGTAAGCTTGGTGAACAGTTTAGGAGAATTTGATGTTTCCCCATTCAAACAGATTTGGAGCTGCACTTGTATGCCTGAGAGGTGTTTCAAAGATGGCCGCCGAGTGACAGGACTTGCCTTAAAGGGACTTTGTTTATACCCTGCACTGCTGAGAGTGTCCTGGTGGCAGCCTGTCAGTGAATCCTCCGTAGTAAACAGGAAAGCAAAACTTGTGATAGGACTCACAAGCAACGATCAGATGAGCGTGTTCAATCTGAAGCTGAACTTGACACCGTCCGTTTCTCATCACGCTCTGAACGACAAACACTCTGAACTTCCTCACGCTGATGCATGTGTTGTCCGCGTCTCTGATGCTTTCTCCGTTGCAGATGTTTATGATGTTTTTGGAGTCATCTTTATGTAGGAAGGACAGGTGAGGCTGTACGCCACAGATACGCGCTCTTGTTAGATAACTGGCCCAAGCGCCCGGCTGTGACGTGTCGAAATGATGCTGGAGAATGTGCTTGTTCACGAAAACGTTAAATGCGTGTGGATTTGGACTTCTCTGGCAGGGAGGACGCCTGTTAGAAAACATGTCAAGCTGATCGTCACTGGAAATGATGGCATTCGATCCATCGCTGAACACCAGGCTGACAAAAAACACGAGAAGAAATGCCGATATCATCCTGCAAACAGGAGGTTGACATACGATTAGAGTTTCACAGATAGTTGAAGTCCCTGCTGAAAAAAACAGCACATGCTGGTTAGGCATGTTTTGGTGCTGGGATTTTAGCTGTTGGTCCTTTGCTAGTTAATCCTGGTCCTTAGCTGGTTAACGCTGGTAATTTGCTGGTTTATGCTGGTCATGTTGCTGGTCAAGGACCAGCATAAACCAGCGAAGAACCAACATTAACCAGCAAATAACCAACAGAAACCAGCAAAGGACCAGCATAAACCAGCACCAGCAAAAGACCAGCATAAACCAGCAAAGGACCAACATAAACCAGCAAAGGACCAACATAAACCAGCAAAGGACTAGCATAAACCAGCAAAGGACCAGCATAAACCAGCAAAAGACAAGCATAAAGCAGCTAAGGACCAGCATAAACCAGCAAAGGACCATCATAAACCAGTAAAGGACCAGCATAAACCAGCAAAGGACCAGCATAAACCAGCAAAAGACAAGCATAAAGCAGCTAAGGACCAGAATAAACCAGCAAAAGACCAGCATAAACCAGCGAAGGACCAGCATAAACCAGCAAAGGACCATCATAAACCAGTAAAGGAACAGCATAAACCAGCACCAGCAAAAGACCAGCATTAAGCAGCTAAGGACCTACATAAACTAGCAAAGGACCAACATAAAAAAGCAAAGGACCAACATAAACCAGCATAAACCAGCAAAAGACAATCATAAAGCAGCTAAGGACCAGAATAAACCAGCAAAAGACCAGCATAAACCAGCGAAGGACCAGCATAAACCAGCAAAGGACCATCATAAACCAGTAAAGGACCAGCATAAACCAGCTCCAGCAAAAGACCAGCATTAAGCAGCTAAGGACCTACATAAACTAGCAAAGGACCAACATAAACCAGCAAAGGACCAACATAAACCAGCAAAGGACCAGCATAAACCAGCATAAACAAGCAACAGACCAGCATTAAGCAGCTAAGGACCAGCATAAACCAGCAAAGGACCAACATAAACCAGCAAAGGACCAGCATAAACCAGCAAAAGCCAAGCATAAAGCAGCTAAGGACCAGAATAAACCAGCAAAGGACCAGCTAAGGACCTACATAAAACTAGCAAAGGACCAACATAAACCAGCAAAGGACCAGCATAAACAAGCAAAAGACCAGCATTAAGCAGCTAAGGACCAGAATAAACCAGCAAAAGACCAGCATAAAGCAGCTAAGGACCAGCATAAAAAAGTGAAGGACCAATATTAACCAGCAAAGGGCCAGCATAAACCAGCTACAACCAGCTAAAACCAGCATCCCAGCACCAAAAAATACCATGCTGTTTTTTTCAGCAGGGGTTGCTGACAAACAATTTAAACAGGGTTCTTAAAAAGATCTTACACCCAAGTAGTTGGATTATTTATAAGTTGCATGCACTGCAGACAAGAGTATCTTCCTCGTTGTTTTTGTCTTGCTTTCCAATACAAATATCTGATCCTTAAAACAGCAAGCATTTACTTGTGATGCAAAAGGAAGACTCGTTTTCTGAGGAATCAAACAAAATGTTTAAAACAAGAACAAATATATGTTAAAAAATTGTATTTTGATTTTAGGAATGATGACTTAAATAGTAAATTATGGTTGATATTGACGATTTCAGAGAAATTATGAAAACCAAATTATTAAACAATTATAAGTGATTTTTGACTTTTGGGATTGTATATTTATTCACTATGGCAAGTAGGTGGCGCTGTCTCCAATTTTGCTTAAGTTCAAGGCTATTTTTTAAGGTTTTATGGTGTAATATATAACAAAATAAATACGTGTAGGTTTTTTATGTTCTAAACTTTAAGTTTTTAACAATTTCAGTGGTTTTACCAGCACAGCCTAAAGGTGATCTGATCCAAATTTGTAAAAGATCAGATTAAACAGTTTGATGAATTGGAAAAAGTACATTTTCAAAAAAAAAAATCATAATAACATGCAACAAAGTCACAAAACAGTGTTATTTTAGCTGTTTAGTTTCTGAGAACTACTGCAGTCCTCACATGTGAATCTTTGCACTTCAGTAGTGGTCTGGTAGTTTGTGCTGTCAAAGTAAAAAATGCGTTAAACTGTTTTAACAGCATTGACATCAGCATTTGCTGCTGTGTAACATGCACAACTATTAAAACAGTTAAGATCAGTAAGTTTTTTTTTTATGTTTTTGAAAGAAGTCTCTTCTGCTGACCAATGCTGCATTTATTTAATCAAAAACATTGTAAAAATAGTGAAATATTATTACTGTTGAAAAGAGTAAATAAATGTTAAAATGTAATTGATCGCTGTGATTAAAGCTGCATTTTCAGCATCATTACTCCAGTCTTCAGTGTCACATGAACCTTCAGAAATCATTCTAATATACTGATTTGCTACTCAAGAAACATTTTTGATTATTATAAATATTGAAAACAGTTGAGCTGCTTCATATTTTTGTGGATAGCATTTATGCTTCCTTGCTGAATTAAAGTATACATTTCTTTCAGAAATATTACTGACCCCAAATATTTGAACGACAGCATTGAACATATGATTCAAATCTGTATTAAGTCTAATAAAAGATTAAATATTTATTACTTAACCATCTCTAACTAAAGCTTGTACATGATCTTAATATCTTGATGTGACAAATCCTAAAGACAAGTCGGACTAAATTTACATGAGATCATACAAAAAAACAAACAAACAAAAAAAAAAAACAGATGCAATAGATAAACCATAAAGATTTAAATCTAAATTGTAAGATTGACATTTTATACCACATTTGTACAGTATGCAGATTTACCTTGTGTTGTTCTTGAGTTCGTGTAAATGAAAAAGTGCCGTTGAGTTTGAGCTGGAGATCAGAAAGTGCTTGAGATGCTCACTGGACAGTTATTTATTGGCTGGAAAAGAGGCGGGTGTAACAATACTCCCTGTTTTTCTGAAATGCACTACATAAATGTTTTCTTATTTAGTTTTTTGCCAGTGAGGAAAATGTAGTGCCATAGTACCACAGAAAAAAATGAGATTAAAACAAAGGGACGTGTCTTTAAAAACAGCCACCAGAACGCACCAAAAATCACTGGATCACCAGCTGATTTAAACACACTGAGACTTCAAACATGTAGAAGAAAAGTGATGTTTGTGAAGAGAAACAATCCTATAGCATTTAAGACGATTTTTAGACATTTTAATCAATCATCAATCAATCAACAGGGGAGCATTGTGGTATTAAGATTTTTATTTACGTGGGCTGTCTCAAATCGAAGACAATCAAAAAGATTTTACAAAAGAACAGATACATTAATGAATCTGACATTCACACTGACTTGCACTGCATTCAAGCTGCACATTTGATCATAAAAACCAAACTGTGTTTTGCAAAGAAGCTTTTATTGAGAAGCTTTTGGAATTATATCCAGTTTAAACATGCATGTGGCAGAGCAACGATTTTAATTAATGGTTAAAAAGTTGTACTTGGTGGGAGCTCTAGCGAGGTCTGCAGGTCCGGCCATCCTGGGGTGGTGCAGTGTTAGTTTGTCTCTGATAGTGAACAGGCAGACAGCGGTTTTCAATGACCTCACAAGCAACAATCAAATAAAAACGCTTATTCTGAAGCTGAACTTCACACTGACCATTTCTCAAAGCACTTTCAACAATGTACACTGTAAACCTTCTCTTGCTGATGCACAAGTTTTGTGTGTCTCTGACGCCTCGTCCGTTGCAGATCCCGTTAATGCTATTGATGTCGTTTTTACGGAGGAAGGATTGAACAGGGAATCTGCCACAAAGATTTGTTCTTATAAGATAATTTGCCCAAGCGCTTCTCAGTGTCGTGTTGAACTCACGTGAGAGAATGTGTCTGTGTTTAAACTGATTATATGCGTTGTTATTCAGAGATCTCTGGCAGGGACGTGCCCAGTTAGACAAAATGTCTGAACACATCTCCAGTTGGTCGTTGCTGAAACGGATGTTGTTAAATCCATGAGTGAGCGTAAAAAGTAACAAGAGGAAAACTGCCGCTTTCATCCTGTAAACAGCAGAGTGACAGGTGTTTAGAGATCCACGTATTGGTAAAACAGTACAAAAGACAATTCCTACCATATAATAAAGCTAAAATCTGCAATTATGTGGCCAAACTCTACAATAGCATTAAGACGCATAGGCTGTTTGCTCATTGCATTCTGTTTTTTAGGATTGATTGTTTTAAAGACAATGAGTTTTTATTAGCATGCGCCACATTCACTAGGTACAAAAGGTATCAAAATTATATTACTTTACAAGCTTTTTTTACAACATTTTTGAAAATCAATGCTTCTCATCCTGTCTTGTTAAAAACTTTACAAACTTTGTGAATAAGTTTAAAAGGGCAGTATGGTTTATGATTGACCTTGACAAATCCAAATACTCATAGAAATATATTCCAATAGAATAGAACAAGATATGTATCTGAGTAATGTATCTGAGCACATCAATACAACATAATGCGAAACAAAGTCACAGAATAGTGTCCGTTTACCTCTTCATTAGAGTGTTTGTTTAGACGCGTTTCTTCTCTCTCCAGTATGCTGTGCTGTGAAAGAATAAATGTGTGAAGTTGCTTCGACAGCGTTTCTTCTCATGCAAACCATTTGTGTGTTTGACGTCAGTGTTTATTGCACTGTGGCAGGCCCAGTTCTACGGAGGTGCTAGAGGTGCTAAGCACCCAAAATTATTAGTATTCTCAGTTAAAGCTGTAATAATGGCATGTCATTGCAGATCTGCTAACCTTCCAGTGCGTTATTCTTTGGAGATCAGTTTCTATCTCAACACGTTTTTGCAGCATTGAGCAATGTAGCCAATCCCAGACATGTCTGTTGATTTATTGAACACAACAGCTAATAAAGATGAGTGATAGTTTTTTAAGCTTAAGAAGAACCCACACCCATGTGATCAAGCTTAACAATTTTTATAATTAATACAATATTTATAACATTTTCTGTAGCATTTAATACCACAATGAAATGACTTTCAGAAATTCTAAGTGTGCCTTAAATGTCTAAAAGAGTAAATACCTTGTTCATCAAAGATAATCAGAATGATTTCACAAAAGAACGGATGCGTTTATGCAATTGGCAGATTTTATTAAAAGTGACTTGCATTTGACCTGTACATCTTTGCGCACTGATAAGAAAGCTTTAATTAAGAAGTTTGTGGAATTACATCATTTAAACATGCATGCAGAGTAACAACATTTTAATGAATGGTTAAAAACAATGTTTCAACCCTCATTTAGTCCTTCACACCCAGTATTATGAAATCAGATCATGCTGTTTAATAATAACATGGGTGTGGTTTTTTGATCCATGTCTCAGAGTGTTGGTCATGATAGTGCACAGGTAGATTCTCCTGACACTCAACAATTACTTTAACCTTTGCTGTACGACATTTTTCAATGATACACTCCTCTTTGGTATTGGTTTTGCTTTCAATCATGTATACTTGGAAGAGATTTGTACTTTTGATATAGCCATCCTTTATTTTTGTACCAGCGCCATTGCAGATTTGCTTAATATTTGCTTCAGTGTCTTTAATGAAGGACTGCTTTTCAGTTCTACCACAGAGACCATTGTTCACTAGGTGGTCCTGCCAAGCACCTTCTTCATCTGTTTGAAAATCAGTCGGGATAATGTGTTTTTTCTTGAACTCAGCATATCGTTCGTTGTTCTGGTCATTTGCTCCATCGCTGGAAGCCAGAAAGAAGAGGAGCGAGAGAAGAACTGCAGATCTCATCCTGAGACAAACAGGAGAAAAGAGCAGGTTGAGAACGTAAACAATTAGTAAGAGAGCAAACACCTAAAAGCGAGTCGTGTTAGGGACGTTACTCTAGAAAGTGATCAGCATTTCCACAATTAAGAAACGGACTATTTAGGTCATTTGAAAGACTGACTGACCAATTGGTTGCAAGAAAGGCTTGAGTGATCTTCCAGATCAGACACTAATGGCATAATTAGCACATTTTATTGTCAACTTATCCTAAAAGCAGTCAAACAGTTTAATGCCATCAACTGTGTTAAACTTTAACCTGCGGTTCACAGACAAAGCTTAAGCCTAGTCCTAAACTAAAATGTAAGTCTGAGCTGTTTCAACTGAAATAAAATTGCACTGACTGATCTTTAATTATTTTTCTCAAGATGCATACCAGTAATGCTTATCTACGATATATATAAAAAAAAAATTACTTAATTTAACTATGGTCTAATCCTGGCTTAGGCTAAGCCCTGTCTATGAAACAGGGCTGGTGCTTTACAATTTAGAAAACACCATTACAGATAAATAAATCAAACTTTACCTTTCCCTTTGTGCTGTCCTTGAGCTTGTTTAGAAGTCTCGTTGAGCATGAGCTGTTCAGAAAGTTTTGTTTGAGACTCTCACCGTACTGATATTTATTGGGTTGAAATGAGACAGGTGTGAAAATACGCTCTGTTTCTTGGAAATGCCCCACTAACACATTTCTTGCTACATGAATGTTATTAGATCTAATAATAATATATGTGGTTTAAAAGCAGATGTGCACATCACACTAAACAAGATGAGCTCTTCACACTCAGTCCATTTTGGTTCACACTTGATGAGTGTGTTTAACCAGCCAGGTGGAGTCAAAGATATGTGCCAAAATAAACAGATAAGACATCAACTGCTGTATTAGCTGGAGTTATCTTTTATTGTAAATGTATCAAAAACCATCAGGATTGATGGAAGCTTTTGTCTACAAAAAAAAGAAAAAATGTCCAAAATAAAGAATTATAGGTTTAATAAGTAGATAATCAGGAGATAATCATTTAAAAATGCAAATGGAGAACTGCTTGTATTGATGCAGTAAAGGTTAGTTTGAAAATGACACTTGATGAACCAGTTCAAAAATTGCTTGAGATTGTGTTTAAATGTCCAAATATGTCGTATGCACCCCTTCAGTGTCAAATTCGAATAGGAAGAGACCATTTGGCATCTAATTCAAAATAACTGCTTCTTCTCCAAAATGAAAAGTCTTTTTGAGGGCCTAAACATGCTCGAAAACTCACAACACTTTGCACATGCATCAGACCTGGCGAAAATTTACATCTGATACGGTTTTCAGAAGCGGGTGTGGCAAAATGGCTTGATAGTGCCACCTATAAAATTTTAACGGAGTGCGCCTCAAGCTACGTTTCACGTACATTTACGAAACTCGGAACACACATGTAAAACACCAATACCTACAAACAAGTCTTCTGGTGCAACATCCGAAAATCAACAGGAAGTCCGTTATACTTAATTTTCTGTAAGATTTTTGTGCAGTTTTTGCCTTGTAATTTAACAAACTCCTCCTACCGTTTTTATCTGATCATCTTCAAATTTGCTGAGTGCCATCATAAGGCCTTTGCCATGCGAAATTGCGAAGCTTTAGAGCTTTCGTCAAGGGGGTGTCCCTGGCGCCCTGACACAATTTGATGTTTCGCTATAAAAAAGGAAGTTGCTATAAGTCAGGCAAACAATGTCCGATCTGCCTCAAACTTCACATGTTTGATAACTGTCCGGTCCTGAACACATGTCAGCGTGCATAGTGACGTGCATAGAAAAGCAAAGTGTCCATGGGATAAATGGGATAACAACAAACACAACTTTCTGTTTGTATTTTTAGCTCTTTGGGCCTATTGTGTAGTTTTAAATACAATGACTGAAAATTGAGTGAATGAATGTAAACAAGAAGCAGTGATGTGTGTTTGTGTAGTGTTTCTATGTTTAAATGCTTTCTTTCTAAACAAAGTTCTGATTGCTAGTCATGACCCCTCAAGATTGCTGGTTAGCAAGAAACTCAAGGTCAAGGCACATTAAATTAAATTATGTTTTGTTGTTTGTCTGTCTCAGGTAAGAGCTGCTTCTCCACCCTGTTCAAGTTTGAGGAGATGCAGGAGATTGTGAAGAACTTCACTGTGGTTCACTTGGACGCTCCTGGACAAGAGGACGGCGCAGCCATTTATCCTGTCGGGTATGTGTGTGTGTGTGTGTGTGTGTGTGTGTGTGTGTGTGTGTGTGTGATTGCTAAGACTTGCTGTGGGTGTTATAAAAAAAGTGTGAAAAATTGAAATGCATTAAACAGAGTTTGACACCTGTCAAAGCGTCTTCAGAAGGTGTTAGTGGTTTTACGTCCTCCGTGTTTGATGCACATTGTGACTCAGATACTATTTTTATGCTTTCACATGCCACATGCGTTCACAGGCCGCTGTGTCTCATGTTAGACGTCCTAAAATGTTTTATTTTCTCTGCCAGATACCAGTATCCATCTATGGATCAGGTCTCTGAGATGATCCCTGCTGTCCTGCAGTATTTTAAGTGAGTTAAAACAAGTTACTGCATGCTAAAATCTGAAAAATGACTCAATGCATTACAGCTGATTATTTTCCTCTGATTTAGTTTCCGCACAATTATCGGTGTTGGAGTTGGAGCAGGCGCTTACATACTGTCCAAGTTCACTGTAAGTTACACATCTAATGCATGCATGTATTATATTTGAATGTCATTATTGATTATTGATAAGCCATTAAATAATATCATGCACTCCTGGGGTACCATGCAAATACCATGACTTATGGATATGTTACTTATTCAGTTTCGTGGTATAGAGCAGTGGTTCTAAACTCCAGTCCTCGAGGCCCACTGCTCTGCACATTTTGTATGTTTCTGAGTCTGACACACTCAGTTCAGTTCATGAATCTTTCTTCTAATGAGCCGATGATCAAAATTAGGTGCCTTAAATGAGGAACACATACAAAATGTGCAGAGCAGTGGGCCCCAAGGACTGGAGTTGAGAAACACTGGTATAGAGTATACAGTGCAAATACCATGAATGTGATACACTAGTATAAAAAACACACAAATGCACAACAACATTGGTTTTATAAAAAAAAAAAAAAAGTAATTAAATAAACAAATGCATTATTAGTTTTCATTTAGGCCGGTCTTTTAAAAAATAAACAAACAAACAAATATTTGTAGCTCTCCATAAAGTTTATTGTAATTTTCCCATTTTATTGCTTTCTGCTCAAATAATTTCACCACTTGTTTGTATAAAAACAATTTTTAGTACCTTTTTAATACCTGCAACATTAATATGGTAACAGAATACAGTATATGACAGGAGCACACGCTCAAAGACTCAATGAATCCCTCTGCTGGCCAAAAAACAAAAACACCACACACTGAAACATTAA
>NC_133363.1:63190894-63241607 GCF_049309525.1 Garra rufa
AACCGGAATAGCCAGCTCATAGTTAGCGCGATGATTTGATCTTGGATGTAGTAAGCGATGTACGAAGAACGGACCCCTGGTTGCACAGGAATTTATTTAAGTTTTTGTTTTTGACACATTATTTTATGTTTAGCACAAACTGATTCTAGATATGTTACAACCAACCTTTTCTCCTTAAAGAACAAACAATATTTAATTTTGATGAAGCACATAATGTTGGTGCTCATTGATTCACATTCAACAAGTCATTTCTGATCTAAAGACATGATTAATTCATAAAATAAAATTAAATATAGGAGAATGTGAAAGCATAACAACTGAGATGCTTAAAATACAAATAGCAAATTTAAAAAGCTCATATCAATGATCATACTCTACAGTTACTGTATATTAATTATTTCATTAAATTATAAAAAAACAGTATAAATGTATATCTAATGATGAGCACATGCCCTTTGACCCCTTACAAAATTCAATTAGCAATTATGAAGATAGTAAATAACACAAGACATGTTAAAATTGTTTATGAAAAACATTAACAGTGATTCTGGGCCTAATAAAGCAAACAAACCCATATAAATCACACTGATGCATCAACAGAAATTCACCCATGTGAAGGAAAACAGAAACTCAAAAGTACAATTTAGACTAGTGACAGCTCAATAACCGTTTACTAAAGAATACATTTAAACTATTTGTACATCTGAGCAGAAATGTCTCCATTTTTAACCCTCAGGTAGTGATGGAAGAAACAAGCTTTTTGTAACTGTGAATCAAATGAATGGGCTGCTTGGCAAAATTAATCACGTTTCAAAGCCTTAATGAAGCAAAAGCAGTTGTTTTGTCTTGGGTTTTCATGTTCATGTTTTCATGTCCTTTATTATTATCTCGCTGTTTGGTGAGTGTCTGTTTGTTTCATGCCAAGTCAAGTTCACGCTAAGTCAAGTCAGATGCCAATTTATGTGTTCATATAAATCCTTGTTTCAAAAGTGTCCATCACTACATTCAGGTACAATTGACTGCTTAAGAGATAAATAAACATGAAGATAACTTACAAATAAGTAAAGGAACTGAGCACACAAGCATTTGTTGTTTTTACATGAAAGGTCTGTGTATCCTTTCAGTCTTAATTTTGGTGGCAGATGAAGTTGAGTTTGTCAGTTTCAGGACGGCTGATCCAGAGCTGATCTCCTCCAGACTGAACTGCTCCAGATCTCACTGCATGTTCACAGTCCTCCTCTGATGTGCCGTTCCCTGGAGCCCAGTTCTGATAGCACACGGTCTCTCCACTCACCCAGAACCAGATGCCCAAAATACGGGAGTGACGTAAACCCAACCACACCACCGCAGTAGACGCCCGTTTAACCACGTTCATCACACGATGCTGAATCTCTTCTGAATGAACCGAGACCAGATCCACATGATTCTGTCTGCAGTATCTCAGAGCTTCAGACCACGTCAGATTCTCTGTGATCACAATCAGATTATCTGGAAACAAAACAAACCACAAGCAGATACTAGAGAGAGACTGATCAAAAACAACATGCAGAACAAACACTGTGGATGAATTCGTCATGTCAGACATGTAGCGTGAACTTTAAGAGATCTGGAGGTGATGGATGGATTGTGTGTTTTGTGAGGATCTACTTACCTTCATGACACACAAAAGGAAATTGCTTGATGCAAGAGTGGTCATGCCATTGTCCCTGATTGAACTGATCAACAGCTGTACAGTCTTCACCACGTCCATAGTGAGTAGGTTCACCAGACTTCCAGTATCTGAATGAGGAGTCACTCTGATCTGACCACTGCCATGAGTCTCTGACTCTGAACAGACCGATCCAGACATATTTTTCAGAGGAGTGATTTTCACTAATATTCTTCTTCTTAACCTCCTCATTTTCATCCTGGTTCCTCACACTGACCAGATCAATGTGATTCTGTCTGCAGTAACTCTGAGCATCTGTCCAGTTTTTCATCAGATTGACAAAGACGAGTCCTGTGTTTGCTTTAAGAAAAACAATTGGACAAAAATTCATGCAGCAGTTTGTTCATTATTCTTGCACTGCTTTATGGTTTGGATGTAAACAGCAGTGGTGGAAACATCAGAAACACTTCATTCAAAGACTTGAGTTACTTGTATTGCTGGTGATAAATTAAATGTTCACAATATTTCCAGGATCATCTTACAGATCTAACATGAAGTTACAATGAGGAGCATAGTGGTGATTTGAAAGCCTTTTCTATTTATTCATTATTAATACTTAACTCAGGCACAAAGAGCCAGAAGAAAGAAACATCAGACAGATGAAGACATCACACTGCAGCTAAATATGCTAGCTAACTATTTCACTGCTATATATCCATATCAGTTTCTTTCTTTTTTTCCTATTTACTTTCTCTCTCACTTTAATTGCAGGTTCCCGTTGTGACAAATTACTTTAAAAGATAAAGTCTTTTATAGTGCGTGTGTACAGAAATTGTATCAACACTGAAAGTGGGACAAATATACAGCCACTTCTGTATTCACAATCAATATAAAATAGTGGTTAGTTTTGCATTAAGATTTGGTATATGCACATCTAAAAATTAATGTTTTTTTTTTTTTAAATTAAATTTAAATAGTTGCACTCACTGTTGTTGCAGATGAAATGCCGGTTATCAGTACATGGTAAATCCCCCCATTCTCCATTTTCCATCATACCACAAATATCTCTGCCTTCAGGTTGTCCAGGTTTCCAGTTCAGATAGAGCGCAGGTTCACCTGAAGACCACTGCCATTCATCACGACCCGTCTTCTGCAGCCCAATCCAGACAAACTGACCACTTCTATCATTCACACTCTTGTTCAGCTCGTTCATGTCGTTCATGTTGTCAACGGTGGCCAGATCTGTGTAATTCTCTCTGCAGTATCTCTGAGCTTCAGTCCAGGTCTTCCTCTCATTTATAAAGTGATACTGACGCTGAACACATTCAGATACGGAGCAGAGAGCTGTGAAACAGAAGCTTTGCTTTAATGCATTTTTTATAACAGGATCAAACCTAACAAAACTAGAAACCAAAAATAAAACCACAAACACACTTACCAATGAGAAGAAAAATGAAATATAGATTTTCATCCATTGCTGAACAGGAAAGATAAATAAATGGAGATTTTACATATTCACTGATTAGTTTCGGTATAACGCATGATTTCATTAATAATTAAATAATAATCATAACAGGAACATAAATGCCTTATACAGAATCATTAAGACAATATCAACATCTGAAAAGTCTAATTCTAGTTAAAGAATGAACATGTAAGTTGCTCTTACTGTTATGGTTGTGTGTTTCTGTCCTGAGTCTGATGTTTCAGCTTCAAACTGTGGGAATATTATATCTGCTCTTGTTCGTCATTCAGTGTCACATCATTTGTTTATTACTCTAAAACAAAAGCCCTTTTCATTTTTTTTTTCCACATGTTTTTCCTTTGTGTGTGTGTGTGTTTGTCCTTGTTGCTGTTAATTCTTTGGAAGTTCATTTGCATGTGGTAGAGACTGGATCAGGGCTGGCACCATAATGAAGTATTGCATTTCAACGGCTTCACAGGAAAAATCGACCTCAACATTTGCATTTTTGTTCTCCATGTTCTTTCAGCTTCAATCCTTTCAGTGACCAACAGCATATTTCTCCATCCCAAACTAATCAATATATATATTTTATTTTTTTACAAAATTTGAACACATTCTTTGTCTCCATTAGCACAGTATCTATTGAGCGCTATTCACACAATGTAATAATATATGCAAATAAAAGACAACGGCAAACAACACTCTCAATGTTTTAATTATGGAAATCATAGGCAAAGAGAGCATCTGCATTATTTTAATATTTATGCAGTGCACCTGGGTGTGACATTTGATTTTAATCTTTCCTGAGTCTGGAAATAGTCTAGCCGGAGGAGAACTGGCCCCCCAACTGAGTCCGGGGTTTTTTTTATTTTTTATTATTTTTTTTTTTTTTCTCCATTTCTGTCACTGCTGCTCTCGCCTCTTGCTTGCTAAGTTGGGGACACTTAATTTTCAGCAATATCATCTCCAAAGCCTGGCCACATTGGCTACAAAACCCCAGCCATGACCAGTTGGTGTCCCGAAACCAGCATCACATGACCTGCTCGTCCCGCATCAGATATAGAGACATGGATAGCAGCGCAGATCAGAGTCACAACCAAGCGGCAACCTCCAGCTCTCTCTATTTAGCAAATATGGTTTGTACAGTAAACCATCAGTAGATGTCTATGGGAAGTCCCCAAAATTCACAGAAACAAACCTGTGTGTTTTATTAAACATTACATGTTTGCGTGTGTAATAATAATAAAAAAATAATAAGAGGGAGTATGAAAATGCGACATCACAAGTCTCAGAACAGTATGAATCCTGATAAAAAGAAAGGGAACAAGTCTAAATTCCTCATGGTTAATTGTCACTTCACTACCTGAAATCTGCAGTTAATAAAATGTATTCTTTTCCCTTGACCCTTTTCTGTTGTCTTGTTCAAGATACGTATTTATTTATTTATTATTATTAAGGGGTAGTACTATGTGCAGTGTACTGTTGAAACACGTCATTGGTGTTTGGTGATGAGCTCAAGGTCTGCATTTATGTAAAATCACACCAAAGGTCACATCTTTAAAGTCACACCTTCTACACTGAGTCAGACCTGTTCATTAGTAGGGGGTGTCCCAGTGCTTTTAACACCAGAGTGTATTTATAAAGAATTATCTGATAATGTCAAAGTTTTTGGGCATGAAAAGGGCACTGATCTGATTGGACCATCTTAAAAAAGGCATTCATATGCACATGGCCCAACAGTAACACGAATACCAGAGAGCCCTCATATATGAAGATCTTTGTTTAAAAGGCCTTGCATAGGTTATAAGGGTTTTTATTGCTGGGGTTTTACCAAACTGGATGGCGTAACCTTTAAGTCCAGCAAATAAGCAACCATAACTTAAACAACAAGCCCAAAACTTGTTGATGATTTATTATTATCAATATTATTTATTATCAAATATGTATTACCAATAAATGGGCCTGCAACATAATTAAACTGAAACCACTCTTTTATCTGAAAAGTAAAAAGAAGTTCAAAAAGTAATCTATTATCTAAACAAACGTAACATTTATTGCAATTTTTTTTTTTTCACATATTGCACTGTTGCACTGGATACATTAATTTTGAATTATTATTATTAAAATTAAAAACTAAATTTTATTTTTTTCTTGAAAAGAGTTTGGAAAATATAGTTTTGTGACAATTATCCTCAATCTTCAATTTGTTTAAAAAAAATCTATTTAAAATATTTTATTTCTTAATACTTTTCCTTTTGTTATACTGGCATAAATTATATCAGGATGTATGCTAAAATTGTTATTTTCTTACGTGAAAGGTATGTGTATCTTTTCACTCTTAATATCCACTACAGATGAAGTTGAGTTTGTCAGTTTCAGGACGGCTGATCCAGCGCTGATCTCCTCCAGACTGAACTGCTCCAGATCTCACTGCATGTTCACAGTCCTCCTCTGATGTGCCGTTCCCTGGAGCCCAGTTCTGATAGCACACGGTCTCTCCACTCACCCAGAACCAGATGCCCACAGTGCAGGAGTGACGTAAACCCAACCACACCGCCGCAGTAGACGCCCGTTTAACCACGTTCATCACACGACGCTGAATCTCTTCTGAATGAACCGAGACCAGATCCATTTGATTCTGTCTGCAGTATCTCAGAGCTTCAGACCACGTCAGATTCTCTGGGATCACAATCAGTTTATCTGGAAACAAAACAAGCCACAAGCAGATACTAGAGAGAGACTGATCAAAAACACCATGCAGAACAAACACTGTGGATGAATTTGTCATGTCAGACATTTAACGTGATTTATCGAAGATAAGTTGGTGATAATGTTCATGTTTGCTCCCCTTCTAACTCTCTTGAGTTTTTAAGTCTTACTAACCTTAATCTTAACCATGTAGTGAACAAAGAACCTATAACACCTCTGTCATTCTGTCTGTTTTGGTTTGTTCCATTTGCCCATATTTGGAGTTCTTGTTCCTTTTGTCAGTTTATCTTCAGCTGTTTTTGTAATTAGTGTCCTTTTATAAGTTTGTGTGTGTTCTTTGTCTCGTTGTCTGGCTTTAACATTACTTTATGTGTATGTGTGTTCCTGTCTTCTGCCTGTGAATTACCCGTCCTGTGGAAACTTATTAAAAACTTTACGTTCATTTCAACTTCGTGATGCACTCATCTATACATGCATCCGTGACAGAGCCATTTATGGAATCCTTTTTTTTTTTTACTTTTCAAAGGTTCTTTAGTGGAAAATGGTTCGTTAAATGGTCAAAATGTTCTTCACACTAAGAAAAAGTGGTTATTTTAAGAACAGTTCACTGAAAGGTTCTTCTATGACATCGCTGTGAAAACCCTCTTTTGGATCCTTTGTTTTTAAGTTTACAGGAAATATTGCCAATTTCTCCATTGTTTAATGTTAAACAATCAACATAAGCCTAAGGTTTTGTTTTCAGTTATAAATGCTGTCTTAAATCCATCTTTCAATTGCATACTAAATCCTCCTTGAGCTTTTTCACTGATAAAATCAGCCATTAGCTTCATGGGAGTCTTTTGATCCCATTTACTTACAATCTTTGACTGAAACTATTAAAGGGTTGCTCGACCCAAATTAAAAATGTTGTCATTAATCACTTACCCCTACGTCGTTCCAAACCTGTAAAAGCTTCATTCATCTTCGGAACACAATTTAAGATATTTTGGAGGAAAACCGGGAGGTTTGTAACTGTCTCATTGACTGCCAGGTAAATACCACTGTCAAGGCACAGAAAAGTATGAAAGACGTCGTAAAAATAGTCCATCTGCCTTCAGTGGTTCAACTATAATTTTACGAAGCTATGAGAATACTTTTTGTACCCAAAGAAAAAAAAAACTTTATTCAACAATTAGTTTTTTCCGCATCACCGAAGAGCCCCTGGACACAAACAGTGTACGCTGTTTTATGTCAGCCACAACACACGGATACATTTTCTATATTTATTCATGCTTTGATTCAAATGAAAACAGTATATCTGCATGACACAGCTGAAAATGGCCAAAACAGTGGTATGTTGACGCGGAGGAGACAAATTGTTAAAAAAAAATCATTATTTTTGTTTTCTTTGGGTACAAAAAGTATTCTCATAGCTTTGTAAAATTGAACCACTGATGGCAGATGGACTATTTTGACGATGTCTTTTATACTTTTCTGGGTCTTGAAAGTGGTATTTAAGTGGTAGTTACAAACCTCCTGGTTTCCCATCAGACTGCTATTTTCCTGTTTTGATAATGTGACCTTATACAGTGCTGATCAGTCCTGTAACTATTTATAAATGTGCATCATAAATAAAAGAACTAGAACTAGATGGATGGATTGTGTGTTTTGTTAGGATCTACTCACCTTCATAACACAAAAAAGAATTTTGGTTGTTGCAAGAGCTGTCAATCCATTGTCCCTGAACATCCTGACTGACTGCTGTACAGTTTTCATGACCTCCATGATTATTAGGTTCACCAGATTTCCAGAAAGTGAATGAAGAATCACTCTGATCTGACCACTGCCATGAGTCTCTGAACAGACCGATCCAGACATCAGATTCAGATAACTGTCTGTCACTAATGATCTTCTCAACCTGTTGATTCTCATCCTGGTTCCTCACACTGACCAGATCAGTGTGATTCTGTCTGCAGTAACTCTGAGCGTCTCTCCAACTCATCGTCTGATTGACAAAGACGAGTCCTGTGTTCGCTTTAAGAAAAACAATTGGTGGGGGGTGGGGGGGATCATGAATTAGTTTGTTCATTATTCTGCTGTATGGTTAGTATGTGAATGGGAACAGTGGTGAAAACATCAGAAACATGTTTCATTAAAAGACTTGAGCTGCTTGTACAACTAATAATATATTGAATGTTCACAATATTTCCAGGAATATTTTAAAGATCTATCATGAAATAACATTGGGGAACATTGTGATGATTTTAAATCACTCTCTATTCATCCATTATAAATACTTAACTCACAAAGAGCCATATGAGAGAAACGCCAAATATTGGATATCCACTGTAGTATGCTGGTTAACTAAGCCATATAAACAATTAATCGGACTGTAGATTATGAATTTCTAAATTAATTGTTTTAATGGTCTATCATGGACAAAATTAAAAGTAGTGCAGGTTTGTATTGATATACTTAAGGCTAAAAATAACAAACTGTACACCTCTAATCACTGCTATATACAAAATAAACAGTCACTTCTATGTTTACAATCAAATTAAAATAGAGGTTAGTAGTGCAATAAAAATATATACCCACATCAATAAATAAATGGTTTTTGAATTTCTATAAATTAATTTAAAATGGCTGCACTCACTGTTGTTGCAGATGAAATACCGATTATCACCACATGGCAAATCATGCCATGTTCCTTTGAGCATCATAACACAGTACGTGTTTTCAGGTTGTCCAGGTTCCCAGTTCAGATAGAGCGCAGGTTCACCTGAAGACCACTGCCATTCATTACGATCCGTCTTCTGCAGCCCAATCCAGATCTCTGTAACACTTCCATCATTCACACTCTTGTTCAGCTCGTTCATGTCGTTCATGTTGTCAACGGTGGCCAGATCTGTGTATTTCTCTCTGCAGTAACTCTGAGCTTCAGTCCAGGTCTTCTTCTCATTTATAAAGTGATACTGACGCTGAACACATTCAGATACGGAGCAGAGAGCTGTGAAAGAGAGGCTTTAATGCTTTTCATAAAAGGTTCAAACCTAATGAAACTAGAAACCATAAATAAAACCACAAACATACTTACCAATGAGAAGAATGACATTTAGAGTTCTGTCCATTTCTGAACAGGAAAGAAAAATAAATGCAGATTTTCTTTTTTTCTGTTTCTGTCCTGTTTTTTTCTGTTTCTGTCCTGAGTCTGACGTTTGTGTCTGTAGCTTCAAACTGTGTGAATAGTATATCTGCTCTCATCTGTCATTCAGTGTCACATCATTTGCTTATTATCTCTCTAAAACAAAAACCCTTTCATTTTTCTTCCTCATTCACGTTTTTCCTTTTCTCTCTCTACATCTCTCACAAAAAAACAGCAACAACACACTAATTATAGAATTCACAGGTGCAAACAGCATCCACAATATTTTAATAAGTACACAGGTGACGTTGATCTCTTTCTCAACTTATATAACACAGTAAAATTCATTCACTGGAGTTACAAATTCTGCTTTTAAAATATAATTTGATCTCTCTTTTTTATTATACTAATTATACTAATCATCTTTTTTCTACTAATCAACATGCCATATGAGAACTTCTGATGATATACATGATATACATATTTTAATGAGGAAAAACATTAAAAAGGAAAAACATTAAAAATTGATCCCTTGCTGATTTTGTAAGTTTGCCCACTGACAAAGAAGTAATCAGTCTATAATCTTTGCATTTTAATGACTGAAATAAGAATTTGATCCCCTATCAGTCATCAACATTTCTGGCTCCCAGGTGTTTTTTATACAGGTACTGAGCTGAGATTGGAAGAAAGAAAGCTCTTAAAGAAAGCTTTTTACCTGTATAAAGGACACCGGTCCACAGAAGGAATCAATCAATCAGATTCCAAACTCTCCACCATGGCCAAGACCAAAGAGCTGTCCAAGGATGTCAGGGACAAGACTTTAGACCTACACAATAATGACAACAGTTGGTGCCATTAATCGCAAATGCAAGAAACACAAAATAACTGTCAATCTCCATCGGTCTGGATCTCCATGCAAGAGCTCACCTTGTGGAGTTTCAATGATCATGAGAACAGTGTGGAATCAGCCCAGAACATGGGAGGATCTTGTCAATGATCTCAAGTCAGCTGGGACTATAGTCACCAAGAGAACAATTGGTAACACACAACGCTGTGAAGAACTGAAATCCTGCAGTGCCCAAAAGGTCCCCCGCACAAGAAAGCACATGTACAGGCCCATCTGAAGTTTGCCCATGAACATCTGAATAATTCAGAGGAGAACTGGGTGAAAGTGTTGTGGTCAGATGAGACCAAAATCGAGCTCTTTGGCATCAACTTAACTCACTGTTTTTGGAGGAGGAGGAATGCTGCCTATGACCCCAAGAACACCATCCCCACCGTCAAACATTATGTCTTGAGGTTTTTCTGCAGGACAACTGGGAAACTGCACCGCAACAAAGGGATGATGGACAGGGCCATGTACCATCAAATATTGGTTGAGAATCTCCTTATGTCAGCCAGGGCATGGAAAATGGGTCATAGATGGGTAGTCCAGCATGACAATGACCCAGAACACATGACCAATGCAACAAAGGAGTGGCTCAAGAAGAAGCACATTAAGGTCCTGGAGTGGCCTAGCCAGTCTCCAGACCTTAATCTAATAGAAAAGTTGTGGAGGGAGCTGAAGGTTTGAGTTGCCAAACGTCAGCCTTGAAACCTTTATGACTTGGAGAGGATCTGCAGAGAGGAGTGTGGAACAAAATTCCTCTTGAGATTTGTGCAAACCTGGTGGCCAACTACAAGAAACGGTTCACCGCTGTGATTGCCAGCAAGGGTTTTGCCACCAAGTACTAAGTCATGTTTTGCAAAGGGGTCAAATACTTATTTCACTCATTAAAATGCAAATCAACTTTTTTTGAAATGCGTTTTTATGCTTTGTTGTTGTTGTTGTTGTTATTCTGTCTCTCACTGTTCAAATAAACCTACAATTAAAATATTAGATTGATTGTTTCTTTGCCAATGGGCAAACGTACAAAATCAGAAGGGGATCATTTTTACTTATTTTTTTTTCTCACTGTTGCATTGAACTGTTCATATAGTGTCAATTTACATATGACTTACAATTTGATGATGCATTTTTTTTTTTTTGCCCAGCTCTACTTGCCTCATGAATATTAACTCAAAAGTATCACATTTTCCCTTATTTGCATATGAATAACTGTCAGTCAACAGGGGTATGTACACATAAAAAAGTATGTACACATTAAGATTCATAATGCATATTTTAATAATCACATCTAAACAGCAGCCGTAATTCTATTTATGGGCCAAACTGTATTTTATCTAGTGCTGAAATGAACAACCCACTAATGTGTTGATTGAGTTGATTAGTAAAGACAGGTGATACTGGTTACTGGGAGCTTTTAAAAACCCTTCATTTGAGGTGCTAGTCAAAGACAAAGAAATGTGTGTGAGATGAAGACATGAGTGGGATTATTTAGAGAGTTTAATGTGAATCCTAATCAAACAAACCTGAACAAGTTCCTCAATGTCTTTAAAATCACTGGGGGAAAAACTAGAGGCATATGTGTTTTATAATTAAGGTTGGAGCTAAACTCTGCTGGACATTGACCTCCAGGACAGAAGCTGCCCAGCCCTTGTTTAGAAGATATTAAAAAGACAGCATAAAGAAAAGGATTCTTTCTTCTTTTGAGTTAAAACATTGTTGTTTTTAGAATTCTCTTTTTTTCTATTTATTTTTGTTTCATGCTCCTGCTGTTTACTGTTGTTTATAAAATATGAGTATGTTTGCATGACACATCCTCATCATTCATTTGTTTGTCACCACATTTAGACATTGAGG
The DNA here is from genome assembly GCF_049309525.1 of Garra rufa. Lineage (NCBI taxonomy): Eukaryota > Metazoa > Chordata > Actinopteri > Cypriniformes > Cyprinidae > Garra > Garra rufa. The sequence continues at coordinate 63,202,584 of NC_133363.1, forward strand.
CTGGACAATATTTACATCTTTGCCGTGAAACAGAAGGATAAACAGTGAGTGGTGTTGTTCTAGTTAAATTTTATTACATAACATTCAGTTACACTATAACTGTGTCCAAGTTCAGAGGCTGCATCCTTCAAAGTCCATGAAGGTTAAAATTTGTGTATAGTTAAATGAGATGGACTTAGTTTAAATAATATGGAGTTTCGCCTAGCCGCCCCTGGGACACAGCCAAAACATTTCTCACAGTCTTTTACATACAAAGATACAGGCAGATAATTTTATTATTATTATTATTTAATTTTTATTTTTTAAACAGCTGAAATAAGTTTGGTTCAACAGTTTAATGTTGATTATATCTAAGCAACAATTGTTTGCGTCATGACTTTCGCTTTCTTTTTTTCCACTGAAGAATTAGTGCTGAAAAGGCATGGACAGGAAAAGAAGGGGCGTGTGGCCAAGCATGGTGGCTGAAGGGACTCACCTCAGTCGTGGTATTGAGAGCACTGTACATTCACTTCCCCCACTTACAATCCCTGCTGGACCTGAGACTCAAACCAGCAACCTTCGGGTTACAAGTCCGACTCTCTAACCATTAGGCCACTGCTGCCCCACTATGGCTAAAATGTCTTTGTACTAAAGTTGAGTTTCTTTCATAACCGCCTCACACACGCCTCCACTATTTTGTCATTGTAGTTATTCCATCTAATTTTTTTTTCTACTGTGAAACAATAGGTCAAGCCAGTGCTGCCACCTTGGAACAACTGATTATTGCAAAACTAAGTCACTGTGCAAAAGTTAGAAAAAATTTGATGGTGCGCTACAGTACAGGCGCACTATTTTGGTGAGGAAATTTGCCAAGCATATTTGCCAAAAACTATACCTGGACCGCATGTGTAAAAACTTGAGTATACTTTGGCCGTAAGCTGAATTATAACCATGTTGGATTTTATAAATAAACAATATTTCTGATTGTAGGAAACAGTCAGAGATGAGATTGCTGGTTGAATAGAAGTTTATTTGAGCTGCTGTTGTTGACTCATTTAAGAATAAACAATGTTTAATTTAGCGGAGGCACATGATTGTGTTGCTCATTGATTCACATTCAGCCATTTCTAATCTAAAGACATGATTAATACATGAAACTCTACATAAGAGAGCGAAGTCTCCAAAACAACATACAGAGATCCTTAAAACACAAATTAAGAATTTAACAAACCTCATACCATTCTTTTCAGTTACAATTATTTAATGATAAAATAGAAACCAGTATAAATTTATATCTGATGGTGAGTATATGATGCCCTTTGAAGTTTGTAAATGAAAAATAAATCACACACAAAAACACGTTGAAAGAATTTGTAAATACAAAATATATGTAAATAGTTCACTGAAGAATACATTTTTAATATTAAACATCTGAGTAAAATGTTTCTGCCTTTTTAACCTTCGTCAGGTACTTCGTCATGCTGACAGAATTTGTTAAATGCATTACTTTACAGACTGATGAATGAAAATTAAGATTAAGGATGTGAAAACACAATTTGTTTTCTTACATGAAAGCTCTTTGTATCGTTTCAGTCCTAATTTCTGCTGCAGATGAAGTTGAGTTTTTCAGTTTCACGATGGCTGATCCAGCGCTGATCTCCTCCAGACTGAACTGCTCCAGATCTCACTGCATGTTCACAGTCCTCCTCTGATGTGCCGTAACCTGGAGCCCAGTTCTGATAGCACACGGTCTCTCCACTCACCCAGAACCAGATGCCCACAGTGCAGGAGTGACGTAAACCCAACCACACCGCCGCAGTAGACGCCCGTTTAACCACGTTCATCACACGACGCTGAATCTCTTCTGAATGAACCGAGACCAGATCCACATGATTCTGTCTGCAGTATCTCAGAGCTTCAGACCACGTCAGATTCTCTTCGATCAGAATCAGTTTATCTGGAAACAAAACAAACCACAAGCAGAAACTAGAGAGAGACTGATCCAAAACAACATGCAGAACAAACACTGTGGATGAATTTAGAAACCATTATGTATAGCGTGAATGTTAGGAGATCTGGAGGTGATGGTGGATTGTGTGTGTTTTGTGAGGATCTACTCACCTTCATGACACACAAAAGGATATTGGTTGTTGCAGGGGTCATCAAGCCATCGACCCTGAGCAGTCATATTTACAGCTGTACAGTTTTCACGTCCATAATTATTAGGTTCACCAGTGTTCCAGTATCTGAATGAGGAGTCACTCTGATCTGACCACTGCCATGAGTCTCTGACTCTGAACAGACCGATCCAGACATGTGAACCAGATAAATTTCTGCTACTAATGATCTTCTCAACCTGTTGATTCTCATTCTGGTTTCTCACACTGACCAGATGAGTGTGATTCTGTCTGCAGTAACTCTGAGCATCTGTCCAGTTTTTTGTCTGATTGACAAGGACAGGTCCTGTGTTTGCTTTAAGAAAAAACATTGGATAAATATTCATAAATCAATTTGTAATTATTTTTTGTTGCTTTATGTGATGGATGTGAACAGCAGCGGGGGAAACATCAGAAAGAAATCATTCAAACACTTGAGCTGCTTCTACAGCTGATAATATATTGGATGTTCACAATATTTTCAGGATTGTTTTAAAGATGAATTAACAATTACAAACCTCTCTCTATTTATTCATTATGAATACTTGACTCACAAAAAAACATGAGAGAAATTTCAAACGGAGTACACAGAGGAGTATGTGGTTTGCGTAGGGCACCATACCAGTTGCTTAAAAAAAAGAAAAAGAAAACTTTTCGTTCTATATTTGCTGACTGCAAATGATCAAAATAAGCAGTCCAGCGAAGAAGAAAAATAAAGTATGTTAATAATCTTGTAAAACTTTTTTGCTGTTTACATTAAAAACATTTTTAAATGTTGGTAATAATTTTACCATCACCAGTGCATCTGCCTGAATATTCTAGTTTCCAAGAATTAAAATACATTATTTGTACAACAATGAGGCAATAATGATTGGTTAATTAATAATAATCATATGGTTTCATTGATAAACAATGTTAAAATACATAATGTTAGACAAAACAGTTTATGTACATATTATTACAAATGCCTGAGGGTGCCGAAGGCCTGGTTATTGCTGTTGTAACACTTGATGACAGTTGATCAACTATGTGTGTAATACTGACCAAGCATTCAATTCAAATATCCATTTATGGTTTTATTTCTGGTCAACTTTTTACGACAGAAATGCAACAGTCTCAATAATTTCTAAAGCAAAAACATGTGGACATCACAAATTTTAACCATGGTCCTATCATTGTAAAACAGCTTAATTTTCTTTTGTGTGAATTTTTTTTTTTGAATGGTTTAGACTATAAAATCAATCAGACAACTGTATTAGTAAATTAAATTATAGCCATAGGTAACTGTCTAGAGCTACATTTGTCATTTTTAGATAATACAATTTAATTACAATTTATTTATTTATTTACTTGTATCAACGTTGAAAGTGACACTTTAATGTCGTATGTATAAATGAATTTGTGAATTAATTTTAAATAGTTGTACTTACTGTTGTTGCAGATGAAATGCCGGTCATCACTACATGGCAAATCCTCAAATTTTCCATTTAGCATCACAGCACAATCATCTCTGCCTTCAGGTTGTCCAGTAGCCCAGTTCAGATAGAGCGCAGGTTCACCTGAAGACCACTGCCATTCATCACGACCCGTCGTCTGCAGCCCAATCCAGACAAACTGAACACTTCCATCATTCAAACTCTTCTTCAGCTCGTTCATGTCGTTCATGTTGTCAACGGTGGCCAGATCTGTGTATTTCTCTCTGCAGTATCTCTGAGCTTCAGTCCAGGTCTTGTTCTCATTTATAAAGTGATACTGACGCTGAACACATTCAGATACGGAGCAGAGAGCTGTAAAAAAAATGGCTTTGCTTTAATGCTTTTCATAACAGGATATAACATAATGAAACAAGAAACCATACATAAAACCGCAAACACACTCACCAATGAGAAGAAGAATGAAATATAGAGTTTGGTCCATTTCTGAACAGGAAAGAAAAATAAATGCAGATTTTTCATATCCACTGATTGATTTTGGTGTAACACATGATTTTAGTGATAATAAAACAAATCAATCAGGAATATAAATGCATCATACACAAGCATTAAGCCAATATCCACATCTATCAAAAGTCTAATTCTAGTTAAATAATAATACAAGTTCTTACTTTAGAGGTTGTGTGTTTCTGTCCTGAGTCGGATGTTTCTCTCTGCAACTTCAAAATGTGTGAATATTATATCTGCTCTCATCCCTTATTCAGCGTCACATCATTCGTTTTTTTACTCTAAAACAAAAGCCCTTTTCTTTTTACTTCCTCATTCACATTTTTCCTTTTTTTCTCTTCTTGTGTTGGTCAGTGTTGCTGTAATTCTTTGGAAGTGTGTTAATTTGAATGTGGTAGAGACTGGAGCGTGGTTGGCGCCAAGAGGGCGAGATTCAAGGGTCTGCATGTTCCATAATAAAGTACAGCTTTTCCATAGCGGCTTCACAGGAAAAATCCACCTCAGCATTTGCATGTATGTTTTCCATGTTCTTTCAAGTAATTAACAGCAATTGACAAACAGTAATTAGCAAATTTCTGCATCCCAAACTTAATGTTTTACAAAATTAGTGGAAATGTTCTGTTTCCATTAGCACAGTATCTGTTGTGTCATGAGTGCTATACACAATGCGAAAGCACATGCAAATAAAAGACAACAGCAACAACACACTCAGCTCTTTAATTATGGAAATCACAGGTGCAAACAGCATCCACAATATTTCAATATGTACACAGGTGACGCTGCTCTCTCTTTATATGATGTCAGCTTACATAACACAGTAAATTATGCTTGCATTCAATTTAAATGCTACTTTGACCTCTTTCTCTCTTTTATCTTATTCTCTTTTTCACTGGTCAGTTTACACTGTGAGAGCAGCAGAAGCTAGGCCTACATAACACAGAATGAAACGGTGCAAACTGTGTAAATGTATTTACATAAGAGCAGGAAATTAATCTAAATATAGAAGATTAAAAACAACCCAAAGCTTTCTATTGACTTTGTAGTGCAGGAGGCTGCATTGTCATTTTTTATGTATAACAAAAAAAAAAACAGAACAATGTCTAAAAGCTGCTATGTGACAAGGTGTAAAGTAAACAAGCTAAAAAACACAGAACTACGTTTTTATAAGCTGGCGACCTAAGAAACAAGCTTTTAAGGACACAAAAGTAGAGCGCAACGTGTCTTTTTACTCTGAGAATTACGCCCGATGGAGGGAAATTTAACTGCAACAGTAAACATTCATTATTTTTAACCATGTCAAAGGATTATTTCACCACCCTGAAAGGAGGAGATACACTATATTGCGAAAAGTATTCGCTCACCCATTCAAATAATTGGTATCAGGTGTTCCAATCACTTCCATGCCCACAGGTGTCTAAAATCAAGCACCTAGGCTTGCAGACTGTTTTTACAAACATTTGTGAAATAATTGGTCGCTCTCAGGAGCTCAGTGAATTCCAGCGTGGAACTGTGATAGGATGCCACCTGTGCAACAAGTCCAGTCATGGAATTTCCTCGCTCCTAAATATTCCACAGTCAACTGTCAGCTGTATTATAAGAACGTAGAAGCGTGGAATGGGTTTCCATGGCCGAGCAGTGGAGACGTGTTCTCTGGAGTGACGAGTCTGGGTTTGGCGGATGCCAGGAAAACGGTACTTGTCTGACTGCTTTGTGCCAAGTGTAAAGTTTGGTGGACGGGGGATTATGGTGTGGGGTTGTTTTTCAGGAGCTGGGCTTGGCTCCTTAGTTCCAGTGAAATTTGGACAATTCCATGACCCAACTTTGTGGGAACAGTTTGGAGCTGGCCCCTTCCTCTTCCAACATGACTGTGCACCAGTGCACAAAGCAAGGTCCATAAAGACATGGATGACAGCGTCTGGTGTGGATGAACTTGACTGGCCTGCACAGAGTCCTGACCTCAACCCGTCTGAGAGCCAGGCCTTCTCGTCCAAAATCAGTGTGTGACCTCACAAATGCACTTCTGGAAGAATGGTCAAAAATCCACATAAACACACTCCTAAACCTTGTGGACAGCCTTCCCAGAAGAGCTGAAGCTGTTATAGCTGCAAAGTGTGGACCAACATCATATTAAACCCTATTGATTAGGAATGGGATGTCACTTAAGTTCATATGCGAGTCAAGGCAGGTGAGCGAATACTTTTGGCAATATAGTGAATATTGAGAAACTAAATTTTATTGGTCTATGTCAGAGCTCATTTTCCTTACCTTCCTTTTGTTGGAGAAACAATCCAACTGAATGGTCCAACGTTAAATAACCTCACATCTGCAACTATTTTTGTCCTTAAACACTCGGTTTTTTGGGACGACGGCGTATAAAAACGTAGTTTTTAGCTTGTTTACTGTACACCTTATCACATAGCAGCTTTCAGACATTGTTCTGTTAGTCAGAAGTCAGAAATGACAAGGAGGCAGCTTCCTGCAATACAAAGTCAATGGAGAGCGTTGGATTGTTTTCCCCTGATGTGGGCGTGGCTTAAATGGCTTTGTCTCTATAGGCAGTTGTTGGTATGTGTGCACAGTCAGATGGTTAACCTTTATTATTTTTTTTCACCCCGACAGTTTTTTTGTAAGTGACAGAACAATCCCACAAAGCCATAGTGATATTTGAATAAACTAATAGATATTCATAAAAATGACATGTCAACCATCCCTTCTGCGCTCTTTTAGCTCTTCAGGCTGACAGGCAGCTGTAAAGCGCATGCGGCGAGATCCGCGTAAGGTCGCGGCATTGCTCCAAGTTTGTCCCAGCACTTTGCCTGTGGATCATAACGGTGCACCCAGGGTATATCACGGGCGGAATCGGCTGATGACCCTCCCAAAACATACAGCTGTCCGTCAAGAACAGCCGCTGCAGGTGAGAGGTGCGGTCGGGGCAGCATGGGGAAAGATGTCCAGGAGTCATGAACGGGATCATACGACTCACAATGGAGCTGGTCTCCAAAGCCCGTCCACATTGGCTGCAACCCCCCAGCCACAACCAATCGGTGTCCCGAAACCAGCATCACATGACCTGCTCGTCCCGCTCCTACTGTCATGGGTGCGCGTTTTGAGCAGCCGTGCACCGGGTCGTAGAGCCACAGACACGGATAGCAGCGCAAATAAGAGTCACAGCCGCCCGACACAAACATTTCTCCGTTCAACACAGCCGCGGCGTGACCGCAGAGAGGAACATCCAGAGGATGAGACAACCTGTGTGATAGCAGGAGAAGGAAAACAAGGAAAACATTTCAGATTTGATGTTTAAAGAGATAGTTTACCCAAAAATGAAAACTTGATGTTTATCTGCTTACCCCCAGGGCATCCAAGATGTAGGTGACTTTGTTTCTTCAGTAGAACACAAACAAAGATTTGTAACTCAAATTGTTGCAGTCTGTCAGTCATAATGGCAGTCAATGGTTACCAAATCTTTAAGAGTTAAACAAAAAACATATACAGACGAAACCAAAGTAAACCCTGCGGCTTGTGGAGATACATTGAGGTCTTAAGTGTAGTAAACGGGGCTCACGTCACCAATGATGCTGTGATTTTGGGTCACACGTCACTCAAGGTGCATTTGTGAGTCTATCAGATGACCAATTCCCACCTCGCTGGGTTCAGTGTATCAGTCAAAGACTGTTAATTTGGCAATAGGTCAATAAATTGAGACTTGCACCCTGGAAGGAGTTGGTCAACTGATTTATCTGAAAGTTTGGTGGTTTAGCTAGCTAGTAGAGCCTTGAATCATCAACACAATGAAAACACAATTGTAATAAAATTAATGAAATTTATTAACAATAGATATGCAAGAGTAAATACAACACTAGTGATAAACCAATAAATGAATACACACTGCTAATAGATAATAGGCAACTAAATGTGAAAGAAGATACCAAATAAAGTGTAGAAACTAACAAAATGGAATGAACGCAGAATGGCAGAATGCAATGCTGTTGAGCTGAAAGTAGCAATATAAGAGATTTCTATGGTAATGTTGTCTATGGGAAACCCACTTAATGGCTCTGGTAGGTTTAATGATAAATAACTGCGTATTTATCTTGGAACAAACAATATAGCTATCATTTGTAATGCTGACCACAAGTAAATGTTATCTAAACAGGTTAGAAAACATAGGCTGCAGGTATAAACTAAGCCAAGGTCTTTAGGAAAGAGGTTTGGTAAGTTTATAGTTACGTTCCACTTGGTCGGGTGATCAGTCCGGCGGCAGAGACGTCTTCCACTGGTGATGCGGTTTGCATATAGTGGGGAGGGCACAGAGTTGCGTTCCGGTAGCCGTCGAGGCGCTGACCTGGAGGATGCTTGACTTCTGTTGTGCCAAAGAGGGTCCTTAGGGCGTGGACCGGGCAGCTGGGTCAGATGGATTCTCACAGGGTCCTTTGCAGCAGGGCTGCGTCGTTGAGGATCCGTGTGCTCAAGGCAGTGTCTGCCAATGTGGAGGTCCTTTGCGGACTGGGCTGCGCTGCTTTCGGAGTGGCAGGAGTCAGACGGGGTCCGTCACTGCTGGGTCCTTTGCAACTGAAGGGCAGCCGAATTCAGTATAGAAGGTTTACTCAAGAGCTGAGTGGATCCTTAGCTGTCTTGAAGTCTCTTTCCTCGTCAGGCCAGAAACTCAGGACCTTGTATCTGCTAATGTCTTAACCTTGAGGGGTTCAGACTCAGAACGGTGTAGCTGTTAATGTCTCTTCCCTTACGGGACTTAGACGCAGTACGGTGTAACTGTTAATGTCTCTTCCCTTACGGGTCTTAGACGCAGTACAAGGAGTGTCTTTTCGGAGGCTACCTTTATCTCTTTTTGATGAGGAGGAGATTGGAATCTAGCACCTCTCCATTCCAGGAATGTGATTGGCCACTTGCGTCTGAGGTGGCCATGGTGTTACCCGCCCTAGTGTGGAACTCATTTGCATATAGTAGAGTACAAAGTTAGACAGTGTCTTTTACAATTTACCCAATGCAACATTTCTTTACCAAACCTCTTTCAAATTGTTACCCAAATTATGAGGAGCAAAAAGAATCCAAACATGATAGAAAACTGTTGAACAATCACTTATTCATATCATAATATGTTAATACGCCTGCTTCTGTGAACTGTTAGGTTAACAGTCCAGTGCCATCAACATACACTGTACTTTATCAAAGGGTGAAGTGAATCTGTTGCAGTTTACATCAGTTTAAGGTCTCCAAACATATGTATGAATGGATTTGGATGGATCTTTGTGGCCTTCTTTGTTTCGGCCACTGCTGTTGCATCCAGAGTTCTGAAGGAATTTTTATGGCAGTCATTCCCAAACCTTAGGATTGGAGAGGGTCAGTCCGTAGTCCAATGAGAAGTCCTCTCTTAGGTGGTCGTAGGTGCAGAAGGTCTCTCTTCCTGTTCTGTTAGAGGTGTCTGGTAGTTGTCTTGGCATCTTATCTGATGTTTCTGAACATTTGTTTATGTTCCTCAACCAAGATCCAATCACAGTGTGGCACATCTCCCTCCACCCTGGCAGATAGGGAAGGGGGCCTGCCATAAACTGATCCTTGGAATGCCATTTCGACCGTTGTTCACTACATCTCCCCCCTACCCGGACTGATCGAGGATCCAAAGTCGTTGATCGGGTCGGGGTGCTGAAAGGGAACAGCAGGGACAAACACACCTCACCTCATCCTTCGACCATTGGCATTTTAGAGTATGCTATAATTCAATAGTATGTATACATAACTAAATTTAAGGGAGTATAGTAATAGTGATATCCTGTTTCAATACTACAAACAGGTTACTAATAAATCTACATGTAAGGAAAGAAAGGTGTGATCAGTGTCAAGGAATACTGTAGTGGGCTATTCAGTGAGTGGGTATAGAGACTAAACAGTGTTCTACTACTTTATCTAGACAATGTTACTAGTCATAGTAAGAGAAAGCTCAGGTAGTGGCCTGCACATGGCAGATTTGAGCTCCAGAGCTTCATTAGGTCTCACCCTTCTCTGTCCTGCCAGATTAGCCTGCAATTTGTGGATTCGCTGGTACAGTATCCACCCTAGGGGGCCCACTGTGACCCACCCACATAGTGTTAGAATAAGCAAAAGGCTGTCACTGATATCCCATCCCCAAGTGAATGGCACCTTCTTATGTTTTAACTCTACAGGTGTAGCTCGTAGGCTACCTAACTGGAGGCTTATCTTTGCTAATTTAGGTCCCTCAAACAGGATTTGCTTCCTAAATGACTCATCCACTTCTAGTGTGTGTCCTTTAAAGGAATCAACTATTTCAAAGTCCATGTCATGCATGTCTGTATCAAGATGGTATAGAGCCACATGTTCAATGTGGAGAATTGCTCCTACTGGGATTTGAATTAGCATGGTCTCATTAAGGAGGTGTATTGTAGTAGCGGTATCATGACGGTCATGTGTCACTATGGCTTCACTCACAGGGGTGTTAACCAGCCATTTATTTCCTGCTCTCTCAAATTGCGTGTTAGTTACATCCTCCCTGTGTGTCACAACAGCTTTGCATTCGTCATCCTTAGTTAACCTTTTAATGCCACATAGGCTTTCAACAGGGTCTCTCACGAAAGGTTTACTGGGGCACAGCCAGTGAATGTCTTTGATAACTGTGCATAGATGTAGATTAGGTACCAGATACATGTCAGGATTTTCATCTTGGTAAGCTATCAGTGCGGGTGTCTCAATTCTTATGTGTACATCTTGAGACCAGAACCCTAAGTTTAACACTGATTTTATCCTGTATATGTTCTTAGTGTCAATTATTGGGAGATTTAACAGGAAACCAATTTCCTTAGCTTCTGGGTTAACGTGAATTGGTATGGCACTTCCCAGGCTGTAAGCTAAATGTACCTGCAGTGTTTGCGTGGTTCCATGCAAGGCCAGATTCAGAATATTTGTCACTAGCTCAACCGGTACCAAGTATGAAGGGATCCTGTTTACTGCTAAATTGTCAATAGCAAAATTAACTTCTCTTAGCAAGTCTTGCATAAGTATTTGGACCCTTTGGACATGGGCATAGTCATATTGTATGACATCCACTATCCTGCCTATACTGTGGATAGTATAGTTCAACAGAGTTGTATGCTGATTTATGGCAAGGATCGTACCCTCTAATGTCCTGTCCATCTGCTGCAGCTGCTTTTGCTGAGCATACAATTTCTCTTGTATCTCAGGCATTTCTCCTTTTAAACCTTCTACATGCTTCCTTAAAGTGGTTATGCTAACGCTGTTAACTGTAGAAGTACCAACTGAGAGAAGTGAGCCCAAGGCGGATGCCGTTGTCAGCACTGTACCTAGGGAGCGCTTTGAGCGTCTAACACCCTTTAATTCCTCCTGTGTTATGGTAACTTTCTGTAGCTGTTTAAGCATGTGGATTGTGTCTAACTGCGCATGCCCTATGTTATCCTTACTCCATTGGGCTGCATGCCAGGGTACCGTCCCCCCTGAGGTGACATGTTTCTTATACACGTCAGCAGGGTCCAGCCGGACAAATACTCTCTGAGTGTGCACATAGCAGTCAGTCACTAAAATTCCAGGGGCATCCTGGAGTACAATGCCAGTTGGAGGGCCTGATCGTACTATATCCAGGGGCTGGGCTGCATTGAGTACGCAGATCAGAGTGGTTATGCAGAGCAGGTTTATTCTGAAATTACACATATACGCAGTGTCACTTCACTACTTCTTAACGCAACTTTCAAGTACAACTACCAAATATCACTACGCTTAAGTACAACAACCAGTCACCGGTGCGCTGGCTCCAGTGCCTGACACAGTATAGATTTCTCTACACTGCCTGGATCTATGTGCTTCAGCAGGAGTTACTCCTGAGTGGTAGCTACCCCTTGTATTCCCATGTGGGGTTTATAAGACTTAATCTGATTAAAGTGGACCCACTTGTACTCAGGGGATCTTCTCCCTTTGGAGATCTTAACTACAGGGCCAATCCAATCCATCTGGAGGTTAGACCATGGAAAGGTGATACCTGCCCGCTGAAGGGGAGCTCTATGATGGGGGTTTGATGGCTGAAACTGACAACAAACTAAGCAACCTTGGATATAAGCTGCAATGTCTTGTTTCATCTGTGGCCAGTATGCTACCTGACAAAGGATCTCATGTGTCGCCTTCACCCCCCGGTGGCCTCCACAGGGTTCATCATGGGCATGCATGAGCATAACCCCTCTGTGGGCTGTTGGGACCACCCATCGAGGCGGTGTGTTCTCATCAGGAGCATATACTAGCAAACCCTTCTCTAACCTCAGGTGGTGTCTGATAAGGTACAGAGTTTTCAGGTCACTTAACTCTTCCAACTTTTGCTCAGTTATGGGATGTTTTACTGGGTCAGAAATTAATAGGTAAACAGTGCTGATCACAGGGTCTTGCTGTTGCATAGCAATAAGGTCGGTATCTGCTAGCTCTCTGCATATCACTACAGCCTGAGGGGTGTCAGCAGGGGCTGTCACTGTGTTCTTGGCCTGTCTGCGTGTGATAGCATTAACACTTACAAGAGGAGGCTCTGTTGTTGGAAGCCACTCATTCTGGAACTGCCAGGGGGTACCTGCTATGGCACCTGCTTTGGCTAGTCTATCAGCTTCATCATTACCTATTTTGTCTGGGCCAGGAGTTTGTGAATGCCCTTTTACTTTCTTCCAGTACACGGTCATGCCATCCTGACTGACAAGGACATCACAAGCAAGGAACAACTCCTTATGCTTAACTTCCTTTCCTCTAGCATTTTTCATACCATTCTGTTTCCAGTGAGGAAAGTGAGAGACAAAACTGTGCCTGGCATAGTTTGAATCAGAACAGATTACTAAATCCCGGATCCCATACTTCACTGCTTGTTGTAAGGTTATGAGTGCAGCAGCGATCTCTGCGTACTGACTAGACTTAGAGCCTAAGGAGAACTGCTGAGCACCACGGGGGGTGTCGTTCTCCCAGACTATCCCTACCCCCGCCTGAATGTGTTGTTCATGGTGATAAGAGCATCCATCAATGTAGGCCTTAGGAAGGCCTGTGCAGACATTTTCATCATAGTAATGATGGCTTGAGATTAGCGAGGGTGTGGTGCCTACCATGTTGGCTTCAGGAGTGTGTTCTCCATCACTGCAATGCTGGCATGCAGCTAATCCTTGGCCTAGTGCCATCTTATTGTTCTGGGCATACCTTACCTCTACATCATAACCTTGTAAAGCCATCATCCATGTAGCAATGCGACTGTTTGAGACTCTCCCCTCCCTAAGCCTTTGGCTGTTTAGGAACTGGACAGGCTGATGACATGTCTCAACAATGACTTTCTGGCCACCAATGTAGCTACGGAAATGTTCAATTGCCCATACTGTAGTGAGCAGGGCTTTCTCACAGTCTGAGAATTTAGCTTCTACACTGCTGAGTGCTCTGCTAGCATAGGCAACAACCCGCTTGTCTTGGTCATGTTTTTGGGAGAGTGCTGCACTGAGGCAGTGTTCAGAGAAACCAGCCTCAAGGAAAAACTCCTTGTCTTTGTCAGGGTAGGCTAGGCATGGAGCAGTGCACAATCTCTCTTTCAGCTCTTTCATGGACTGTGCTTGTCCTTCCCCCCAGCTAAATTCTCTGTCTTTCTGAAGTAGCTCATGCAATGGTCTGGCTATGTCTGCATAATCTTCTATGAACTGACGCGAGTAATTGCACACTCCTAGGAAGCTACGCAGTTCAGAGACGTTTGTGGGAGGTTTGATATTCTTTACCGCTTCAATTCTACTAGTCTGGGGTTGGATACCATCAGGACCAACAGTCAGTCCCACATACTCCACCTTGGTTCTGCACCATTGTCCTTTGGCTAATGACAGTTTAGCACCTGCCTCAGTGAGCTGGGTGAGAACATGTCTTATCTCAGCTACATGATCTGGCCAGGTCTGACTACGCATGAGGATATCATCAACAAAAATTACATTGCTGCGTGTAGCTGCATCACTCATTGCCTTGCGTAGAAATATATTAAACTCTGCGGGGGAGTTTGAATAGCCAAATGGACACCTGTTCCAAGTGAATTGTCTACCTCCAAAGGAAAATGCTAGCTTGTACTGGTCTGCAGGGTCTACCTTCATTGTCCAAAAACCATTTGCCACGTCCACTGTGGAGAAATATTTGGCTGTTGTCACCTTGGCTAACTCTTGGTCAAGATGTATCATGGGCCAACGTGACAGGGGAACCTGTTTGTTGAGCTGGCGGTAATCTACAGTTAAACGCCACTTTCCACTCGGCTTTAGGACAGGCCAAATTGGAGAATTGTAAGTGGAGTTGCATTCGCGAATGATCTTTTTCTCTAACAGGGAATCCATAATTTCCTGAATAGAGTCAAAAGCAGCAAGTGGGATTCTGTACTGACGCACAAAGGTAGGCGGGGCATTTGGATCTGTGGGAATACGGACAGTGTGGACATCTGTGACACCGCAATCATAGGAATCCCTAGAAAAGATTTCCTGGTGTTCATAAAACACCTGCCGTAATTCCTGACGCTGGACCTCTGTGTCCAGAGCATCTGCCTGTGCTAACTGTTGTTGCACCTCTGCCTCAAAACCAGGGTATGGTTCAGTACAAGGTTCCGCATCTTGCTTATCATTCAGTGGTACAGATGGCTCCTGGGCCATCACAGTATGTACCACTATCTCGCCTTCACTGTCAAAGTGTACTCTGCACATAGTCCCCTCAATCACAGCTGGATGGGGTGTGATGGAAATCATTTTTGTAGGGTAGGTGAGATACACTTGCTCATAGCTGTCTTTCTCTATCGGCAAATCAGGAAGCTCTCCTATGACAGGAATAGTTAATTCAAAATCATGAAAGGAGCTATCAATTATATACCCTAGAGGGGTGCGTGGGGGAATGTGGATACTTCCTCTTGTGAGGTTTTGTACCAGCATGTAAGTTGAGCGGTTGTACAGTTCAAGCTGTGGGTTCCCACAGATTGTGAGTCCCAATTTGCAAAATTGAGCAGAGGGCTGGAAATAGGCTAGTACTGTCTGATTCAGTTCTTGGCCCCTTTTAATGATAAGCCTGATGGGGACCTCTGCCGTTTGGGCAGGAACCACCATTTCGAACTCATTCATTACCTGACATGCTTGAGGGATTGTCTGACCAGAACGCATGTTGTTAGGATCACCGGATAGCACGTTAGGACCAGTATCTGCCCTGGACCACAACACATTGTTGACTGTGTCTAACAGCACTCCTAGTCTCACTAACACATCAGAAGCGATGTATACTGAGTGTGGCAGGTCAGGTACCACAAGCATGTAGTGCTTGAACTGTTTATGGCCAAACTTAAGAGAGACTGAGCAGACTCCAACACTCTTAACTGTTGTCAGGGGACAACTGGAAAGCCGCAGCTCCTGTTTCTTTTCCACCATGGGGGTCATGCAACATTTATCCTGTAGCTGCATATAAAGTTCCTGACTTATTGCTGACTTCTCTAACCAGAGTGTAACCACAGCATCTTTGACAGGTACATCATTGATGTGTATGCCCCCTACCACATGGGGATTGTACACCTCAGTGTTATGAGGTTCCAGGGCGCACAAAAATGCATCTTTCTTCTTTAACAGCTGCAAGGGAAGTCTGTTCTCGTGAGCTGTGCCTGCTAAGATTTGCATGTCCCTCGCATCAGGTGTTTCTCCATTGAAACTGGAGTCCTGCATTGTCTGCTGTCTAACGTGAGATGTTTTTCCTACCTCGACAGCCTTGCAGGACTTCTGACTGGAGCTAGTCTCTCTGATGGGCTGTGGGATTCTGACCTGTGCCCATAGTTGACAGCTGTGATAGTCAATCAAAGGTGCGAGTCTATCTAACAAATCCTGGCCGATAAGAAGCTGTTCTGTATTAAAACCAACAACATAGAGAGGGTGAACTATTTTCATTTCACCAAAAGTTAACTCCACCCAAACCCTCTGACTGATAGGGGCCTGGTCTTGTGTGTAGCTGGTTATCTTGATCTGACAGCTCTCTACCTTAAGCCACTTGCCTAGTGAGTTAGTTGCTTGGGTAAGCTCTTTAAACAGTCCGGGTGACACTAAAGAAATTTCTGAGCCAGTGTCTAGCAGCGCATCACATACTAAGGCACCTTCAATGGAAACAGAAATGTAAATCCTTCCAGCCCTGCCCTTTTGTGTCAAGTCACCCAGAAACTGACAGAGACTGGGGTGGGGTCTGCTGACATGTGAGTGGTTAGGCCTCACAATCTGTTCCCTACTTTCCCCTTTCCCTGGCTCTTCCCCCCACCCTATGAAGTACACTTTAGGTGGGGCAGGGGAGGGGTCCTGGCCTAGTCAATGCTTAAAAGGAGGGTCTTTCTCCTTCTTGGAAGTGTTCTCCTCAGACTTAAGGTCTTGGAGGGCTTTAGCAATCATTTTCTGAATTTGCTTAAAATTTACCTGGTCCCTTTCTTCAGTACCTTTGGACTCCCTTTTCTTCTGACTGCCCTGTTTGTGACTGTCCTTTGATCTATCTCTGGGTCTCCTCTGCCTTTCCTCTCTGTGTGCATGCCTGCCTCTCTTGTATCCTCCATTACTGGAGGATTTATGGCCCTGGGTGTCCTGTGTGGACTCACCAGATTTTGGCCAAGAGGAGCGGTTGGTCCGTGCAGTTCCACTTTGGGGAAGCTCTGACCCTTCTAGCTCCAGAGGAGCCTCACTGTCATTTCGCAGTTCAAACACATGGGAACCTGTCTCCCTGTCTTTCTTGTCTGTGTGCAACTTCTCATTCTCCCAGGCCCGCATGGCAAGCTGTCTTAGCTCTGCTGCAGTCATGCGATCAACATCTACCAGAAGTGAGAGGGATTTCCTAATGGTAGGATGCAAATTACTCACAAATAAGCTCTTAAACATCACATCTTCTTCGGCTCTAGGGGAATCTGCACCAGCAAAATACACTCTGCGTAAGCGTTCATAATACTCTCTGGGTGACTCATAGCGACTTTGCTTAGTCTGCAAGGCAGAGAGTCTGGAAGTAGACGGGTTCTGGTACATTGTATATTCTGCTCTCAGGGCCCTACACAGTTCATGGAAATTACCAGCAATGGCCGGACTTTGTCTCTCCATGAAACCGTGGACAGTTCGCACTGTTGTTTTCCTCAGAAGGAGGAGTTTATCTGCCATAGTGGCCTCAGGGATATAAGACTATGCATAACTCACATCCTTAAGGTACAACTCTATATTGCTTCCGGGAGTATCAGGATTAAACACTTCAATGTCACGTGCTAATTCCCTAAGCTGCCGCAGTCGGCTATCCTTGGATAGTGCTGGGCTGGGAAAATCAGGAATGGGGCGACTAGTCTTTCCCCACGCTGGGGACTCAGCGTCTGTTCCATGAGAATGGCTGGGAGTGGAGACGGTTAGGTCACCCGGTGCTGCAGCATTACTATGGGACTGATAACGCTGTTGCTGTAAGGGGCTACCCAGTAGGGGGTCTTTTACTGCTGAGCCAAATGAGCTGAAGCGCACACTAGGTGGTTCAGGTTCAAGGGGCGTGTCCCTACTTATGTCTAACTGCTCCATCCTTTTCTCTATTTCCTCTAGCCTCTGCTCTGCAACAACAGCTTTATCTGCCCACTCTCTGGCTCTAGTAGCCATTCTATCATGCTTGTGTTGGACTTCTAGCAACTTATCATCTGCTCTATCTAAGTCCTCCCTGAGTTGGACTTGGGTCTGTTCTGAACTGTACAGATGTTGTTTAAACAACTCAGACTGTTTACGAGCATCAATGTAAAGTTTGTGCTCTCTTTCTAAGTCCATTTTTAGACCAGAAATTTCAGACAAGGCTGACATTAATTCATCTTTAACCTGTTTTTCATTCCTACTCAATAGCCTTAGTTTGTCTGCCTGTGCTGACAAATCATACTGAGCCTGAGCCAGTTCTGTTTGCAGAGCGGCTACATCCTGGTCACCAGGTATGGTGCCTGGACTTGAATCGTCAATTTTGAGTCGTTCACACTCAGTTTCTAGGTCTAGATTTTTATCTTTTAACCTTTTAATTTCTGCTTCTTGGCTGTCAGTGATACTCTGCAAGTCTTCTTTCTCTGCAGATAGCCTAACAGTTTCGACCTTCAAATGGTCGTTTGCCTGGCGCAGATCAGCCAGCTCACTCTTTAGCTCCTGGATTCTCATATCCCTGTCTCTCACCTGTTCATTGGCAAGGGATACTCTGTCTATAGCTTGGGTTAACTGAGCAGCCCAATTTAGTGCTAGACTCGAGAGGAGTTTGGCTAGCGAGGGGCCTTTTAAGGCCTGGCCTGCAGCTTCAGCTGTTAGCTGTGCTGTTTTGAGACTGATTTCATCATAGCTTAAGCCCTTAAGCATTTCTATGTACCCTGGATTCACAGCACTGGTCAGGTCTACGACCAGCTTTTCAGGCAGGGTTAATTCAGCCATTTTAAAACAGATATTCTACTGCACTTAGCGACTAATCTGTCCTAACGCTTGCCACAAAAGTGTTATTAGTTGGAATCACTGAGACAATGTAAGTGACACTTACTAGTGATAAAGCTTTAGCACTTGGCTACGCGTTGTCAGAGGTAATTACCCTTATCTGACACTCATCTAAGTTTCACCAGGACTCACTTGATAGACTTACAAGGTATAGCAACCCTTGGCTATACTTTAGAATCAATTAGCTATAATCTAAAATTACAACTTCTTCTAACAGTAGAGTTTCCTGAGTGAGGAAACCTTTACCAGATCTATGCCACTGTAAAATGGTCCAAAACTTAACCACAACTCTTATTACTGCAAACAATTCAACTGCAACAAATCCTATTCACAAATAGTACCACAAAGCTGAGTAAGGAAACTATGAATCAGGCTTGGGAGGAACCACCTGCTTTTACAAATAGTAACTGACCAAACTGAGGAACCTAGTTTCCTGTTAAAGTAATTACTCTTGAAATCTTTTAAGTCAATTCTTTTGTGTTGATAAATCAACTGGCTCGTTTCAATCTTAGCTAGCCCACCCAGGGACGCCAATTATGTAGTAAACGGGGCTCACGTCACCAATGATGCTGTGATTTTGGGTCACACGTCACTCAAGGTGCATTTGTGAGTCTATCAGATGACCAATTCCCACCTCGCTGGGTTCAGTGTATCAGTCAAAGACTGTTAATTTGGCAATAGGTCAATAAATTGAGACTTGCACCCTGGAAGGAGTTGGTCAACTGATTTATCTGAAAGTTTGGTGGTTTAGCTAGCTAGTAGAGCCTTGAATCATCAACACAATGAAAACACAATTGTAATAAAATTAATGAAATTTATTAACAATAGATATGCAAGAGTAAATACAACACTAGTGATAAACCAATAAATGAATACACACTGCTAATAGATAATAGGCAACTAAATGTGAAAGAAGATACCAAATAAAGTGTAGAAACTAACAAAATGGAATGAACGCAGAATGGCAGAATGCAATGCTGTTGAGCTGAAAGTAGCAATATAAGAGATTTCTATGGTAATGTTGTCTATGGGAAACCCACTTAATGGCTCTGGTAGGTTTAATGATAAATAACTGCGTATTTATCTTGGAACAAACAATATAGCTATCATTTGTAATGCTGACCACAAGTAAATGTTATCTAAACAGGTTAGAAAACATAGGCTGCAGGTATAAACTAAGCCAAGGTCTTTAGGAAAGAGGTTTGGTAAGTTTATAGTTACGTTCCACTTGGTCGGGTGATCAGTCCGGCGGCAGAGACGTCTTCCACTGGTGATGCGGTTTGCATATAGTGGGGAGGGCACAGAGTTGCGTTCCGGTAGCCGTCGAGGCGCTGACCTGGAGGATGCTTGACTTCTGTTGTGCCAAAGAGGGTCCTTAGGGCGTGGACCGGGCAGCTGGGTCAGATGGATTCTCACAGGGTCCTTTGCAGCAGGGCTGCGTCGTTGAGGATCCGTGTGCTCATGGCAGTGTCTGCCAATGTGGAGGTCCTTTGCGGACTGGGCTGCGCTGCTTTCGGAGTGGCAGGAGTCAGACGGGGTCCGTCACTGCTGGGTCCTTTGCAACTGAAGGGCAGCCGAATTCAGTATAGAAGGTTTACTCAAGAGCTGAGTGGATCCTTAGCTGTCTTGAAGTCTCTTTCCTCGTCAGGCCAGAAACTCAGGACCTTGTATCTGCTAATGTCTTAACCTTGAGGGGTTCAGACTCAGAACGGTGTAGCTGTTAATGTCTCTTCCCTTACGGGACTTAGACGCAGTACGGTGTAACTGTTAATGTCTCTTCCCTTACGGGTCTTAGACGCAGTACAAGGAGTGTCTTTTCGGAGGCTACCTTTATCTCTTTTTGATGAGGAGGAGATTGGAATCTAGCACCTCTCCATTCCAGGAATGTGATTGGCCACTTGCGTCTGAGGTGGCCATGGTGTTACCCGCCCTAGTGTGGAACTCATTTGCATATAGTAGAGTACAAAGTTAGACAGTGTCTTTTACAATTTACCCAATGCAACATTTCTTTACCAAACCTCTTTCAAATTGTTACCCAAATTATGAGGAGCAAAAAGAATCCAAACATGATAGAAAACTGTTGAACAATCACTTATTCATATCATAATATGTTAATACGCCTGCTTCTGTGAACTGTTAGGTTAACAGTCCAGTGCCATCAACATACACTGTACTTTATCAAAGGGTGAAGTGAATCTGTTGCAGTTTACATCAGTTTAAGGTCTCCAAACATATGTATGAATGGATTTGGATGGATCTTTGTGGCCTTCTTTGTTTCGGCCACTGCTGTTGCATCCAGAGTTCTGAAGGAATTTTTATGGCAGTCATTCCCAAACCTTAGGATTGGAGAGGGTCAGTCCGTAGTCCAATGAGAAGTCCTCTCTTAGGTGGTCGTAGGTGCAGAAGGTCTCTCTTCCTGTTCTGTTAGAGGTGTCTGGTAGTTGTCTTGGCATCTTATCTGATGTTTCTGAACATTTGTTTATGTTCCTCAACCAAGATCCAATCACAGTGTGGCACATCTCCCTCCACCCTGGCAGATAGGGAAGGGGGCCTGCCATAAACTGATCCTTGGAATGCCATTTCGACCGTTGTTCACTACATCTCCCCCCTACCCGGACTGATCGAGGATCCAAAGTCGTTGATCGGGTCGGGGTGCTGAAAGGGAACAGCAGGGACAAACACACCTCACCTCATCCTTCGACCATTGGCATTTTAGAGTATGCTATAATTCAATAGTATGTATACATAACTAAATTTAAGGGAGTATAGTAATAGTGATATCCTGTTTCAATACTACAAACAGGTTACTAATAAATCTACATGTAAGGAAAGAAAGGTGTGATCAGTGTCAAGGAATACTGTAGTGGGCTATTCAGTGAGTGGGTATAGAGACTAAACAGTGTTCTACTACTTTATCTAGACAATGTTACTAGTCATAGTAAGAGAAAGCTCAGGTAGTGGCCTGCACATGGCAGATTTGAGCTCCAGAGCTTCATTAGGTCTCACCCTTCTCTGTCCTGCCAGATTAGCCTGCAATTTGTGGATTCGCTGGTACAGTATCCACCCTAGGGGGTCCACTGTGACCCACCCACATAGTGTTAGAATAAGCAAAAGGCTGTCACTGATATCCCATCCCCAAGTGAATGGCACCTTCTTATGTTTTAACTCTACAGGTGTAGCTCGTAGGCTACCTAACTGGAGGCTTATCTTTGCTAATTTAGGTCCCTCAAACAGGATTTGCTTCCTAAATGACTCATCCACTTCTAGTGTGTGTCCTTTAAAGGAATCAACTATTTCAAAGTCCATGTCATGCATGTCTGTATCAAGATGGTATAGAGCCACATGTTCAATGTGGAGAATTGCTCCTACTGGGATTTGAATTAGCATGGTCTCATTAAGGAGGTGTATTGTAGTAGCGGTATCATGACGGTCATGTGTCACTATGGCTTCACTCACAGGGGTGTTAACCAGCCATTTATTTCCTGCTCTCTCAAATTGCGTGTTAGTTACATCCTCCCTGTGTGTCACAACAGCTTTGCATTCGTCATCCTTAGTTAACCTTTTAATGCCACATAGGCTTTCAACAGGGTCTCTCACGAAAGGTTTACTGGGGCACAGCCAGTGAATGTCTTTGATAACTGTGCATAGATGTAGATTAGGTACCAGATACATGTCAGGATTTTCATCTTGGTAAGCTATCAGTGCGGGTGTCTCAATTCTTATGTGTACATCTTGAGACCAGAACCCTAAGTTTAACACTGATTTTATCCTGTATATGTTCTTAGTGTCAATTATTGGGAGATTTAACAGGAAACCAATTTCCTTAGCTTCTGGGTTAACGTGAATTGGTATGGCACTTCCCAGGCTGTAAGCTAAATGTACCTGCAGTGTTTGCGTGGTTCCATGCAAGGCCAGATTCAGAATATTTGTCACTAGCTCAACCGGTACCAAGTATGAAGGGATCCTGTTTACTGCTAAATTGTCAATAGCAAAATTAACTTCTCTTAGCAAGTCTTGCATAAGTATTTGGACCCTTTGGACATGGGCATAGTCATATTGTATGACATCCACTATCCTGCCTATACTGTGGATAGTATAGTTCAACAGAGTTGTATGCTGATTTATGGCAAGGATCGTACCCTCTAATGTCCTGTCCATCTGCTGCAGCTGCTTTTGCTGAGCATACAATTTCTCTTGTATCTCAGGCATTTCTCCTTTTAAACCTTCTACATGCTTCCTTAAAGTGGTTATGCTAACGCTGTTAACTGTAGAAGTACCAACTGAGAGAAGTGAGCCCAAGGCGGATGCCGTTGTCAGCACTGTACCTAGGGAGCGCTTTGAGCGTCTAACACCCTTTAATTCCTCCTGTGTTATGGTAACTTTCTGTAGCTGTTTAAGCATGTGGATTGTGTCTAACTGCGCATGCCCTATGTTATCCTTACTCCATTGGGCTGCATGCCAGGGTACCGTCCCCCCTGAGGTGACATGTTTCTTATACACGTCAGCAGGGTCCAGCCGGACAAATACTCTCTGAGTGTGCACATAGCAGTCAGTCACTAAAATTCCAGGGGCATCCTGGAGTACAATGCCAGTTGGAGGGCCTGATCGTACTATATCCAGGGGCTGGGCTGCATTGAGTACGCAGATCAGAGTGGTTATGCAGAGCAGGTTTATTCTGAAATTACACATATACGTAGTGTCACTTCACTACTTCTTAACGCAACTTTCAAGTACAACTACCAAATATCACTACGCTTAAGTACAACAACCAGTCACCGGTGCGCTGGCTCCAGTGCCTGACACAGTATAGATTTCTCTACACTGCCTGGATCTATGTGCTTCAGCAGGAGTTACTCCTGAGTGGTAGCTACCCCTTGTATTCCCATGTGGGGTTTATAAGACTTAATCTGATTAAAGTGGACCCACTTGTACTCAGGGGATCTTCTCCCTTTGGAGATCTTAACTACAGGGCCAATCCAATCCATCTGGAGGTTAGACCATGGAAAGGTGATACCTGCCCGCTGAAGGGGAGCTCTATGATGGGGGTTTGATGGCTGAAACTGACAACAAACTAAGCAACCTTGGATATAAGCTGCAATGTCTTGTTTCATCTGTGGCCAGTATGCTACCTGACAAAGGATCTCATGTGTCGCCTTCACCCCCCGGTGGCCTCCACAGGGTTCATCATGGGCATGCATGAGCATAACCCCTCTGTGGGCTGTTGGGACCACCCATCGAGGCGGTGTGTTCTCATCAGGAGCATATACTAGCAAACCCTTCTCTAACCTCAGGTGGTGTCTGATAAGGTACAGAGTTTTCAGGTCACTTAACTCTTCCAACTTTTGCTCAGTTATGGGATGTTTTACTGGGTCAGAAATTAATAGGTAAACAGTGCTGATCACAGGGTCTTGCTGTTGCATAGCAATAAGGTCGGTATCTGCTAGCTCTCTGCATATCACTACAGCCTGAGGGGTGTCAGCAGGGGCTGTCACTGTGTTCTTGGCCTGTCTGCGTGTGATAGCATTAACACTTACAAGAGGAGGCTCTGTTGTTGGAAGCCACTCATTCTGGAACTGCCAGGGGGTACCTGCTATGGCACCTGCTTTGGCTAGTCTATCAGCTTCATCATTACCTATTTTGTCTGGGCCAGGAGTTTGTGAATGCCCTTTTACTTTCTTCCAGTACACGGTCATGCCATCCTG
The DNA here is from genome assembly GCF_049309525.1 of Garra rufa. NCBI lineage: Eukaryota > Metazoa > Chordata > Actinopteri > Cypriniformes > Cyprinidae > Garra > Garra rufa. The sequence continues at coordinate 63,226,859 of NC_133363.1, forward strand.
ACTGACAAGGACATCACAAGCAAGGAACAACTCCTTATGCTTAACTTCCTTTCCTCTAGCATTTTTCATACCATTCTGTTTCCAGTGAGGAAAGTGAGAGACAAAACTGTGCCTGGCATAGTTTGAATCAGAACAGATTACTAAATCCCGGATCCCATACTTCACTGCTTGTTGTAAGGTTATGAGTGCAGCAGCGATCTCTGCGTACTGACTAGACTTAGAGCCTAAGGAGAACTGCTGAGCACCACGGGGGGTGTCGTTCTCCCAGACTATCCCTACCCCCGCCTGAATGTGTTGTTCATGGTGATAAGAGCATCCATCAATGTAGGCCTTAGGAAGGCCTGTGCAGACATTTTCATCATAGTAATGATGGCTTGAGATTAGCGAGGGTGTGGTGCCTACCATGTTGGCTTCAGGAGTGTGTTCTCCATCACTGCAATGCTGGCATGCAGCTAATCCTTGGCCTAGTGCCATCTTATTGTTCTGGGCATACCTTACCTCTACATCATAACCTTGTAAAGCCATCATCCATGTAGCAATGCGACTGTTTGAGACTCTCCCCTCCCTAAGCCTTTGGCTGTTTAGGAACTGGACAGGCTGATGACATGTCTCAACAATGACTTTCTGGCCACCAATGTAGCTACGGAAATGTTCAATTGCCCATACTGTAGTGAGCAGGGCTTTCTCACAGTCTGAGAATTTAGCTTCTACACTGCTGAGTGCTCTGCTAGCATAGGCAACAACCCGCTTGTCTTGGTCATGTTTTTGGGAGAGTGCTGCACTGAGGCAGTGTTCAGAGAAACCAGCCTCAAGGAAAAACTCCTTGTCTTTGTCAGGGTAGGCTAGGCATGGAGCAGTGCACAATCTCTCTTTCAGCTCTTTCATGGACTGTGCTTGTCCTTCCCCCCAGCTAAATTCTCTGTCTTTCTGAAGTAGCTCATGCAATGGTCTGGCTATGTCTGCATAATCTTCTATGAACTGACGCGAGTAATTGCACACTCCTAGGAAGCTACGCAGTTCAGAGACGTTTGTGGGAGGTTTGATATTCTTTACCGCTTCAATTCTACTAGTCTGGGGTTGGATACCATCAGGACCAACAGTCAGTCCCACATACTCCACCTTGGTTCTGCACCATTGTCCTTTGGCTAATGACAGTTTAGCACCTGCCTCAGTGAGCTGGGTGAGAACATGTCTTATCTCAGCTACATGATCTGGCCAGGTCTGACTACGCATGAGGATATCATCAACAAAAATTACATTGCTGCGTGTAGCTGCATCACTCATTGCCTTGCGTAGAAATATATTAAACTCTGCGGGGGAGTTTGAATAGCCAAATGGACACCTGTTCCAAGTGAATTGTCTACCTCCAAAGGAAAATGCTAGCTTGTACTGGTCTGCAGGGTCTACCTTCATTGTCCAAAAACCATTTGCCACGTCCACTGTGGAGAAATATTTGGCTGTTGTCACCTTGGCTAACTCTTGGTCAAGATGTATCATGGGCCAACGTGACAGGGGAACCTGTTTGTTGAGCTGGCGGTAATCTACAGTTAAACGCCACTTTCCACTCGGCTTTAGGACAGGCCAAATTGGAGAATTGTAAGTGGAGTTGCATTCGCGAATGATCTTTTTCTCTAACAGGGAATCCATAATTTCCTGAATAGAGTCAAAAGCAGCAAGTGGGATTCTGTACTGACGCACAAAGGTAGGCGGGGCATTTGGATCTGTGGGAATACGGACAGTGTGGACATCTGTGACACCGCAATCATAGGAATCCCTAGAAAAGATTTCCTGGTGTTCATAAAACACCTGCCGTAATTCCTGACGCTGGACCTCTGTGTCCAGAGCATCTGCCTGTGCTAACTGTTGTTGCACCTCTGCCTCAAAACCAGGGTATGGTTCAGTACAAGGTTCCGCATCTTGCTTATCATTCAGTGGTACAGATGGCTCCTGGGCCATCACAGTATGTACCACTATCTCGCCTTCACTGTCAAAGTGTACTCTGCACATAGTCCCCTCAATCACAGCTGGATGGGGTGTGATGGAAATCATTTTTGTAGGGTAGGTGAGATACACTTGCTCATAGCTGTCTTTCTCTATCGGCAAATCAGGAAGCTCTCCTATGACAGGAATAGTTAATTCAAAATCATGAAAGGAGCTATCAATTATATACCCTAGAGGGGTGCGTGGGGGAATGTGGATACTTCCTCTTGTGAGGTTTTGTACCAGCATGTAAGTTGAGCGGTTGTACAGTTCAAGCTGTGGGTTCCCACAGATTGTGAGTCCCAATTTGCAAAATTGAGCAGAGGGCTGGAAATAGGCTAGTACTGTCTGATTCAGTTCTTGGCCCCTTTTAATGATAAGCCTGATGGGGACCTCTGCCGTTTGGGCAGGAACCACCATTTCGAACTCATTCATTACCTGACATGCTTGAGGGATTGTCTGACCAGAACGCATGTTGTTAGGATCACCGGATAGCACGTTAGGACCAGTATCTGCCCTGGACCACAACACATTGTTGACTGTGTCTAACAGCACTCCTAGTCTCACTAACACATCAGAAGCGATGTATACTGAGTGTGGCAGGTCAGGTACCACAAGCATGTAGTGCTTGAACTGTTTATGGCCAAACTTAAGAGAGACTGAGCAGACTCCAACACTCTTAACTGTTGTCAGGGGACAACTGGAAAGCCGCAGCTCCTGTTTCTTTTCCACCATGGGGGTCATGCAACATTTATCCTGTAGCTGCATATAAAGTTCCTGACTTATTGCTGACTTCTCTAACCAGAGTGTAACCACAGCATCTTTGACAGGTACATCATTGATGTGTATGCCCCCTACCACATGGGGATTGTACACCTCAGTGTTATGAGGTTCCAGGGCGCACAAAAATGCATCTTTCTTCTTTAACAGCTGCAAGGGAAGTCTGTTCTCGTGAGCTGTGCCTGCTAAGATTTGCATGTCCCTCGCATCAGGTGTTTCTCCATTGAAACTGGAGTCCTGCATTGTCTGCTGTCTAACGTGAGATGTTTTTCCTACCTCGACAGCCTTGCAGGACTTCTGACTGGAGCTAGTCTCTCTGATGGGCTGTGGGATTCTGACCTGTGCCCATAGTTGACAGCTGTGATAGTCAATCAAAGGTGCGAGTCTATCTAACAAATCCTGGCCGATAAGAAGCTGTTCTGTATTAAAACCAACAACATAGAGAGGGTGAACTATTTTCATTTCACCAAAAGTTAACTCCACCCAAACCCTCTGACTGATAGGGGCCTGGTCTTGTGTGTAGCTGGTTATCTTGATCTGACAGCTCTCTACCTTAAGCCACTTGCCTAGTGAGTTAGTTGCTTGGGTAAGCTCTTTAAACAGTCCGGGTGACACTAAAGAAATTTCTGAGCCAGTGTCTAGCAGCGCATCACATACTAAGGCACCTTCAATGGAAACAGAAATGTAAATCCTTCCAGCCCTGCCCTTTTGTGTCAAGTCACCCAGAAACTGACAGAGACTGGGGTGGGGTCTGCTGACATGTGAGTGGTTAGGCCTCACAATCTGTTCCCTACTTTCCCCTTTCCCTGGCTCTTCCCCCCACCCTATGAAGTACACTTTAGGTGGGGCAGGGGAGGGGTCCTGGCCTAGTCAATGCTTAAAAGGAGGGTCTTTCTCCTTCTTGGAAGTGTTCTCCTCAGACTTAAGGTCTTGGAGGGCTTTAGCAATCATTTTCTGAATTTGCTTAAAATTTACCTGGTCCCTTTCTTCAGTACCTTTGGACTCCCTTTTCTTCTGACTGCCCTGTTTGTGACTGTCCTTTGATCTATCTCTGGGTCTCCTCTGCCTTTCCTCTCTGTGTGCATGCCTGCCTCTCTTGTATCCTCCATTACTGGAGGATTTATGGCCCTGGGTGTCCTGTGTGGACTCACCAGATTTTGGCCAAGAGGAGCGGTTGGTCCGTGCAGTTCCACTTTGGGGAAGCTCTGACCCTTCTAGCTCCAGAGGAGCCTCACTGTCATTTCGCAGTTCAAACACATGGGAACCTGTCTCCCTGTCTTTCTTGTCTGTGTGCAACTTCTCATTCTCCCAGGCCCGCATGGCAAGCTGTCTTAGCTCTGCTGCAGTCATGCGATCAACATCTACCAGAAGTGAGAGGGATTTCCTAATGGTAGGATGCAAATTACTCACAAATAAGCTCTTAAACATCACATCTTCTTCGGCTCTAGGGGAATCTGCACCAGCAAAATACACTCTGCGTAAGCGTTCATAATACTCTCTGGGTGACTCATAGCGACTTTGCTTAGTCTGCAAGGCAGAGAGTCTGGAAGTAGACGGGTTCTGGTACATTGTATATTCTGCTCTCAGGGCCCTACACAGTTCATGGAAATTACCAGCAATGGCCGGACTTTGTCTCTCCATGAAACCGTGGACAGTTCGCACTGTTGTTTTCCTCAGAAGGAGGAGTTTATCTGCCATAGTGGCCTCAGGGATATAAGACAATGCATAACTCACATCCTTAAGGTACAACTCTATATTGCTTCCGGGAGTATCAGGATTAAACACTTCAATGTCACGTGCTAATTCCCTAAGCTGCCGCAGTCGGCTATCCTTGGATAGTGCTGGGCTGGGAAAATCAGGAATGGGGCGACTAGTCTTTCCCCACGCTGGGGACTCAGCGTCTGTTCCATGAGAATGGCTGGGAGTGGAGACGGTTAGGTCACCCGGTGCTGCAGCATTACTATGGGACTGATAACGCTGTTGCTGTAAGGGGCTACCCAGTAGGGGGTCTTTTACTGCTGAGCCAAATGAGCTGAAGCGCACACTAGGTGGTTCAGGTTCAAGGGGCGTGTCCCTACTTATGTCTAACTGCTCCATCCTTTTCTCTATTTCCTCTAGCCTCTGCTCTGCAACAACAGCTTTATCTGCCCACTCTCTGGCTCTAGTAGCCATTCTATCGTGCTTGTGTTGGACTTCTAGCAACTTATCATCTGCTCTATCTAAGTCCTCCCTGAGTTGGACTTGGGTCTGTTCTGAACTGTACAGATGTTGTTTAAACAACTCAGACTGTTTACGAGCATCAATGTAAAGTTTGTGCTCTCTTTCTAAGTCCATTTTTAGACCAGAAATTTCAGACAAGGCTGACATTAATTCATCTTTAACCTGTTTTTCATTCCTACTCAATAGCCTTAGTTTGTCTGCCTGTGCTGACAAATCATACTGAGCCTGAGCCAGTTCTGTTTGCAGAGCGGCTACATCCTGGTCACCAGGTATGGTGCCTGGACTTGAATCGTCAATTTTGAGTCGTTCACACTCAGTTTCTAGGTCTAGATTTTTATCTTTTAACCTTTTAATTTCTGCTTCTTGGCTGTCAGTGATACTCTGCAAGTCTTCTTTCTCTGCAGATAGCCTAACAGTTTCGACCTTCAAATGGTCGTTTGCCTGGCGCAGATCAGCCAGCTCACTCTTTAGCTCCTGGATTCTCATATCCCTGTCTCTCACCTGTTCATTGGCAAGGGATACTCTGTCTATAGCTTGGGTTAACTGAGCAGCCCAATTTAGTGCTAGACTCGAGAGGAGTTTGGCTAGCGAGGGGCCTTTTAAGGCCTGGCCTGCAGCTTCAGCTGTTAGCTGTGCTGTTTTGAGACTGATTTCATCATAGCTTAAGCCCTTAAGCATTTCTATGTACCCTGGATTCACAGCACTGGTCAGGTCTACGACCAGCTTTTCAGGCAGGGTTAATTCAGCCATTTTAAAACAGATATTCTACTGCACTTAGCGACTAATCTGTCCTAACGCTTGCCACAAAAGTGTTATTAGTTGGAATCACTGAGACAATGTAAGTGACACTTACTAGTGATAAAGCTTTAGCACTTGGCTACGCGTTGTCAGAGGTAATTACCCTTATCTGACACTCATCTAAGTTTCACCAGGACTCACTTGATAGACTTACAAGGTATAGCAACCCTTGGCTATACTTTAGAATCAATTAGCTATAATCTAAAATTACAACTTCTTCTAACAGTAGAGTTTCCTGAGTGAGGAAACCTTTACCAGATCTATGCCACTGTAAAATGGTCCAAAACTTAACCACAACTCTTATTACTGCAAACAATTCAACTGCAACAAATCCTATTCACAAATAGTACCACAAAGCTGAGTAAGGAAACTATGAATCAGGCTTGGGAGGAACCACCTGCTTTTACAAATAGTAACTGACCAAACTGAGGAACCTAGTTTCCTGTTAAAGTAATTACTCTTGAAATCTTTTAAGTCAATTCTTTTGTGTTGATAAATCAACTGGCTCGTTTCAATCTTAGCTAGCCCACCCAGGGACGCCAATTATGTAGTAAACGGGGCTCACGTCACCAATGATGCTGTGATTTTGGGTCACACGTCACTCAAGGTGCATTTGTGAGTCTATCAGATGACCAATTCCCACCTCGCTGGGTTCAGTGTATCAGTCAAAGACTGTTAATTTGGCAATAGGTCAATAAATTGAGACTTGCACCCTGGAAGGAGTTGGTCAACTGATTTATCTGAAAGTTTGGTGGTTTAGCTAGCTAGTAGAGCCTTGAATCATCAACACAATGAAAACACAATTGTAATAAAATTAATGAAATTTATTAACAATAGATATGCAAGAGTAAATACAACACTAGTGATAAACCAATAAATGAATACACACTGCTAATAGATAATAGGCAACTAAATGTGAAAGAAGATACCAAATAAAGTGTAGAAACTAACAAAATGGAATGAACGCAGAATGGCAGAATGCAATGCTGTTGAGCTGAAAGTAGCAATATAAGAGATTTCTATGGTAATGTTGTCTATGGGAAACCCACTTAATGGCTCTGGTAGGTTTAATGATAAATAACTGCGTATTTATCTTGGAACAAACAATATAGCTATCATTTGTAATGCTGACCACAAGTAAATGTTATCTAAACAGGTTAGAAAACATAGGCTGCAGGTATAAACTAAGCCAAGGTCTTTAGGAAAGAGGTTTGGTAAGTTTATAGTTACGTTCCACTTGGTCGGGTGATCAGTCCGGCGGCAGAGACGTCTTCCACTGGTGATGCGGTTTGCATATAGTGGGGAGGGCACAGAGTTGCGTTCCGGTAGCCGTCGAGGCGCTGACCTGGAGGATGCTTGACTTCTGTTGTGCCAAAGAGGGTCCTTAGGGCGTGGACCGGGCAGCTGGGTCAGATGGATTCTCACAGGGTCCTTTGCAGCAGGGCTGCGTCGTTGAGGATCCGTGTGCTCAAGGCAGTGTCTGCCAATGTGGAGGTCCTTTGCGGACTGGGCTGCGCTGCTTTCGGAGTGGCAGGAGTCAGACGGGGTCCGTCACTGCTGGGTCCTTTGCAACTGAAGGGCAGCCGAATTCAGTATAGAAGGTTTACTCAAGAGCTGAGTGGATCCTTAGCTGTCTTGAAGTCTCTTTCCTCGTCAGGCCAGAAACTCAGGACCTTGTATCTGCTAATGTCTTAACCTTGAGGGGTTCAGACTCAGAACGGTGTAGCTGTTAATGTCTCTTCCCTTACGGGACTTAGACGCAGTACGGTGTAACTGTTAATGTCTCTTCCCTTACGGGTCTTAGACGCAGTACAAGGAGTGTCTTTTCGGAGGCTACCTTTATCTCTTTTTGATGAGGAGGAGATTGGAATCTAGCACCTCTCCATTCCAGGAATGTGATTGGCCACTTGCGTCTGAGGTGGCCATGGTGTTACCCGCCCTAGTGTGGAACTCATTTGCATATAGTAGAGTACAAAGTTAGACAGTGTCTTTTACAATTTACCCAATGCAACATTTCTTTACCAAACCTCTTTCAAATTGTTACCCAAATTATGAGGAGCAAAAAGAATCCAAACATGATAGAAAACTGTTGAACAATCACTTATTCATATCATAATATGTTAATACGCCTGCTTCTGTGAACTGTTAGGTTAACAGTCCAGTGCCATCAACATACACTGTACTTTATCAAAGGGTGAAGTGAATCTGTTGCAGTTTACATCAGTTTAAGGTCTCCAAACATATGTATGAATGGATTTGGATGGATCTTTGTGGCCTTCTTTGTTTCGGCCACTGCTGTTGCATCCAGAGTTCTGAAGGAATTTTTATGGCAGTCATTCCCAAACCTTAGGATTGGAGAGGGTCAGTCCGTAGTCCAATGAGAAGTCCTCTCTTAGGTGGTCGTAGGTGCAGAAGGTCTCTCTTCCTGTTCTGTTAGAGGTGTCTGGTAGTTGTCTTGGCATCTTATCTGATGTTTCTGAACATTTGTTTATGTTCCTCAACCAAGATCCAATCACAGTGTGGCACATCTCCCTCCACCCTGGCAGATAGGGAAGGGGGCCTGCCATAAACTGATCCTTGGAATGCCATTTCGACCGTTGTTCACTACATAAGACACATCATGATCGGTCTGTGCAAGAAACTAACCAGTATTTATATAATTTACCTTTGATCCACCGGAACGTTCAGATGTATGGAGCGCGTTCACAACAGCCGGCGTGTGACGCATCAACGTGATCTGGCAATGTAGTTGGTGAAAAGTCAACACTTCCAGATGAGTTCGCACAAGGAAACATAATCTTTTAGTTTTTAATCGGTTGCCAGAATCAGGATAAGCACAAGTAATTGCCATTTTGAGAGGCTAATATGCACTATGTAAACAATGAGTGATGTATACGCACGACAAATCGTTTCCGCGCATGCATCTACTATGCTAGATCACGTTGATGCATAGTTTTTTGCACAGATTGATCATTTTGTGTCTTAAGATCTTAATGTATCGACTCAAACCGCAGGGTTTAATTTGGTTTTGTCTTTCTTTTTTTCTTTTTTTTACTCCTAAAGATTTGGTAATCATTGACTGCCATTATATGACTGACAGACTGCAATGGTTTAAGTTAAAAATCAAGGAACAGTCACCTACATCTTGGGTGCCCTGGGGGTAAGCAGATAAATTTTCAAGCTTAAACAGATCAGTTAGAATGAGACAAAACATTTAGTTAAAAGATTTAAAGTTAATTTTTTTAGGATATTCTTCGCTTGTCAGAATGATAGGTTGTAAAATCAAAGACGACGGACTTTACTTTTCACAGAAGCCGAGCGTGAAATCCAATGCAACACTTCAGTTTCAACAGTGAAAGAGTGTGAGGCAGTGGTCGAATTGTAAAACTAATTCTGGGGGATGGTGTGGTCAATTTCTTTGGTGGGACGGGGGTTGCTGTAGGTAATTTTACACAATGATTTTTTAAATTCGTCTCACCCTTAAACAGATTTGCATTTAATGAATTTATTTAAATTAAAATCAGCTTTATTAAAATGAACTTATTTATAAACTTGTCCTCCTGGGGCCTGAAACGGAGGAATTTTGGTCAATATTGGTTAATAAACAATATTTTGCTGAGTGTGTTTTTGTGCTGCACCATTTAGGCTTGGCATGGACAAATAAATATGACAATAAAACCACCAGTAGATGGCGGTAAGTCACTATTTTAATAAATTATTTATTGTACCATTCAAATCGAATGATTCCTTCAAAACGGCTGGTTCAAACTAAAATGATACGGAAACTAAATGAAACGAAAAGTGAGTCCATCTGAATGGACCGTTGAATCACTGGCACACTCCATTAGTTAAAGGAACCGTATGTAAGAAATTTATGTCAGTTAATCATAAAATGGCCCTGACATGTCACTAGACATTAAGAAATCATGTTCATTTCAAATACTTATAACACTGACAACAGTGGTCCGGCCAGGATATTGTCATTTAAAAGTGAGAGTTGCAGCCCTCAACTGATGTTATTGTTGTCATTTTGTGTTTTGGTCTGAGGCTCCACCCTCCAGCTATCGACCAATCACGAAGTCAGTAGAGTTTCGTGAGACGGGTTGCCAGCTATGCTCTAGTTAGTTACAGCTGCTGCTAAGAACGAGTCGGATAAAACATGTATAAAGTTACGAAACCTAAAAGACCTCGTTATGAATCCGAAATACGTCGTGACAAAGTCCGAAATAAAACAAGGATTTGTATAGGAGATGCCTTTGAAAGATGGAGACGGCTGAAAACGGAGAACAATTTGAAGATAGACGCCAACGTTGCTAATTTTCTCCTTGACAGGTAACGTTAAGATTCATCTATGTTTGGCTAACTTTGCTTCCGTAGGCTACACAGTGGATTTTCTGCGGTCGCCCATGCTAAATGCGTTCATAAAAAGCTTTATATCGCACCACGAGCAGGGTATGAAAACAATCTATGTTCCGACTGAAATGTGGTATTACAGTACATCTTTACGAAATATTTGGCTAATCGCCATCTGTAAATTTGTGCGATACATAATTACTTCGCAAAACATCTCTTGTGAAGCATAAACATAATTAACAGAATAAAACAAATTACTGTGTAAGACTCGTCACTTGCCATTGGAAGCTCCTTGTAGCACTAGCAGCCTACTCCTGCAGCTTAGCTGGCAACCTCGAGTCAGGGGGGAGCGGGAGGGGATAAACCGTTCTACAGTATTTTGAAAGTGATTGCAGTACCAGTTTTGGCCACAATCCTACATACGGTTCCTTTAAAAAAAATTGTGTTGCTCTGCACTGTTAACAATTATTAAAATTAATAGCACACACATGCTGATATTCAGAAAGTGCACTACATTCTGTGAGCATAAATAAAGACTAAATATAGACAGGTTAGACCTCCAGGTGTTGTCCTCAGGTGTGTAACATTCCACTGAGTCCAGACAGTTGATGTCATCACAGTTTCCACCCAGGACAAACACCTTCCCTCTGTAACACACAGCGGCGAAGTAATCCCTGTGTCTGGACATGTCAGGAAGACGTTCCCATCTGCCCTGAGCAGGATCAAATCTGCACAAAGACACACAGGACTGATGATTTCTCTCTCGATTCCTTCGACAAAACCAATAAGTTGGAGTTTAGAGATCTTCACTGCCATAATTTGCTCAAATGAAAGTGCATTCGATCTAGGCCCGTATTTATCAAGCTTCTCAAAGTGCCATTTTAGACTTAAGTGCTGAGAATTTATTAAATTTACTCCTACTTTCAAATTTAAGTATAAAAGCAAGTTATCAAGCTAAAAAATCACTCTTAGGCTGCGATTACACCGAACGCGTTTTTGCAGTGAGAGGCGCCTTTTTTGAATGGTTTTCTGTTGGCAGTGAGCGTTCTGTGGGCTGCTTATACGCCCCGGGCGCCTCACGTTTTCGCCGCCTGCTGCGCCTCGCGTTTTTGCAGAAGAGCTATGAGCGCCTGAAGTTGAAAAAAAAGCAACTCTGAGCGGAAAAACGCCCGACGTCATTCGCGTTTTTTCCATTGTCCAATCGAATGAATGGAGAGGCGGGCCTTCTGTTGTGGTGACGAAAGTTTACCGTTGCTTAAAAAGTCCGGAGACTGAAAGAAATGGAGGAGAAACTTTTGGTGTCTGTCGTGGGTAAACCAGAGCTGTATTCTTTGGGGGGGGGGGGGGGTTTCTGCTAATATGACAGTTTAATTAACAGCAAAAACCAAAGATTTTAGAGCGCTGGTGCTATAATTATTTGATTTGACTGACAGGACAGCTGTTTTGGTCGTTGCCTAGCAACATAAAAAACCGCAGCACACTGCTCTTTTTTAAAAGTCACCAAAAAAAGGCAGTGCTGTGTGCCTCGTGTTTTTAGAACTAAAAGACGCGCTTGGTGTGATCGCGGCCTTACTCTCCCAGTTATTTAATAGGAGATGTAAACTCCTACTGTTTGAGGAATTTAACCATTCAATGTGAATTTATCTGAGAATATTCTTAAATAAGAAAATCTATTTAGTGATTGGTCCACGTGTATTTCATCATCCAAAATCCCATTTGTGGCTCAGCAAAGTGTCTTAAATCATCATTTAGACTGACACTTAAGGTTTAGTCCTACAATTTGCTTAAATTACGACTGATTTGGCAAGATTTTTTTACACTTAAGTGATTTTTTTTTTCTGCAGTGTTCTTGAGAGTAATCCTTGGAGGCTTGATAAATACGGGCCCAGATTTCTTTCAGGTGTTTGTTTGCTAAGCCACAATCTGCCAGCAAACCCATGATAAACATGTATAAACTGTAAATCTAAACTTTAATCTGGACTATATTGTTTACACTTGTGGTTTCTTAATAGTATTTTTGTTATTGTAATAAAAAGAGTTAACATAGTATCAGGAATTACACTAACTTTTTAGAGAAGTTATTGTACCAACTTTTATAATTGATCATATGAATTAATGCAATCTTCACAATAAGCCAACTAGATGAGGTAAAATATGACTTGACTTTTATTGATTTGTGCATTCCTACACTCAAAAAAATGATTCTACCACACTGTAGAGTTAATTTAAAAAAAATATTTTTCATTTAACACCATTGTGTTTCGTTTTGGTTCAACTCAATATTTTCATTTTGAAAGAACGTATTTCAATTAAGTAGAGTTGAGAGTAGATAAATTATTTTACTTGTGTAACTAGGAAGTGGATTCCCCCTTCCCATCATGCTTTGCACACGGCTGGATAAGGAGAGTAAATGTTGAAATAAAATTTTATTTTATGCATTTTTTTAATAAAATGATAAAATTGGGAGACTTGTTAATGTTTAATGTTCTTTTATGTTTGTATTTAAAACAGTTTCTGGTATGGTAGTGTTTTTGGGGGTTACCATTGTGGTGAATGCATAGAGCATGTGCTTGGGTTGAGGACCTGATAACATAAGTTAAAGTTGTTTTAATAATAAAATAAACAACTACTTTGGGCATGCCATGGATGTAACAAAGCCATCTTATGGCTAATGCCTAATAAGTTGGTTAATGCCTAAAGTTAGGTAAATCCAATGTATCATTTTTTGAGTGTAGAAGAATTTCTGCCTAGTTATTTGTTTTCCAGTTAAATGTTTTAGATTGAGTTCAACAAGCATAAAATAATTACTTCATAAACTTATCAATTTCATTGAAACTATATTTGATCAAATTGAGTTGGCCCAACTCAATTACATTTTATTGCATGAATTTGTTTTTTATGAGTTGGGGTCACACATATTTATTGGATGGAAATCCTGCCCTCAATTAAATTGAGTTCATCCAATGACTTATTTTTTTTGAGTGTATGATGATTATTTCATTTTACTGCATGCAAACACGAGATGATCCAATAACTCTCACCTCAATGCTGACTTCAGTATGTCCAGGGCACCGTAGTACTTCCGGCCTCCAAGGATATATAGTGTGTTGTTGAGGACGCAAACGCAGTGGCGGAAGCGCGGTGGTTCGGGGAGGTGCGCTAAAGGTCTCCACTCAATAGTTCGAATGAGTCCCTCTCCGTGCGTAAAGCGCCGGGCAAACCACAAGCACGGGTTCGGCTCTCGACGGTCAAAATTCTCGTTCACACAATCTCCACCAACAAGCACCAAAACCTAACACAGATCCATGAGAAACACACCAATAAACAAAGTAAGTCAAGTCAGTTTCAGTTGTACACCATAAAAGCATGTTTGTTACTTGAAATAAAATAAATGTTAACTAGGCAAGGCAAGGCATTTCTAAAGCACATTTAAAACAGTGACTGCTGAACTAAGTTCTGTACAGTAAAAGCATAACTTCACAAAAACATATATTGACAGCATAACATTTTCAAAGAATTATATAAATAAAAATAGAAAAATAGAAATGGAAACAAGTTAAAAAGCTAAGGAATATAAATAGGTTTTAAGATGAGATTTGAAGGTTTCAATATCTGGAGACAGCCGGTAAATCATTCCACAATCGAGGATCGGCAATCGAAAAGGTTGATCATCTATTCTGAGATGATAGAAACTATTTTTTAACAACTACAGTTATCCTTATGGTTTAGCGGAATGTAAACCTGCATATCATCAGTGTAAAAATGATATGGAATATTGTATTTTTGGAAAATACGACCTAAAGGAAGCAGGTGTAATGAGAACAACAACGGGCCCAAAATAGAGCCCTGAGGCACACCACAGTTTAAAGGAAATGTCCAATCTCCACCGAAAATGATCTGTCAGAGAGGTAGGATTTAAACCATTCTAGTGCAGAACCTTGAATACCTACACAATTTCTTAATCTTTCAAGTAGGTATCAAACAACGGATTTAGGTCTAAAAGGACTAGAATGGAAGACCTTCCTAAGTCTGCTGCTACTAAAAGGTCGTTTAACACCTTTAACAAAGCAGACTCCATACTATGATGCCTCCTTAAACCTGACTGATACTTGTTTAACAGATTATTACATGTAAGATATACAGTCAATTGATGAAAAATCACTTTAACCAAAACTTTAGATTAAAAAGAATGTTTCGAAATGGGGCTAAAAACGAAAATAAAATGTTACAAAAGTTTTATTTAATCTAGTTGCCTAATCAGCATTTCTCATTTCCATTCAAATCGAATGCATACTAAAATGACTAATAATAATAATAATAATAATATGTCCTCACCCCAATGTCATCCAAGATATTCATGTCTTTCTTTTTTTCAGTCACAAAGAAATTAGGTGTTCGAGGAAAAAATCCAGAATTTTCTAGCTCTGTGGCACTCCCATTCGAGACTTAGGGTATGTTGGAACAACTCTTATCGCATTTTATCCTCCAACTTTAAAATTGTCCTAAATCACTGCAGAAGTAACAACCCAGTGTTTAAAAAGTGAACGTGCAAAAAAGACCTTTACCCTTTACAAAAAAAAGGTAAAACAACGACGTAGGACAATTTTGAAGTTGGTGG
>NC_133363.1:63242107-63274094 GCF_049309525.1 Garra rufa
TTTTTTATTTGCAAATATATTGTATGCAAATATTACATAAATACATGAAATATGGAACATCCGTCTATGTTAGCTTTCCAGCATAAGTTGCCACAGTGACTGAGCTTGAACTATGTTAAAGGTAAAGTGTACATTTTGGCGACATCTAGCGATGAGGTTGTAAATTGCACATAGAAAAGCTACTGTTGCAAGGCCCATGGTAGAAGGCCATGTTGACAGATTTGAATGTTCCTATAAAAACAGAAAAAAAATTGAGGAGACAGGGTTATTAAATGTTTTTTTTTTTCCCACATTCCTCAACAATGCACATTAATATATACATTATATATTTGAGCTCTTCCCATAACTCATTTTAATATACTCAGACAAGCCAAAAGGTATTTTATGCATTTGAAATCATCACCCATGACTAAACAAATAAGGCATAAGAACCTCCCTGCTGAAAAAAACAGCATATGCTGGTTAGGTATGTTTTGGTGCTGGGATGCTGGTTTTAGCTGGTTAATACTGGTCCTTTGCTGGTTTATGCCGGTCATGTTCCCGGTCAAGGACCAGCATAAACCAGCAAAGGACTGAGAAGTGTAAACCTTACGCATTTACTATTCTAGTTACTGTTTTTTTTTTAAATAATTAGAACTGCCATCGTGTTAGATTAACATTCATGTTTGCTCTGCATTGCCAGTAAATAGAATAGCATTACAATTGTTTGCACTGGAATGACTACTTAAACCATCTGACTGGAGGAGTGCGTTGATATTTACACATATATGAACTCTAATTAACCAAACACAAATATAATATAAACAAACTAATATGAGCACCATAACCTGTCAACTGGGGCCTGAATGAATCACAGTAAATGCATTTAACAAGCACATCACATCATCGCATCCACAAAATGACGGACGATCTACATATTTTCAATAACCGGAACATTTATACACTGAATATTTGCAACATCTACAAACACACAATAATAGCATGACTCGTGTGCATATAGTTTAGTTATTGTGCAAGACAAGTCATATTGAAGAGTTAGGAGCAAATGCGTCTACGTCGCATACAACATAGTCATTATAAATACCTTGAGGCATTGGCCGCTTTGGTACGTTGCTGCTATACCATATGTCATACGTCAACGCGTCTGCCATGTTTATTCGGGCAAGACTGCCATAAAAACCAATGGAGATAAACGAAGGAGCTGCGTTTTTTTTTCTGGATAAAAACACGATAACATAATTTATTATGTCTATGGCACACAATCCCCAGCAACTGTGAGAGCGCCGGCGAACTACTGCTCCTCTACATACGAGTCCTGTGTATTTTCATAATAAGAGTCCCGGTCTCATTCAGTTTCAGCATGGCTTCTACCAAAATCCCACATCACTTCTCAATTTAAAGTAATAATAATAATAATAATAATAATGATAATAATAATAATAATAATAATAATAATAATCTTATTTATATAGCACTATTCTAGGTACTCAAAGCCAGTACATTATTTACATAATGTATTCAATATTTTATTTACCTACACTACCTTGACTATTAACTATATATTGACCTATATGACCACAGGTGCACATAAGCTTTTTAGCCTGGTTCCTGGAACCTTGAGATTTGCCTGAGATGGATGCACCCATTAAATATAACTCTAAAAAAAAAAAAAAAAAAGAATAATAGTGATGATAATATCATTGGATTTTATTTATTTATTTATTTTTAAACAAAATAATATTGTGTGGTAATACTATTATGTTTTAAAATAATATTAATAAATGTATTAAATAAAAATACAATAATTTTATTATAAACCTAAAAATAAAATTATAACAATTTACTTCTATTTTTTTTTTTTTTTTTTTTCATCATTTTTCAAACCTAAATTAGAAAGCTTTTATTTTGGCGCGTTGCCGGAAAGTAGATATATCTAGTGATGGGAAAATGAAGCTTTTCAAAGCACTGAGGCTTTCCCCTCAACTGTATCATAAAAAGGTTCATTATTCAAAGCTTTTCAACACGTTGCACACTTATGACATCTTGTGGTCAAAGGTGGAAAAAGTAGCTTTCGCGTCCCAGATGTCCAAGCGATTTTTAGACAGTTTCATAAAATAAATCAATTTGTGCTAGGAAAACCATAAGAAATAAACAAATAAAAATGTCATTTTACTTACACAAGGTATAAATTAATTAATCTGTAAATAAACTTATAAAAGTATAAGCATGGTCCATGTCGTATATAATTAAAGTAAATTAAGAATATTGTTAAGTTAACTAATATTATTTTTAATTATAAGTGCTTGTAAAGCGGGGAATACTACAAAAATGAACATGCACAAAACTACACATGTAGGCCTACATATTTATTCATATTATGGTGAATGCCACTTGAAACCTGCGCAAGAAGTTCGCCTTAATTGAATCAGAATACAAAGCAGTCACGTGGTTGTGTGCGAAAACAGGTCACGCGATTATGCCAAAACGAATCAAGCTCCAGTACAGTGCTTCACTGTGAGATGTTTAGTGTTTTTGATACAAGCTTCGGTGTCGAACGTCACATCACTAGATATATGCGTCAGTAGTAGTATGTGCTCCCAGGTTTAGCGCTTGAAATGTCACATTTTTGCATGTACTTTGAAAATGGCAGCGAATAGCCTAGAATTATGCTTTCAGTTAGAATAGAAATCTTATACAATATTACAGTTTGTCGATCTAAAATGGTTTTGTGTATTAGCAGGTGTCACTGACGTCAAAAAGCAAATAAGGGGAATATCGGCGCATAGTATTTCCTACTTTGAGGCCGGATTATAAGCACAGCAGTAACAGTCAACAATGAGATACACAAATTTTGAGGAAGTAACATGTAAAAAGGTTTCTTTTAAAGATGAAATACACAAATGATGTGTAACTCCACACTATTATGTTTGTAATGCCAGGTATGCATCTTTTACTCTTTATTATTGAGACGAAGTATAATTATGATTAAAGAAACTCCTGGATGTCTTGCATCATTTTACATTATTTCACCACTAATTGGCTAATTAATACAAAAATACTAATTAATACAAAAAAAAAAAAAAAGAAAAAAAACATTATAGAAGTTAATGGAAACCCAAAAACATTCTTCAAAAATGTTGTCTTTTGTGTTCTGCAGAAGAAATAGTCATACAGGCTTGGAACAACACAAGGGGGAGAAAAATATGACAATTTTCCTTTTTAGGTGAACCATCCCTTTAAACTCTGCTGTTGTCATTACATAATTTATAATTTCACTTCGTTTCTCTCCACATATTTCCTGCTATTTTAATTAATGTTAAAACTCTTTCAACAAATGACGGGAAATGACCAGTGCAGCGGAAAATGTGGACAGACGTGAACGAGGAAGCAAAATCAAAAAGGGCTTTTGATTTAGAGTAAAAAACAAATGATGTGACGTAGTGAATGACGGATGAGAGCAGATATAATAATCACACTGTTTGAAGCTGCAGACAGAAACATCAGACTCAGGACAGAAACACACAACCTCTAAAGTAAGAACAACTCACATGTTCATTCTTTAACTAGAATTAGACTTTGAGATGTTAATATTATCTAAATGAGGCTGAATTGTGTTCTGCTGCTTTTTTTAAAATTTAATTATTAATACATCATGTTTTACTCTCTTATTCTTCCTCAGAAATGAAGCACACACTATGTGCCATTATTTTTCTCATTGGTGAGTGTGTTTGTGGTTTTATTCATGGTTTAGTTTTATTAGGTTTGATCGTGTTATGAAAAGCATTTAAGCAAAGCCTCTCTTTCACAGCTCTCTGCTCCGTATCTGAATGTGTTCAGCGTCAGTATCACTTTATAAATGAGAAGAAGACCTGGACTGAAGCTCAGAGATACTGCAGAGAGAATTACACAGATCTGGCCACCGTTGACAACAGGAACGACATGAACGAGCTGAACAAGAGTGTGAATGATGGAAGTGTTAAGTTTGTCTGGATTGGGCTGCAGAAGACAGGTCGTGATGAATGGCAGTGGTCTTCAGGTGAACCTGCGCTCTATCTGAACTGGGAAACTGGACAACCTGAAGGCAGAGATGATTGTGCTGTGATGCTAAATGGAGAGTGGCATGATTTTCCATGTTTTAACACCCGAAATTTCATCTGCAACAATAGTGAGTGTGAATATTTAAAATTACAACAAATGTTAATTTATAGATGCACCATATACCACATTTGAATGGAATATTAAACAGCCTTCAGTTTCTTAACACAAATCTTTTTTTTTTTTTTTTACTGCAACTGTTTTTTAACTCAAACATTTTCCTTTGTTTGAAGTTTTTCTCATCAGACTCTGTGTCTGAATTAAGTATTAAAAAAATATATGTAAGGGAATGTAATCTAATTTTATAAATCACAATATTTACTAATGTTATTTCATGTTGTAAGTTTAAAATGTCACTGAATATATTGTGAATTAGGGTTGCACGGTATACCGGTGCTACGGTAGTATCGCGATACTAAAGCTTACAAATACCCGCGGTGCCATTGCATTTTTGAAACGGTAGTATCGTCCAAACGGTAGCACCATAAGATATGTTGTATGCACGGCAGGAACACTGTTTAAAACGTTCATGCACGCCAGCAGAAACATTACAAGTTGACTGCCAAAATGTCTTTCTGCTGTGCTTTGTGTAGTACAAGCGGTGTATAGGCTTTATATGCTATTCAGTGTTTCACCATGCTTCAGTTCAGTTTGAAATGAGAAGCTGCACGCGCACGTCCTTGTTCACGCTGCAGTTTCAGAAGAGAGGGTCTGATTCAGACGACTGTCTAATGTTATTTAAAAAATATCAGCCCAAGAATCAATTATTAAACATCAAAATATTTTACTAGACAGAATTTTCGCATTTTTATTCATTTGCCCACTTTTAGAACATGTGTAATAATTCGTTTCTGGAAGCATCTTTGCGATCACGAATGCAATTCCATTCATTAACATAGTGGCTTTGCACTTGGTTCTTATCAATCATTTTATATAAATGTATTTTTAACATTATAAATTAATACGTTTTAATATACAAGCTGCTAACTTGGAAATTTTAAGATATGGCAGCAAAAATGCTCGTGACAGTTCAGCAATAAGACACGAGCAAGATGTTTTAGTTTCGTTTCTGTGTTCGAATCTGAATTCGCGTTAGTTTGGGCAATCACTGATTCACTAAGCCATTCATAAAAACGAGTCATTTGATTCACCCCTGAATGATTCAGCTGTTTTGAAAGAATCGTTTGAACAACTCAGTGATTCAATCATGAACACTGCTGCCATCTGCTGGCGGTTTTAAGTTTCCCGTCATGTTCCATTCTTTTCCAACATATTTCTATATTCAGAGTTTTGTATTTAAAACATTTATCTTATAACATTATTTATGCAATTATAAGTACAGTCTAAATGCATAAATACCACATCTAAATGTCACTCTATGAAGCTTCTGTGCAGTGCTCAGATGACTTTTGTTGACATGATTTCATGGATAACAATAGCCAGTCATTTATTCACATTAGTGAAGTATTCAGAGAAAAATCTTGCCTGTTTTCATTTACATCTTTTTATTTATGAATTTTTTTGTTCATTTTGTAGATTTGAATTTTAAATTAACAGAATACTGCATGGTATCGTGATACTACTTGGTATCGTGATACTTTAGCTGGTATAGTATCGTAAGTCATTTTTATGGTATCGTGACAACCCTATTGTGAATATTCAATTTATCACCTGGTGTCAAAGCAGCTCAGTTCAGACGTGCTCACGTTCACATCGAGAAATGCCTAATAATAATAATAATAATAATAATAATAATAATTTCCCATTTGCTTTTCTTAAAGCAAACACAGGACTTATCTTTGTCAATCAGACGATGAATTGGAGAGATGCTCAGAGTTACTGCAGACAGAATCACATTGATCTGGTCAGTGTGAGAAACCAGAATGAGAATCAACAGGTTGAGAAGATCATTAGTGACAGACACTTAACTGAACAAAAGCATGTCTGGATCGGTCTGTTCAGAGTCAGAGACTCATGGCAGTGGTCAGATCAGAGTGACTCCTCATTCAGATACTGGAAGTATGGTGAACCTAATAATTTTGGAAAAGGGGAAGACTGTACAGCTGTGAATCAGACCGCTCAAGGACAATGGCATGACGTCTCTTGCTACAACCAGTTTCCTTTTGTATGTCATGAAGGTAAGAAGACTCTCAAACAGAAAAAAAAAAATCTGTCTATCACCTCCAGATCTCTTTAAGTTCACACTACACGTCCAACATGACAAATGCATTAACAGTGTTTGTTTTTCCATGTTGTTTTTGATCAGTCTCTCTCTAGTTTCTTGTGGTTTGTTTTGTTTCCAGATAAACTGATTCTGATCACAAAGAATCTGACGTGGTCTGAAGCTCTGAGATACTGCAGACAGAATCATGTGGATCTGGTCTCGGTTCATTCAGAAGAGATTCAGCGTCGTGTGATGAACGTGGTTAAACTGGCGTCTACTGCGGAGGTGTGGTTGGGTTTACACAACTACTGCATCATGAACATGTGGCTCTGGGTGAGTGGAGAGATTGTGTGCTATCAGAACTGGGCTCCTGGGAACGGAACGACACCCGAAAACTGCAGCCTCGAAAAGAGAAAAGGAGCAGTTCAGTCTGGAGGAGATCAGCACTGGATCAGCCTTCCTGAAACTGACAAACTCAACTTCATCTGCAGCAGAAATTAATATATTTTTATACTTCATAATTTGTTCTGATTTGATTTTATGTTTTTGTTCTTTAGTAAGTTCTGAATTAATCTGTGTATTGTGTTTTAAAAGTGGTCAAAAGACTGCTTTATTTCTGTATTTCATAACATAATATGCTCTTAACACAGTTTAATAGTCTTTAGATTGTCTATTTTACTAACATGACGTGTGTGTTTTTAAACATCACTTTGTAAATCTGGTGTGGTCACAACTCTATATTTTTCAATAATCATGTCATTATAACAAATAAACACATGACAACAGAACATCAGCTCAAATAAAGTAATCTACAGCCAGTATTCTTGTCTCTTGACTATTTCCTTATTTCCCCACCACATTACAATGCACTGCAATTTAAATGTATCAAATGTGTTACATATATTTGATTGCTGATTTATTAGGATCAATTAGGATAATATTTACGATATGTTGTCACTTATATAATTTAAGCTTCCTTGAATTAATTCTACTAGAGCTTCCATTGTAGTGCCTCCTGTGGATGTTTGAGTTTGACAAGAGCAAGGATTCTGTTCTCAGACTGATGACTATAAAAGTATAGTATGGGTCAGTTTATCAAATTATATACAAACACAAGAATGTTGAAGTATATAAATAAGTGCCTGCATTTTTTTTATTGAAGATATGACATAATAGTAAGACTGTTAATTAAAATGAAATGATCAAAACGCAGAACACTGTTCAAGAATATTGTGTTCGGTATGTTTACTAATGACCAATGGCTGGAACATTTTGTTATATTTCTGCTGTTTTTTCAAAATAAATGTTCTGTTTCAGCCCGGCAAAGTTTAAATTCCATCTGTTTCAGTAGGCGAAGAGGAGGTGACCTTTAGTGTGTGTTTGAAGACAGAGAAATGAACATGGTTACTTTCAGCTAAAATATGAGAAGGCAGCAGGAAGAAAACATTTGACTATGCAAATGAATCAACAGAATTTACCTATAGTTTCACAAACAGCTCAAAAGAAAAACAAATAATTTTAAAAGCTTTACATATTGAAACTTTTTATAGGCTATGCATATAATTTAAATGTAAAGCGTCACATTAATGTTTAAGATGAATTGTCGGTTCATACAGTATAATAATTAATTTAAATATATTACATAAATGATATATTAACAACTGTGACACATGTTCAAGCAAGATGGGTACTGGAAACCCTGAACAACGGAGCCACTGATCAGGAAAAGCTGGTGATCAGGAAGGGCCGAGTCACAAATAAGTTTGGCCTCTGAGCTCAAGGCGAGGTCATTCCATCCATTGAGGACAGCACTATAAAGTGTTTAGGGAAGTGGTTGAAAGCATCACTGAAAGATGGTGCCAATGTTGCAGACACTGCAAAACAAACCAAAGAGTGGTTGACAGGTCTGGACTCCCCCAAAAATTTAAATCCTGAATGTACCAACATGGTTTTTTGCCCAGGCTTACTTGACTCCTCAGAGTTCCCTTTAACAGTTCTGGAAGGCATTGAGAGGAAAATTACCAAGCACCTGCAGAGGTGATTAGGGATTCTCAAGTTTCTCTTCGGTGGGCCTCTACATTCAATCAGAACAGTTGTAGCTCCCTCTGTCATCTGTCATGGAGGAATTCAAGATGTCCCAAAGATGTGCAGGCATAGCAAGCAGGCAGTACAACATGATGTAAATGGGCACTCAACACAGCCATCGAGCAGGCAGAAATCTTATTAAAACTGTGGGACATCAATGGCAACATCTGCAGAGGATGTCAAGGTCTGGGGCACATTTGACACATTTCCAACAGTTTGGGAGCGTAAGTACTACGATCAGGCGAGGCTTGGTTTAGGCAGAAATTCCTGCTCAAGAGGAGCAGTGGCATTTGTCCAGAGTAGTGAACAAGCATTCCAGGGAGCATGGACAAAATGGGATCTGTCCAAGCTAGGGCTGTAACGATACGCAATATGAAACCGAAATAAGGGAAATAAGGGAAAATCGCGGCACACCCCGTGACTACCTTTCCAATCATGTGACGCCTGCCTGCAAAAGTTGAGCTAGTTGAAAAAGAACGTGAGGAAACATGGCAACCAACCCAGAGATTGCGGACCCTCCCTCCTCATTTAAGCCAGCAGTATGGCAACATTTCGGAGCTGTATGATCCATAATATACGGAGAAAGGCTATTAATAAAGAAAAATATTCAGAAAATGCGTGTATCGCCTGCGCAGTAAAAATACAATTATGTGTAAAATGTCATATTAAACTGTGTCTGACATGAAAACCACGCTAGTCATTGTCCCATAAAATGACAAATAGCAAATAACACATATAGTATTTTCATTACGTTTCATTTATTTTGTTTTTGTAAAGTATAATGAGACCTTGTTGTTTGCAATACGTTTACCCCGAGACCGCGTCGCGAACACCAGCTCGACCGCAAAACACTTTCACTATGAGAGAAAGCGGCAGCCGCTCAGAGATTCCACCGCTTGATGCGTCCCATGTGAAATGGCTTTTAAACGGTCTTCAGACAGAGCGCGAACACAAGCACGAGACCGTTTGAGAGCAGCGTCAGCGTGTACCGGATTGAGTCCAAAGAGCAAAAACCTGTGCATGTCACCCGCACTGCACCTGACAGATAAATATTATTCCACCGTTACGTCAGTTTTAGCGGTTCACCCGTCGGGTAGGACTCTGTTTCACACACACATAGAATCTTCCTTCGCTAGCAGGTTTAAAGAATTTGACATCTTGACAATTGTATCACTATCATGTTAAATTAAAAAAAAATTCAGTGACAGACAGACCTTATCAGTTGCTAATTTTAATAAAGAAGGTTTTTATTAAACCTTAAAATGTGACCTTGTATGTAAAACTGATTGAAATTGAAATTGAAATTTTTTTTTTTTTTAAATAAATCTGTTGTTTGATTTTCAGTTTCATGTTTTAATTTTTGTTCAAAATATCGTGATACGTATCGTATCGTGAACCCAATATCGTTACACCCCTAGTCCAAGCATAAGAGCACATGGGCAGAGTTGTGGAGACTGATGCTCTACCGCTTCTACTTCCTGCTGTACTCTGTGTATGACACCCTTCCTTCACAGTCTCATTTGCACATATGGAGGTTGAGGGACGACCCGTAATGCAAGCTCTGTGATTAAAAGGGAACACTGACAGGGTACAAAACATATTTAACTCAAGGCCGCTATACGTGGCGCTACGACAAGGTGCTCTTGTCCCTCGCTGATACACTAGAGCAGGGCTGCTCAACCCTGCTCCTGGAGATCTACCTACCTGCAGATTTTTGTTCCAGCCCTGCTCCAACACAGCTGTCTGTAATTATCAAGTTCTACTTAAGAGATTAATTAGCTGGTTCAGGTGTGTTTCTTCAGGGTTGGAGCTGAACTTTGCTGGATAGTAGATTTCCAGGAACAGGGTTGGGCCCCCCTGCATTAGAGTGAGAGAGGTGAAAGAAGAACCTTCACTTTCATCAAGAAGGGAGCCAGGCCCTTTGCAACCAGGGCATTAGCGCAATCAAACTTGCTGCAGGCCACGAGCTCTTGGGAAACGCGAGTCAATGTCAGAAGAATGCTGTAGTTCCTGGAAGTGGTCCACACAGCTCTTTGCCCCTACATAGTCTTGTGGTCAACTAAAGACCATCAGATCATCTTAACTGAGCTGACTGTGCCATGGGATGAGGGCTGTGAGGAGGCTTATGAGAGGAAGGCCTTGAAGTTTCATCCTTTAATTCAGAGTGTAAGGACAAATGATGGCAGGCATGGCTATTTCCTTGGGAAATAGGTTGTTGAAGCTTTCCTGACAAGCCAGTATGGCGGCTGACGCCAGCTTTAGGCGTGGACGGAAAGAGCAAGAAACATGCTGCTTGTAGGATGGGAGAGGATGCTGGACAAGCTTCATGCTGGATATAGAGCAAGAGAGAGGAAGAAAGCTGCAATCCAGAGCAGTGATTTGGCCACCACTGCCGACTCACTAACTGGACAGTTTTGTGGTTAAGGGTCAAAACACTCAAGGAAGGTTGGGGCATCTGACAACATTTGCTTATGGCTGAAAACTATGATAACAAAACAAGTAATCAAGAAAAGCACCTAAGATGTGTACTCCACAATGAATTATAAGTAATTACAGTTTGTATAATATGAATATAATAAATAATAGATTTTATTATTTTTGTTTTAATTTGGAGTGAGAGATGGAGGGGAGTACACAGGAACTGGCAAAGTAACTGGAAACTGGCAAAGTAGCGCAGTCCGAGACGGACTGATAGTTACTGGCTGGTCTATGTGGTAACACAGTATACATTGGGCAGGACATCCAAACACTCACCTATCATTCATCAACCTCAAATATGGCTTTTCATCTTAAATATGAATGTAGCAGCAACGTTACAGTGTTACCTTAGAAAAATGTGCACTATTTGAAGTGTATGTGTGGATTGTGGAAGCTGAATAGTAGCACGCTTACTTCATGACAGATGGAGGTGCCAGTGTGGTCACTTGCTCTTAAAATACTCTGTCATTTTTTGTCATACAGATAAAAGACTATTGTGCGCACTCACAATAACAACGAAACGTTGTGCTTTTTTAAAATAAAGCAAGCAAACAGAACGCGCTTTCTTGCCATCTCGGTCTTAATGAACTTGAGCAAGAAACTTTGAAACTCTGTGTATACTTGCTTTACAGACCTGCACATCTTAAAACGAACCAAATCAAATAGAAAACAAATATTCTAAGATTATGTAAGATGTTGCCTTGTCCCACAGGCAACATCTTGTGGTCAGAATATATAATTAAGTGACAGGTGTTTTTTTTTTTTTTTTTTTTTTTTACACATTGTTGGGGATAAAATTACATTTAGCCCCCGTATCTACTTTAAATCTAATATTATTGTAGTTCATTCTCATGCTTTCAGTCTATTTGTCCCTTTGACTTTGTGTTTCAATGGTGACCGTGAGCACATTTTTCATTGTTTTCATTGTTTAGATTTACCCCACACAGTGACAGTCAAGTAATATATTAAATGCTGAAGGAAATTATTGGCAAATAACAATTATCAATTCACATGAAAAGTACCTGCAAGACAGCAATAATAATTCCTGAGTTGGAAGTGAAAACTGAATCTGAAACACCCAATGAAGGCAAATGCAAAACTATATGTTTTAACCTCATCTGGATCTAACATTTATGTATCATTCTTCCATGTAACTAAGCAGAAAAGTAAGGCACCACCTGCTCTAACACCATGAAATGGCAGGAAATCAAATTTAATTCAATGCACAATAGATATTACAGTAAGAATATAATAACCTATGAAAATGAATACACAACTGAAATATTTAAATTAATTACACCCTTGGATTGTGTGAACGGACGTTTAACATTTCTTTAATTATTACTATCTGTCTCTGTTTACAATACACAGTTACACAAGATGTTTTATAATTCTTAAATATGCGACTCAACACTAAAAGGAAAGAAAGCAGAAGTGAATTAAATAATCTTTTTTTTTTTGTAAGCATTATTGCATTGTAAGAACAATCATAAAGAAATTCCAGGCAACACATTTAGAATCAGAATTAATGCCTTTAACAAACGTAAATGTAGTCAGATAAAGACAGTGTTGACTTCCAGTGTGTTATTTTCCATCGCCACAAGGACCTGTAAATAAAATACTTATTACATCTCATTCATATTTGTGCGGCTTATTTAAAATCATTGTACAATTATGAGAACAGACTCACTTTCACCAGTATTCACCTTCTGGATCACCGGTTTAGGGGTTTGAGACCAACGTAGAATCACATTTTTGAACCCTTTGTCAGCCAGAACAGATCCCAACTGAAAATAACATATTCATATTTAACTGATTAGACTGAATTACAACAATACACTCAAATCTTCATGTCTTATGGAGACTTTTATTTTACCATTGTAAACCCAGCTTAAAACAATGTCATTATATTCCTCAAAAAGCAGCTCTGTAGCTGAATTACTAAAAACGTTGATAAGAATAGGTTTTTATGTAAATCACCAAACGCACAACAAGCCTTAAAATGTCCAGATGACATCTGCTGGTATTTTACTCACAGCAGTTGAATTGGTTTCTTTCTCTCACCTGTTTCAGGACATTTTCTCTCACTGAAGGGTCCGTTAAATCAACTCCGGAGTTGAACTGCATCTTTACAAATGATCTTTTTAATTCTGGAACTAAACAAAGATACATAGATATATGTAATATGAATTAGTGGATGTTGCTTTTATGAAAACGTTGACAAAAATATGTAAGATTGTAAATATGTGACCTTGCCCATAAACCTCCACTTCACACAGTGTGAGTATCTTCATGTCTCCAGGAATGATCAGATTCACGTAACGTCCCTCCATCCCGTTGCATGAGGAGCTGTAGGACTCACCTGCTGGAATAGCAGGAATAACAGCACATCTACAGACAGAGAGAAAGAATATACAAATACTCTCATATCTGCATTACTCTTCACATTTGTGCTCAATGTCTCATATTCTGTCAAGTTTCTCACATGGGATTGTGGTTGCCATTGTTCTCCAAAGAGTTTCCGATGCGAATCTCCGCTTCGTTTATTTGTTCTGCACAGCAGTCGTTTCTGTTAGTGATGACCACTTTACTGACTTTGTAAACATTACGCAGCTCCAGTCTCCACCACGGATTCGTCTCATTAAGTGTTGATGAGCATGATGTATTCCACTGCTGGAGACCTCGATTACTATCAATGGCCTTTTGAGCAAACCAGTCCATATATGTTGATAACTGTGTAGCGGCTCCATGCACTGCCACATTTCCTAATAAAATTAGTGGGGACAAAATGACACATCCTAATGTTCAAACTTTGTAGTGATTAAGTGTATCATTCTACATCAACTATTGTCTACAAACTGAATTATAAACACAATGACGTGTCTAACGATGCCCTCACATCGTTATTCTATATTCACAAAAATTACTCCATAAGTACCTCAACAACCTGGTGGAAAACTAATGTCCTCATCTTCAAAACATTCACTTTGAATGAAAAGTGTGTTTTGTACTGGGAAATGTTGGTAACGCTTTAGATTACGGCCCGCAAGTAAGTAAACTGAATTTACGGTGTAAGTTTCTGTAATTATAATGTACCTATATATAACGAACATGTAGGTATAAGGGAAGAATATGTTAAATTTGTGTAATTAGGGGGTAACAAACTAGATATGCAACCTGCAAAGAACTACATAAGTATACTGAACTTACGGTGTACGTTTCTGTAATTATAGTGTACCTACAGTATTAAAGCACGTACGTGTAGGGAGAACATATGTTACATTTTGATAATTGGAATAACAACCAGATATTCGACCTGCAAAAAAACTGTAAGCAAACCTAAGTTACGGTGTTAACAGGTATCTCTATTACTGTGCCAGGCATAAATCGTACGTTTGGTGTATTTACACGTAAGCTTTTTTAAATTACTGGTAAAATACACTCTTGTTCCATGTAATTACAGGGTAAGTGCGCCATCTGCGGGCTATAAATTAAAGTGGCGATTGTTCCACTCTTGTTCAAAGAAGTTACAGGGTAGGTACACAATACATAGAAATGTGACCTCATAATAATTCGTATGTATTTTACGTAAAATGTGGTTCTACAAAACATACATTTATTGACGTTTTTACAGACACTAGACTATATGTCTACATAATGTTATCAAGACTACAATTTAAACCCTTAAAATACATAAAATTTCTGCAATCGTTTAATCATTCATGTAATATTAACTTCGTTTGCCGTGGTGGGACACATAAGGCGTTTTCTCTGACATGCTGTGACTAACAACAGAACCATAAAATACACGGAACACGCATCTTAATTACAAAATAAAACAATTTTATTCGTGTGCTGTAACCCAGATCTTCAGAATCTATACGATTTGCGAGGACCAGACCCAATTTCAAGCCTTTATCCGGCGATCTTCATCTGCATCCCGAACAGCGAGTCCAGCAGCATCAGCCATAAACCCGTGCTGTAGTGAATTTTGCGACAGGAAAATCGGACGTTCATTGGCTCTCGCCTGCATTCGTCACAGATTACGACATGCCGTTTTTCTGGTGAAATGTGTTGAAATGATGCGTGGGCGCCTTTGAGGAGTGGATCAAGACAATCTGAATAATATTTTCAGCGATTAACAATTTAAATTCTGCTCTCATCCTACTGCACCTCAAACCTACTGTATTCTGCCAGAGAGGACTGTGGCTGCAGACGCATCGTTATTTGGATTACTTTTTTGTACAGCTGTTGATTTTTGCAATAAATAAATGATTATGATTGCACTTTCCTGTCTTTTATATTTTTATTACTGTACAGTCATAGTTAACGTTAGGTTTAGTGGTAGGAGTGAGATTAGCAACTTTAAAAAATACGTTTAGATATATTTGAGATATATTTTCAGATTGTGCGTATATGTATTGTACCTACTCTGTAACTTCTTTGAACAAGGGGGTAACAATCTCCACTTTAATTTACAGCCCGCAGATGTCTACTTACTCTGTAACTTCTTTGAACAAGAGCGGAACAATCGCCACTTTAATTTACAGCCCGCAGATGGCGCACTTACCCTGTAATTACATGCAACAAGAGTGTATTTTACCAGTTATTTAAAAAAGCTTACGTGTAGATACACCAAACGTACGATTTATGCATGGCACAGTAATAAAGATACCTGTTAACACCGTAACTTAGGTTTGCTTACATTTTTTTGCAGGTCGCGTATCTGGTTGTTATTCCAATTATCAAAATGTAACATATGTTCTCCCTACACGTACATGCTTTAATAGGTACGCTATAATTACAGAAACGTACACAGTAAGTTCAGTATACTTATGTAGTTCTTTGCAGGTTGCATATCTGGGTTGTTACCCCTTATTTTTTCCCAAATGTATCACATTCTTCCCTTATACCTACATGTACGTTCTTTATAGGTACACTATAATTACAGAAACGTACACCGTAATTTCAGTATAGTTATGTAGTTCTTTGCATGTTGCATATCTGGTTTGTTACCCCCTAATTACCCAAAATTAACATATTCTTCCACTATACCTACATGTTCGTTACATATAGGTACACTATAATTACAGAAACTTACACCGTAAATTCAGTTTACTTACATAGTTCTTTGCGGGCCGTAATCTAAAGCGTTACCGAAATGTTTTCTTTTTTTAATGCAAATGTAACATGTCATGATAACCTGCATGAATAAACACAAATTTTGAAGCCTAAACACAGCTGGCAGAATAATAATAATAAAAAAAAACTAACCGTAGTTTATATTTAGCCACTTTAGTCCCAAGGAGTATTGAAATAGATTATAAATTGTATAAATATATACACAAACAATCACATCACTTTAACATCCCTGACCAAAAAGAAGTATACTTCAAGTTTATTTTATCAAGTATATTTGTAAGTATACTTTATGCAGCAAGTATACAAATATCTGTGTACTATTAGTATACAATTAAGTCTACTATTTTAATACTCCCTGGGACTAAATTGGCCCACTTTCTAGTATATAAAAGTATACTTTTAAGTATACTTGAAGTATAACAGTAGTAAAATTTGAATACACAAAAGTTTACATCTATGTTTCCAGTTTAGTATACTAAATGGTGGTTTACTAAACTATGGTTTTGATGCTGTTTTACGTCTGATGATTTTGTTAGATTACATTTGTTTGGGAAATTCTGTTTTGGAAATTCTGTACAGAAGATGTGTAATAGCACCCCTAGTGTATAACAATGAAACCGCAGATTCTAAGAGCACAAGTACTGCTCAAATACATTTAGAGTTTTTCCTAAGTATAAGTCAAGTATACTGAAATGTCATTTTAAGTATATTTATTATTATTACATTAACTCTTTCAGTCTTTATGTCTCTTTTTCAGTCTTTATGCTAAGGGATTAATTTACCCAAAAATATAAAATTTGTCACGACTTACTCACCCTCATGCCATAAGATTTTAAATCTTTTTGATACAACAGTGGTAGTTGTGTTGACTTTCAGATAAAGGACAAAAATTCAGATTTCAGATTTCATGAAAATATCTTTATTTGTGTTTTGAATATGAAACATAGTCTTTTGAGTTTAAAAAAACACTAGGGTGAATAAAAGATGACAGAATTTTATTTTTTATTATTTTATAGTTCAGTGAACTAATACTTTTAAAATTTTCTCTGAAAGCTTGAGTTTGCAAGAACTTGATTTCAAATTGTGAAAGTGACTGGGAAGTAGATGATCTCTTTCATCTTTGACTTTATAATCGTATCACTTGTTAGCAATCATCTTTTTCAAAAGTAAAAGCTTTTAAACTTCACTGATGTATTGTAATAATTATGTCATAATTTGCCTATTTAGATTTGGCAAACTATGTCTTTATTAGACATTTTTAAAAAGTATTTATTATGTTCAATAATTAAAAAAAAAAGCTTTACAACAATGAATTACCTCTCAAATAGCCGTAGACTCCAACTTCACTAAGACTAAGAACCTTCTGATCTCCAGGAATATGAACAATCACAAAACGTCCCCAAATCCCACCGCATGAGAAAGTGGCTGTAGCACCATCCGCAAGAGTAGAAATTACAGCACATCTACAGACAGAAAGATAATCAGTTATAGGTTTCTGTTCACCAGCAATCTTTTTAACCAAGACAGTCAAAGAAATATCCTCACTCAGTGTTGTTGTAAATTTCACGGGAGTACCCGACACGAATCACCGCCCCGTTAATCCTTTCGCCGTTAGTCAGTCTGTTAGTGATGGCGACTCTGTTCACTCTGTATGACTTCAGCAGATCCACTCTCCACCACGGGTCGGTCTCAGTGTTAGTGTGGGTAAAGGTAGTCAACAGTCCATCAATTGCTAATTCAGGTGAACAGCCAAAGTAAATTGATGACTGACTAGTTTTGCCCCAAAGTGCTGCATTCTCTGGAAAATAGAACAGAGGTTTACTGAAGGGCTAAATTTTATATTTGTCAGTTCAAACAGACAAAACAGAACAAATGTCTCAATAAACTGAAGCATTCTTACCTTCTTTTCCATTTGCCATAACCTCAATCCATAAAGACCCTGTGGAAACAAGTGATTGAATTTAGTATCAGAGGATCAGGTTTGATGTTTTATATTTGTTTTTTTATTTACTTTTATATTGTCTAAGATCACTAAACATTGATTTGTGTCAATGTTCATTAAACTGTGATGAACAGGCTGTTTGAAATTAAAGTGCGAGGATGGAAATTGTTTAAAGTCATATTCAATTTAGAAACTGGTTAACATTGCATACAACATAACCCAGACACCAATATTCATGTCATTTGGCACTGCACCTTCATTTAAATGTATAGACCATTTCAACAGCTATTCGGTCGGATTAAGGAAGTGACAGGAGGCACTTGATCCACAGTGGGATTGGAATCATATATTTAACCCTGCTGTTTAAAATGTCAAAATTAAAATTAGATCCTTGTCATTCGGTGGTTGGGTGCTACCTCTGGGCCGGAACTAACATTCGGAAACGTGTTTAATGGTATAATTTCGAGAAATGTGCCTGAGTTGCGGCAGTGAAGCGAGAAGGCTGGATAATAACTAGCAACTCTAGGATATACAGCGGATATACAAGGACAGCTGATCGTCCTGCCAAACCACATATGACCATATGAACACCCAGATGTGTTTGAGAACTTGAGGATGAAATGCAATGTAGTACTTAAAGCTAATGATGGCCAGGGGAGCACTTCCTGTACAACGATGTATCTCGCTGGTTAACCTCCATAGTACGATGCATTGTTGTGGAAACGAACTAGCTAGTCACGACTGTTTCCCAAACACGGTCGCATCTCCGTTGTTTGAACCACATTAGTTCAGCAATGCAGGGCCATTGTTAATGACGTCACCGAGTTATAACTTCTGCTATTTAACTGATTAGGGTCTCTCAAAAATGCAGCTATATTGAACATGGCACCTAATGACTAATTTACTATTTTTGTGGTCCCTGTCATTTCACTTTATTTGATGTTTGATTCATCTCAGGTTCCCTCTTACATCACACTTCGGGGTTCCCTTAGGCATTTATGC
Organism: Garra rufa; assembly: GCF_049309525.1. Classification (NCBI taxonomy): domain Eukaryota; kingdom Metazoa; phylum Chordata; class Actinopteri; order Cypriniformes; family Cyprinidae; genus Garra; species Garra rufa. Next base: position 63,261,016 of record NC_133363.1, read on the forward strand.
ACATGGGCACTTATAAAAAATGGCACTTTAAAGGACGCACAAAAATACATAGATTAAAATGCATTTATATTTAAATTGAATGGACAATATACTGTAGATTATACTGCATGTTTGGTTGTTGTGCCCAAGAGCATAATTTATTGAGCCCATATGTCTTGCTTACAAGAAACTACACTTCTAACCACAGGTCGACAACTGTAGTTCCAACCACGTAAGTTTGTGACGCTGTTTGCGAATGTTCATTTGAACTATGTTTCGGAAAACACTAAATCGCTGAACTATGTTGGTAACGAACGAACTTGCGACCATAGTTGGCTAACGATGCTTTAGGGAAATGCACCCCAGGCCAGATACTGACTGCTGCTTTTGATACACAGATGATGAACTCAGAGAGAGAATACTGGGGTGGCAGCAACACAAGCCACTGGCAGACCACGTTCAAATGAGATGTGATGGCACAAGGGGGCAGCTGTGGCCTAATGCTTAGAGAGCCGGACTCCAACCCAAGGGTAACCCAAAGGTTGCGGGTTCGAGTCTCAGGTCCGGCAGGGATTGTAGGTAGGGGGAGTGAATGTACAGCACTCTGTCCACCCTCAATACCACGACTGAGGTGAGTCCTCTGAACAAGGCATCGAACCTCCAACTGCTCTGGGTGTGTGTTAACTACTGTGTGTGTGCACTTGGATGGGTTAAATGCAGAGCACAAATTTTGAGTATGGGTCCCCATACTTGGCCACACGTCCTTTCCTTTCCTTAAGTGTGAAAAATTCCAGCCACTGCCAATGGAGCAGGAATCACTGTGCTGTCACGACCGGACCAAGCGTGAACTTTTGACATGATTACGTAGCGTTGCAAATGCGCATCACAGCCCTAGTGCTAGACACGTTTCACTGCTTAAAAGGTATATAAAAAACATTTTTCTAAAAAATGACCAATTGTTTCAGTAGACAAGACCCTTCTTCCTTAGCTGGGATCATTTGCAGAGCTTTGAAGCCCCATTTAAACTGCATTTTGGAGGTTCAAATTTCAGAGCACCATTTAAGTCCATTATATGGAGAAATTTCCATATATGTTTATCTCAAAAAGCGTCTCTAGGTTACGTATGTAACCATGGTTCCCTGAGAAGGGAACGAGACACCGCGTCCCCTAGGGGTCGCTATTGGGGAACGCCGCAGCGTGTCTCCATGCTGAGGGAGTGCATCATAGCGAGCACAAAGTGTAAATTCTATGAAGAATTATCCCTATAGGACGAGGTGACAGCTGTCAAAACGTAACCTCCCCGGCCAAAGCCTGAACTGTTACTCACTTACCTGAATGGGTCAAAGGACCCAGAGCACAGCTCAGGATGGAACAGGAGGTTCCTTCGGAGGAACGGCTAAGTTAATACTTAGACTTAACTAGAACAGGAACTGCCAGTACTATTGAGTCTAGTTCCCTCAGTGAACTGACTCAGAAATAGCGACTAACAGGCCTGTCCCAAGACAGAGACCGTTCTAGCAGGGGTTATCCTCAGATAACACACCCTGGATAACAGATGGTCAGGAGATATCTAATGTGATATCGAGTGAAGTTGGGCCCAGGGAGACCGGGGTTTTAAACCAACACAAAAAATGGGAACGAGGACCACGTAACCCATACCGTATAGGATTTTTAGAAGGAACCAAAAACTTGGTGGGAACTTACCACTTATGTGGATTTTAGGAGGTGCACAAGGATTCCGTGCGTACTTACCACTATTGTGGATTTCAGAAAGTGCCCAGGGTTTAGCATGGGACACTACCCTAGTAAAATGGGATTTGGAGGCTGTGTTTTCCCCCATTTTGGGGGTTTCAAAGCTCCAGATTTGTCAAAGATGACAAAATTTAAAATAGGGGAGGACCCTCCCTGTGTTAGAGAGGGGAGCAATGCTACACCCTATTGAGGACAGACAGTCCTCGAAATCATGGAGCTATTGACCATCATGATAGTGGACGCAGACAGCGGACAGACCCCTAACCCCGATTTGCAGGGAGGAACATCCGTCCTTGAAAAGGCTATACTCTGAAGGGACCCTTAGTGTGAAGGGGAGCATACTAAAAGCCAGTCCACATGGATGCTTACTAGGAGAAGGAGGTACTCAGGAATTACCCTTCATTAGAAGGGGGAGCATACTCATCCACTAAGAGCCGTGCTCTAAAACGGGACCCTTCACGAAGGGGAGCGAACGTGCTCAAAAAGGACCTTGAGAAAGATAGCGTTAAGGATAGGCTACAAAACCCTGAGAACAGGGATTGAAATGACAACACCCACCAGAAGGCGGTGCTCTAGTAGGACCCTTTCCGCAGAAAGGGGAGCAGCTAAAGTCATTCAAGGTCCTGAAAAGAGAAAACTCCTAGTTAGTCATGATACTTGAATCAGGAAACCTGATGACAGATTCTACCCAACCATAGGGAAATTTGTCCATACGACAGTGGTGCTACTGACAAACCTTGATTAAAGGTGAGTAGCTGTCGTTGAAGAGCTCTGAGGGGACCCTTCCCGCGGAAAAGGGGAGCTACTAAAGTCATGAAGGACAGACTACTAACCCTGAAGGCCAGGGAGGAATGCCCATCCAGACGAGGGGCGCTCATTACGAACCCATTCCTCGGAAAGGGGAGAGCCCGGCTCGTGCGTGAGGCCTGAAGAAAGAGAATCAACCTGAACAAAGAGGGCAGGCTTCTAAGTCAGCGAGAGCGGTACTCTGAATATAACCTTTCCCACGGGAAAGGGAGTATATTTATTGAATCGGATTGATAGAACACCACAGCAAAAATATGTTCCTGTCTCAACAGGACATAATTACTTGAGAAATTGCTCCACAGAGACAAGACTCATTCGGTGCTGATCGCTTTAGCTGATAAGCCTGCCCTTTCGGATCTGTTTTTACACAGAGAGAGGGATTCTCATGTTTTCTTTTTTTTAAAGGCCTGAAAGGGACATAGTTAAACATTCCAGGTTTTGCAAGAGAGCTTACCTTGATGAAGACAAAAGGTCCTGAGTATAACATATGTCTGTGAGGGTGGTTTACCGCACGACCTGTGGTGTGGAGGAGACGAACACTGCCATAACCATAACCCATAGGATCAGAGGGGGAGCATCCGCCGCAGACTCTTGATACTTTTCCTGAAAGTACAAACACAACAGACTGAGACAGTATAAAGTTTTCTTATTTAAAGAAACGTCTTGGTTACGTATGTAACCCTCGTTCCCTGAAGGAGGGAACGGAGACGTCACGTCGGAGACCGACGAATTGGGATATCGCTTTAGAGATACCAATCCTCTTCGTGTGTAAACTAAACGAGCCAATGCACATTGGCATGCATGATTGCATCCAGCTGTCGCTGATCACAGCGTGAGCATAAATACACAGCAGGTGCAATGCATAGACAGGATTTCGCTGAGGAGCCGAGCTTGGGTCCGGCCGCACAGCGGTGGTACAGCAGCTGAGGCGACGGGACGTGACGTCTCCGTTCCCTCCTTCAGGGAACGAGGGTTACATACGTAACCAAGACGTTCCCTCTCAGTCGGTCTCTACGACGTCACGTCGGAGACCGACGAATTGGGATCCCTAGCAAAGCGCCGCAGCTGCTGCCCCCCTCCAGTGTCCTGAGCAAGCCACCTGGCCTCCAATTTTTGCTAAGGCCAAGGGCGGATCAGAAAAGACCAGTCACTGTATAACATAGCACTACCTACTTAGTGAAGCTGGAGCACTGGGAACGTGCGGAGCTCCCACCCATCCCGCAGGAGGTTCGGAGCAATACGCATATGGCTCAATTAGGACATATGGAAGAATGGAGGTGATTGAACCCTCGTGAAGATGGTAGAAGGTTACCGGGGAAACACGGTCTCTGTGGGTACCGTGGAAGACATATGGGATTCACTTAAGTCTCTCATGTATCCTAAGCCTTCTATCGGTTCTAAAGATTCATCGAGAGAGGCCTGGCGCCTAGACGCTCCGCTACGTCTGGAGCCGAGGAAGGAGGACTCGACAGGGTCTTCATGGACACTCTGGAGAAGATAGCAAGCCGACCTGAGCCAGTGCCTCTCAGTGCTTCTACCCGTTTGAGGTGAGAACACAGGAGGAGACTGGCTCTACACGAAGGCTATAAAACCTAGCGAACGTGTTAGGGGTCGCCCAACCCGCAGCTCTACAAATGTCAGATAGCGAGGCGCCACGAGCCAGCGCCCAGGAGGATGCAATACTCCTAGTAGAGTGAGCTCGCAACCTGAGCGGGCAGGGCACGCCCTGAGCTTGATAAGCCAAGGCGATGGCATCCACTATCCAGTGTGCCATCCTCTGCTTGGAGACGGCCTTCCCCTTCTGCCGTCCTCCGTGACAAATAAAGAGCTGATCTGAGGTCCTGAAGCTTTGCGTCCGGTCGACGTAGCATCTTAATGCTCGGACGGGACAAAGCAAAGCTAGGGCTGGGTCTGCCTCCTCCGGGGGCAGCGCTTGCAGGCTCACCACTTGGTCCCTGAAGGGAGTAGTGGGAACCTTGGGCACGTAGCCAGGCCGGGGCCTCAGGGTTACCTGGGAATCTGCCGGCCCGAACTGAAGGCACGAATCGTCGACCGAAAACGCCTGCAGGTCCCCTACCCTCTTGATGGAGGCCAATGCCAGCAGGAGCAGAGTCTTCATAGAGAGATACTTCAGCTCGACTGACTGTAAAGGCTCAAAGGGGACCCGCTGTAGTGCTGTGAGCACCAGAGACAGGTCCCAAGAGGGTACGGAGGGGGGCCTAGGAGGATTTAACCTCCTGGCTCCCCTGAGAAACCTGACGACCAGGTCGTGCCTACCTACTGACCTTCCTTCAACGGGGTCATGGTTTGCAGAAATAGCGGCTACATAGACCTTAAGGGTGGAGGGTGACAGCCTACGCTCCAACCCTTGCTGCAAAAAGGTAAGCACGACTCCGACCGAGCATCTTCGGGGATCCTCATTTCTTGAGAAAGCCCATTCGACGAACAGGTTCCACTTCAAGGCGTAAGCATGTCTCGTGGATGCAGCTCTCGCCGAAGTGATGGTGTCTACCACTCCTTGGGGTAGATCACTCAGAACCTCCGCGTCCCGTCCAGGGACCAGACATGTAGTTTCCAGAGGTCTGGACGCGGGTGCCACAGGGTGCCCCGTCTCTGAGTCAGTAAATCCTTCCTCAGAGGAATCCGCCAGGGAGGGGCTGTCGCGAGGAGCATCAGTTCTGGGAACCAGGTCTGAGTAGGCCAGTAAGGCGCCACTAACAGGACCTGCTCCTCGTCCTCCCTGACCTTGCACAGTGTCTGTGCGAGAAGGCTCACTGGGGGAAACGCATACTTGCGAAGGCCCCGTGGCCAGCTGCATGCCAGGGAGTCCGTGCCGAGTGTACCCTTGGTCAGGGAGTAAAAGAGCTGGCAGTGGGACGTCTCTGGAGAAGCAAACAGGTCTACCTGAGCTTTCCCGAAACGTCTCCAGATCAGCTGGACCGACTGGGGATGGAGTCTCCACTCTCCGGGAAGCGCAGCTCGTGAGAGCTCGTCGGCTGCACGGTTGAGCAAACCCGGAATGTGAATGGCACGAAGCGACCTCAGATGCTTCTGACTCCAGAGGAGGAGAGAACGGGCGAGCTGTGACATGCGACGGGAGCGTAGACCACCTTGTCGGTTGATGTACGCAACGGTCGCAGTGTTGTCCGTACGGACCAGCACGTGTTTGCCTCGAAGGCGCCCTTTGAGACGGTTCAAGGCAAGGCGTACTGCCAGCAGCTCTAGGCAGTTGATGTGCCAGTGTAGCTGGGGGCTCGTCCAAACCCCCGACACTGCCTGCCCGTTGTACGTGGCTCCCCAACCGGTGGTGGAGGCATCCGTGTGTACCACAGCGTGCCTGGAGACCTGTTCTAAGGGAACTCCTGCCCGAAGAAAAGCTAGGTCTGACCACGGGGTGAAGGTTAGGCGACAGGCCGAGGTTACTTTGACCCGGAGAGTGCCGCGCTGCCACGCTCTCCTCGGGACTCGGCCACGAAGCCAGTGCTGAAGTGGTCTCATATGGAGCAGGCCAAGCGGTAAAACTGCCGTAGCTGCTGCCATATGCCCCAGGAGCCTCTGAAACTGTTTCAGTGGGACCACTTCTCTGCTCTTGAACGTATTCAAGCAGTTCAGCACCGACTGAGCCCGCTCTTGCGTGAGGCGAGCTGTTTGGCTGACCGAGTCCAGTTCCACACCAAGAAAAGAGATCCTCTGCATGGGGGAGAGTTTGCTCTTTTCCCAGTTGACCCGAAGGCCCAAGCGGGCGAGGTGTGCCAACACCAGGTCCCTGTGTTCGCATAACTGCTCTCGAGAGTGTGCTAGTATCAGCCAGTCGTCGAGGTAGTTGAGGATACGAACGCCCTGTTCCTTGAGGGGAACAAGGGCCGCCTCCGCGACTTTCGTGAAGACACGGGGGGAGAGGGACAGCCCGAAGGGCAGGACCTTGTACTGATATGCTCTGCCTTCGAACTGAACATCTGAGGATGTGTTTTTGTGTGAGCATTCTGAAAGGTAGCTTGTGAAGAGCTCGATTCAAGATGCGCAGGTCCAGGATCGGTCGTAAACCGCCGCTTTTCTTGGGTACTATGAAGTAGGGGCTGTAAAACCCTGTCTTCATATCGGCTAGAGGGACCGGCTCTATTGCTTTCTTCGCCAGCAAGGTAGCAATCTCTGCCCGTAGGACAGGGGCATCTGCTACTTTCACTGTAGTGAAGTGGATGCCCCTGAACCGAGGCGGACGACGGGCGAACTGAATCGCGTAGCCGAGCCTGATGGTCCGGAGGAGCCAGCAAGACGGACTGGGAAGCCCTCTCCAGGCCCCCAGCCAACGTACAAGAGGGACCAGCGGGACCACTGACGTACCCGCGGGGGGGCAGCGAGGTGGAACGCAGGGACCCCGCTCGGGCGTCTCTATGCCGGTCCGAAGCGGGGTCAGAGTGTCTGTGTGTGGTGTGTGCAAGACATTTACCTGCGTTCTGGCAGCTGGTGCGTGAGTAGTCCGTCTTACCGCACTCTCCAACCGCCCAGCGCCATTTGCTGGCGGGAGGGGAGAGGGGGTGAAGCCCGGGGCTAACCCGTGCAACACCCGCCGTCCCCTCTGGGGACCCAGAGATAGTAGAAACTGCTCTTTTATTGAAAATTTGGGTGTCACCGACCGTGAGGCCGATGACGGGTTTCTTAAAAGAAACTTTTTTAAAGGAAACAAAAGATTCTCCGCCCGGCCCTCCTCCGGGGGAGGGAGTGGTGCGATCACCATCTCCCGAAGAGCAGCTTCCTCCATCTCTGGGTCGCCCGTCTCAGGGACGCTTGTTCTTGCGTTTCCCACTGGTCTTGGTGGGAGCCTGGACGGGCGGGGCGGCCGCCCTGGGACCGGCTCCACGGCGCCGCCGTGAAGGCTGCTGCGCAGGCTGCTGGGGAGCGGGGGCGGAGGCAGGGGGCCGCCCTCGGCGACGAGCAGACCGAGGTGCCGCCGGCGGCTGGGTGGAGGCAGCAGCGGGAGCACGCCGGGGCAGGATATGACTGATGGCCTCAGTCTGCTTCTGGGCGGCCGAAAACTGCTGGGCGAAGTTTTCGACCGCGTCGCCGAAGAGGCCGGTCTGGGACACGGGGGCATTCAGGAACCTGACCTTGTCTGCTTCCCTCATGTCGGCCAGACACAGCCAGAGATGGCGTTCCTGGACCACCATCGTGGACATCGCACGACCCAGAGACCGCGCCGTAACCTTCGTCGCTCGTAGCGCGAGGTCCGTAGCGATACGGAGTTCACGTAGAACTTCCGGGTCGTGACCACCCTCGTACAGGTCCTTCAGTGCCTGGGCCTGATGGACCTGTAACAACGCCATAGCGTGTAGGGCGGAGCCAGCAGCGCCACAAGCCGTGTAGGCACTGCCGATCAGAGCCGACGAGTGCCTACAGGCCCGGGAGGGGAGCAACGGGTTGCCCCGCCAAGTGGAAGCGGCGCCGGGACACAATTGCATCGCCACCGCACGCTCCACCGGCGGGACAGCCGCGTACCCCCGCGCTGGTCCGCCATCAAGGGTGGTGAGGGAGGACGTGCCACTGGAGCGGTTTCTGGCAGTAAAAGGTGCCGTCCACGTCCCAGTAAGCTCATCATGCACCTCCGGGAAGAAGGGCACTGGGGTGGGACGCTGAGAACCAGCGCGGGCCACCCCAAGATACCAGTCATCCAGCCGAGAGGGGTCGGGACGTGATGGAGGGTTCCATTCAAGCCCTACCCTCTCGGCGGCCCGGGAAAGCATAGCCATCATCTCGGGGTCGGTATCCGGCACCGCTGACCGCCCAGTGGACGGCAGCGATCCGGAATCGTCCTCCCCCGAGAAGTCTGGCTCACCCCCCGATGCAGCGATTGACATCCGGTCGTCAGGGGGAGCCCCAAAAGTAATGAGCGGTACCTCACGAGGAGGACCCGAACACTCTTCTGGGAGCTCCAGATGGAACGGACTGTCGGTGGAAGGAGGAACCCCCAGCGGATTATCCGCCGGGAAATTCCCCACCGTCACCGTCAGACCAGTCAGCCCTCTGCCAGAGGTAGAGTCCCCCCGGCGTTTGCCGGGGGGAACGGTAGATCTGGGCAGAGGAACTGGCACCCCGCCCCTTTGCAGGAAGCGGAGTCTGGTCCGCAGCTCCGTGATGGACATGCCGCCGCAATGACAGCATGACTCATCCACAAACGCCGCCTGAGCGTGCTCAATACCCAGACACGTCAGACAGCGATCGTGACCATCACCTGGCGCCAGGTAACGACCGCATCCAGAAACGCACGGGTGAAACGGCATTGTGTTTCAAACACCTCGTCTTTAAAAAGACGTTCACCCGTGATACTCTTTTAGAAACTGCTCAGTGCTGAAGCACACAGGGGAGATGGCCGCTGCGACACAGAAGGCAGGTAGTGCAATCCTTGACTGCGCGCTTTTTCCACCCACAGGAGACCACCACCGCTGACGCGCCGTACCGCCAACACCGCAGAGAAGAGTTCTTTGTTTAGAATGGCTCGTTGCGTCTCTCATTGAGAAGATCGGCTCCGATGCGAAATGCTGTCTATGCATTGCACCTGCTGTGTATTTATGCTCACGCTGTGATCAGCGACAGCTGGATGCAATCATGCATGCCAATGTGCATTGGCTCGTTTAGTTTACACACGAAGAGGATTGGTATCTCTAAAGCGATATCCCAATTCGTCGGTCTCCGACGTGACGTCGTAGAGACCGACTGAGAGGGAACTCGATCGTACTCACCCATAAGTGTTAAATAGCACTTATTTATATTAAGACAGTACCGAAAGGCACTGTTTTTAGTTCCAGACCATCAGTAATGGTGGTTCTGAAAACTCAGAAACCAGCCAAAAACATCATAGGCCCGGGCAGCTTCCCAGCTGACGTAAAAAATTCACAGAGGAATTACCGAGTGAGGGGCAGAGGGATCGAGGAAAGGAGCAAAAAGGATCTTATTTTTTGCTCTGATCCATCCGAGATTGTTGTCTCGTCTGAATCACTTCCCTCAGATCCTGTCTGCCTCCCCTCGGTCCGCGCCATCGCCTAGAGCCACCCGCAGGTGGTGGAGGGGCGCGGGTTGCAACACTAGCCTTATGTGTCCGTCTGTGCTCCGCGGAACAAGACGGATCCGGACCCCTGGTCTGTTCGGGTTCGGACCTGGACCTTCGAGAAATGAAGGTTTTAAAGGCGGCTGAGTGCGCCCTGGCCTCCCTAAACTTTTCGACCACCGTCTCAACGGAGGCACCGAAAAGCTCAGAGGGCGAAACTGGCGCGTCGAGGAGAAAGCCCCTTTCTTTCCTCCCGACGTCCGCCAGGTTTATCCACAGATGTCTCTCCGTAGCCACCATGTCACCCATGGCCCTACCCATGTGGGTGGCGGCTTGTTTGGTGGCACGGAGAGCAAGATCCGTGGTGCGGCGCAACTCTGCCACCTCATCAGGGGAAAGTCCCTGGCCTTTATCCAGGTCCTTCAGCAGGTCGGCCTGGTAGGCCTGAAGCACCGCCATTGTGTGCAACGCACCCACCGCCTGACCTGCTGCTGCGTATGCTTTGCCATTCAAGCTAGATGTAACCCGAAGGGGAGCTGATGGCAAAGAGGGAGCCTTAAGAGAAGGTGTCTCGCCTGTTGAGAGATAGTTGGCTAATGTCTCATCAACAGGGGGCATCCTCTCATAGCCGTGTTCCCGCATTCCTTCAATATTTGCATAATTAGCAAGAGGGAATCTAAAAATGCGGGAAGAAAACGGCTTTTTTCATACCTTCTCGATCTCTGAATGGAGGTCGGGAAGGAATGGAAGGCTTACCGGAGCCTGGAGGCGATGGCCAGACAGGTAGCGTTCATTCAGTCGGCCCCACGGGGCCTCCTTTCTGGTACGCTCCCAAGGCAAGTCAAGTCTTGCCGTGGCCCGATCCATGACCTCCAAAAGCTCTTCATACGCAGGGCAGGAAATAGAGGAAGACTCAGCCTCAGCTTCTTCGTCCTCAAAAAGCATTTCCTGCTCATCTTGGGTGGAACCCAAAAGAGCACTAGCTCCTTGATCTGACGACGTCAAAGAAATAGCGTCATCAAGATCAAGGAGCTCGTTCTCATTTCTGGCCGAGGAGCGAGAAAAAGAAAGCCCTTTCTGTAGCTCATCGGCCAGATCCAGCTGAGAGCCCCACGAAGTCAGTCTCCTCCGTGCCTCGGCAGCGGCAGGCCCTGAGCCGTGGGGAACAGCTGGACGCTCATCTTTTCTCGAAAAGAGAGACAGACGAGAACGGAGCTTTTTCATTGAAAAATGCTCGCAATGTACACACGTTGCCCCCTCGAGGACATCGCGTGCGTACTCCTCACCCAAACAGAAGACGCAAAGATCGTGTGTGTCGTCACAAGGATCAGCACACCTCTTAAACGTCTTGCTAGTGCTCGCCATAGTATAGGAAAGATAAAACAAATCTTACCGGAATGCACGTTCAGACAAAGAGAAGCTGAAGACGGTGAAGAGGATATGTGTTTACACCGGTGGCTCTTTATACTGTGTCGCCCGGTAGTGACGCACCAGCGGCGACGAGCGCGCCGCGGTGACGTCATACGTTGTCGCCGGCCATTTCATGTAGTTTTTCTATATGCATTCTTCAGACACGAGTCACGCTGCAGCGTTCCCCAATAGCGATCCCTAGGGGATGTGGTGAGAGTTCCCTCGGAAGGGAACATAATTTCTTGACGACTGAAGAAAAAAAGATATAAACATCTTGGATGACAAGTGGGTGAGTAAATTATCTGTAAATTGTTGTTTGAAAGTGAACTAATCCTTTAAGACTGATGTCATCCATTGTACGAACAAATGTTTGCAACCTTTCCGCAAAAGAGTTAGCATTCAAACTGCGATATGCTTTTACCGCCATCTCCCATGTACAGCATCAATTAGATAATGAGCAGATTTTTTTTACCTTAAAGGATTAGTTCACTTTCAGAACAACAATTGACAGATAATTTACTCACCCCCTTGTCATCCAAAATCGTTGTCTTTTTTTGTTCAGTCGTCAAGAAATTATGTTTTTTGAGATAAACATATCTGGAAATATCTCCATATAATGGACTTAAATGGTGCTCCGAAATTTGAACCTCCAAAATGCAGTTTAAATGTGGCTTCAAAGTTCTGTAAATGATCCCAGCCAAGGAAGAAGGGTCTTGTCTTCCGAAACGATTGGTCATTTTCTTATATGAAATTCGTCTAGGGCTGTGAAGCGCATTCGCGACACTACATAATCACGTCGAAAGGTTCACTTTGTAAACACTGGGTCTGTAGTTACGCATACGTCACGTGTGACCTTTTGTCGTGATTGTGTAGTTCATAGCGTCTCAAACGCGCATTACAGCCTTAGTGCTAGATGATTTTTCTTGCTTATAAGGTATTTAAAAAATATTTTTCTAAGAAAATGACCAATCAAAAAAGACCCTTCTACCTTGGATGGGATCGTTTACAGCCCTTTGAAGCCGCATATAAACTGCATTTTGGAGGTGCAAATTTTGGAGCACCATTTAAGTCCATTATATGGAGAAGTTTCCAGAATTGTTTCTCTCAAACATAATTTCTTGACGACTGAAGAAAAAAAAGACAAAGCTTTTGGATGGCAAAGGGGGTGCGTAAATTATCTGTCAGTTGTAGTTCTGAAAGTGAACTAATCCTTTAACTGTTGCATTTTTGCTAGGCTTAAAAAGTATGCGCTTGTTTTGACTGATCAAATATTTAAAAATGGCGCAACCAGAAATGCTTCAGGACCAGACATGCACAGTAGCATTCCAACGCGCTTGTTATTGTTTATGTCCTTGAAATGGTCTATATGAAAACTAGGTGAAATATCCATATTTAACTTAAACAACACATACAGTGTAAATAAAGGAACAACATATTCCATCTTGGAAAACCTACATTGCCATGGAATAAAAAAAAAAAACAACAACAACAACTCATCTTTTATCTCTCATCACCTTCCAACAGTCACATATCTACTGACCTTCTTTGCCTAAAATTAACCAAAAAACACCTCCAACTACTTTTACATATGGAAAAGGGTGGGGATGGGGATAGATTGTGTTGCTGTGTGGAAGAGAACAATATCTGCACAAAGACTATAGTTAAGCTGTTAAAGGTACTTAACTCTGTCTAGAAGAGTTACAAAAACAACATTTATTTAATGTACTTATGTTCTTTACATTTTTTTGTTTTTACTTTATTTCTTGTGCATTTAGTTGTCATGGCATCTTGAGTTGGTTGGTTGTACTCATGGTGAACCAGTCGAATAAATCGCCAGTCATCACAGAATCCTTGTGCTCGTGAAATTACTGGGAGGAGCTAAACACATCCCTAAAACATTATGCTTAAGATCAGTCCATTTCCATCCAAACATGCTATACAACTCATGTTTTGTTTGAACACACATCACACCTCTGTTCATTGATTTGCGCTGGCTACCAATAGCTGCTCATGTAAAATTCAAGGAATTGATGTTTGCCTGCAAAACAACCACTAGCTCTGCTCCTCTTTACTAAATTCACTACGATTAATG
>NC_133363.1:63274594-63306091 GCF_049309525.1 Garra rufa
ACATATTTATTCATATTATGGTGAATGCCACTTGAAACCTGCGCAAGAAGTTCGCCTTAATTGAATCAGAATACAAAGCAGTCACGTGGTTGTGTGCGAAAACAGGTCACGCGATTATGCCAAAACGAATCAAGCTCCAGTACAGTGCTTCACTGTGAGATGTTTAGTTTTTTTGATACAAGCTTCGAAGCTTCGGTGTCGAACGTCACATCACTAGATAAATGCGTCAGTAGTAGTATGTGCTCCCAGGTTTAGCGCTTGAAATGTCACATTTTTGCATTGTACTTTGAAAATGGCAGCGAATAGCCTAGAATTATGCTTTCAGTTAGAATAGAAATTGTATACAATATTACAGTTTGTCGATCTAAAATGGTTTTGTGTATTAGCAGTTGTCACTGACGTCAAAAAGCAAATAAGGGGAATATCGGCGCATAGTATTTCCTACTTTGAGGCCGGATTATAAGCACAGCAGTAACAGTCAACAATAAGATACGTGGATAGAAACACAAATTTTGAGGAAGTAACATGTAAATAGGTTTCTTTTAAAGATGAAATACACAAATGATGTGTGACTCCACACTATTATGTTTGTAATGCCAGGTATGCATCTTTTACTCTTTATTATTGAGACAAAGTATAATTATGATTAAAGAAACTCCTGGATGTCTTGCATCATTTTACATTATTTCACCACTAATTGGCTAATTAATACAAAAATACTAATTAATACAAAAAAAAAAAAAAAAACATTATAGAAGTTAATGGAAACCCAAAAACATTCTTCAAAAATGTTGTCTTTTGTGTTCTGCAGAAGAAATAGTCATACAGGCTTGGAACAACACAAGGGGGAGAAAAATATGACAATTTTCCTTTTAAGGTGAACCGTCCCTTTAAACTCTGCTGTTGTCATTACATAATTTATAATTTCACTTCGTTTCTCTCCACATATTTCCTGCTATTTTAATTAATGTTAAAACTCTTTCAACAAATGACGGGAAATGACCAGTGCAGCGGAAAATGTGGACAAACGTGAACGAGGAAGCAAAATCAAAAAGGGCTTTTGATTTAGAGTAAAAAACAAATGATGTGACGTGGTGAATGACGGATGAGAGCAGATATAATAATCACACTGTTTGAAGCTGCAGATAGAAACATCAGACTCAGGACAGAAACACACAACCTCTAAAGTAAGAACAACTCACATGTTCATTCTTTAACTAGAATTAGACTTTGAGATGTTAATATTATCTAAATGAGGCTGAATTGTGTTCTGCTGCTTTTTTTTTTTTAATTAATTATTAATACATCATGTTTTACTCTCTTATTCTTCCTCAGAAATGAAGCACACACTATGTGCCATTATTTTTCTCATTGGTGAGTGTGTTTGTGGTTTTATTCATGGTTTAGTTTTATTAGGTTTGATCGTGTTATGAAAAGCATTTAAGCAAAGCCTCTCTTTCACAGCTCTCTGCTCCGTATCTGAATGTGTTCAGCGTCAGTATCACTTTATAAATGAAATGAAGAACTGGACTGAAGCTCAGAGATACTGCAGAGAGAAATACACAGATCTGGCCACCGTTGACAACATGAACGACATGAACGAGCTGAACAAGAGTGTGAATGATAGAAGTGTTCAGTTTGTCTGGATTGGGCTGCAGAAGACGGGTCGTGATAAATGGCAGTGGTCTGCAGGTGAACCTGCGCTCTATCTGAACTGGGAAACTGGACAGCCTGAAGGCAAAGATGATTGTGCTGTGATGCTAAATGGAGAGTGGCATGATTTTCCATGTTTTAACACCCGAAATTTCATCTGCAACAATAGTGAGTGTGAATATTTAAAATTACAACAACTGTTAATTTATAGATGCACCATATACCACATTTGAATGGAATATTAAACAGCCTTCAGTTTCTTAACACAAATCTTTTTTTTTTTTTTTACTGCAACTGTTTTTTAACTCAAACATTTTCCTTTGTTTGAAGTTTTTCTCATCAGACTCTGTGTCTGAATTAAGTATTAAAAAAATATATGTAAGGGAATGTAATCTAATTTTATAAATCACAATATTTACTAATGTTATTTCATGTTGTAAGTTTAAAATGTCACTGAACATATTGTGAATATTCAATTTATCACCTGGTGTCAAAGCAGCTCAGTTCAGACGTGCTCACGTTCACATCGAGAAAAGCCTAATAATAATAATAATAATAATAATAATTTCCCATTTGCTTTTCTTAAAGCAAACACAGGACTTATCTTTGTCAATCAGACGATGAATTGGAGAGATGCTCAGAGTTACTGCAGACAGAATCACATTGATCTGGTCAGTGTGAGAAACCAGAATGAGAATCAACAGGTTGAGAAGATCATTAGTGACAGACACTTAACTGAACAAAAGCATGTCTGGATCGGTCTGTTCAGAGTTAGAGACTCATGGCAGTGGTCAGATCAGAGTGACTCCTCATTCAGATACTGGAAGTATGGTGAACCTAATAATTTTGGAAAAGGGGAAGACTGTACAGCTGTGAATCAGACCGCTCAAGGACAATGGCATGACGTCTCTTGCTACAACCAGTTTCCTTTTGTATGTCATGAAGGTAAGAAGACCCTCAAACAGAAAAAAAAAAATCTGTCTATCACCTCCAGATCTCTTTAAGTTCACACTACACGTCCAACATGACAAATGCATTAACAGTGTTTGTTTTTCCATGTTGTTTTTGATCAGTCTCTCTCTAGTTTCTTGTGGTTTGTTTTGTTTCCAGATAAACTGATTCTGATCACAAAGAATCTGACGTGGTCTGAAGCTCTGACATACTGCAGACAGAATCATGTGGATCTGGTCTCGGTTCATTCAGAAGAGATTCAGCGTCGTGTGATGAACGTGGTTAAACTGGCGTCTACTGCGGAGGTGTGGTTGGGTTTACACAACTACTGCATCATGAACATGTGGCTCTGGGTGAGTGGAGAGATTGTTTGCTATCAGAACTGGGCTCCTGGGAACGGAACGACACCCGAAAACTGCAGCCTCGAAAAGAGAAAAGGAGCAGTTCAGTCTGGAGGAGATCAGCACTGGATCAGCCTTCCTGAAACTGACAAACTCAACTTCATCTGCAGCAGAAATTAATATATTTTTATACTTCATAATTTGTTCTGATTTGATTTTATGTTTTTGTTCTTTAGTAAGTTCTGAATTAATCTGTGTATTGTGTTTTAAAAGTGGTCAAAAGACTGCTTTATTTCTGTATTTCATGACATAATATGCTCTTAACACAGTTTAATATTCTTTAGATTGTCTATTTTACTAACATGACGTGTGTGTTTTTAAACATCACTTTGTAAATCTGGTGTGGTCACAACTCTATATTTTTCAATAATCATGTCATTATAACAAATAAACACATGACAGCAGAACATCAGCTCAAATAAAGTAATCTACAGCCAGTATTCTTGTCTCTTGACTATTTCCTTATTTCCCCACCACATTACAATGCACTGCAATTTAAATGTAACAAATGTGTTACATATATTTGATTGCTGATTTATTAGGATCAATTAGGATAATATTTACGATATGTTGTCACTTATATAATTTAAGCTTCCTTGAATCAATTCTACTAGAGCTTCCATTGTAGTGCCTCCTGTGGATGTTTGAGTTTGACAAGAGCAAGGATTCTGTTCTCAGACTGATGACTATAAAAGTATAATATGGGTCAGTTTATCAAATTATATACAAACACAAGAATGTTGAAGTATATAAATAAGTGCCTGCATTTTTTTTATTGAAGATATGACATAATAGTAAGACTGTTAATTAAAATGAAATGATCAAAACGCAGAACACTGTTCAAGAATATTGTGTTCGGTATGTTTACTAATGACCAATGGCTGGAACATTTTGTTATATTTCTGCTGTTTTTTCAAAATAAATGTTCTGTTTCAGCCCGGCAAAGTTTAAATTCCATCTGTTTCAGTAGGCGAAGAGGAGGTGACCTTTAGTGTCTGTTTGAAGACAGAGAAATGAACATGGTTACTTTCAGCTAAAATTTGAGAAGGCAGCAGGAAGAAAACATTTGACTATGCAAATGAATCAACAGAATTTACCTATGTCTATAGTTTCACAAACAGCTCAAAAGAAAAACAAATAATTTTAAAAGCTTTACATATTGAAACTTTTTATAGGCTATGCATATAATGTAAATGTAAAGCGTCACATTAATGTTTAAGATGAATTGTCGGTTCATACAGTATAATAATTAATTTAAATATATTACATAAATGATATATTAACAACTGTGACACATGTTCAAGCAAGATGGGTACTGGAAACCCTGAACAACGGAGCCACTGATCAGGAAAAGCTGGTGATCAGGAAGGGCCGAGTCACAAATAAGTTTGGCCTCTGAGCTCAAGGCGAGGTCATTCCATCCATTGAGGACAGCACTATAAAGTGTTTAGGGAAGTGGTTGAAAGCATCACTGAAAGATGGTGCCAATGTTGCAGACACTGCAAAACAAACCAAAGAGTGGTTGACAGGTCTGGACTCCCCAAAAAAATTAAATCCTGAATGTACCAACATGGTTTTTTGCCCAGGCTTACTTGACTCCTCAGAGTTCCCTTTAACCGTTCTGGAAGGCATTGAGAGGAAAATTACCAAGCACCTGCAGAGGTGATTAGGGATTCTCAAGTTTCTCTTCGGTGGGCCTCTACGTTCAATCAGAACAGTTGTAGCTCCCTCTGTCATCTGTCATGGAGGAATTCAAGATGTCCCAAAGATGTGCAGGCATAGCAAGCAGGCAGTACAACATGATGTAAATGGGCACTCAATACAGCCATCGAGCAGGCAGAAATCGTATTACAACTGTGGGACATCAATGGCAACACCTGCAGAGGACGTCAAGGTCTGGGGCACATTTGACACATTTCCAACAGTTTGGGAGCGTATGTACTACGATCAGGCGAGGCTTGGTTTAGGCAGAAATCCCTGCTCAAGAGGAGCAGTGGCATTTGTCCAGGGTAGTGAACAAGCATTCCAGGGAGCATGGACAAAATGGGATCTGTCCAAGCTAGGGCTGTAACGATACGCAATATGAAACCGAAATCGCGACACTCAGATCCACGATCCTGTGTCGCGGTGTAATAAGGGAAAATCGCGACACACCCCGTGACTACCTTTCCAATCATGTGACGCCTGCCTGCAAAAGTTGAGCTAGTTGAAAAAGAACGTGAGGAAACATGGCAACCAACCCAGAGATTGCGGACCCTCCCTCCTCATTTAAGCCAGCAGTATGGCAACATTTCGGAGCTGTATGATCCATAATATACGGAGAAAGGCTATTAATAAAGAAAAATATTCAGAAAATGCGTGTATCGCCTGCGCAGTAAAAATACAATTATGTGTAAAATGTCATATTAAACTGTGTCTGACATGAAAACCACGCTAGTCATTGTCCCATAAAATGACAAATAGCAAATAACACATATAGTATTTTCATTACGTTTCATTTATTTTGTTTTTGTAAAGTATAATGAGACCTTGTTGTTTGCAATACGTTTACCCCGAGACCGCGTCGCGAACACCAGCTCGACCGCAAAACACTTTCACTATGAGAGAAAGCGGCAGCCGCTCAGAGATTCCACCGCTTGATGCGTCCCATGTGAAATGGCTTTTAAACGGTCTTCAGACAGAGCGCGAACACAAGCACGAGACCGTTTGAGAGCAGCGTCAGCGTGTACCGGATTGAGTCCAAAGAGCAAAAACCTGTGCATGTCACCCGCACTGCACCTGACAGATAAATATTATTCCACCGTTACGTCAGTTTTAGCGGTTCACCCGTCGGGTAGGACTCTGTTTCACACACACATAGAATCTTCCTTCGCTAGCAGGTTTAAAGAATTTGACATCTTGACAATTGTATCACTATCATGTTAAATAAAAAAAATAAAAAAATCAGTGACAGACAGAACTTATCAGTTGTTAATTTTAATACAGAAGGTTTTTATTAAACCTTAAAATGTGACCTTGTATGTAAAACTGATTGAAATTGAAATTGAAATTGAATTTTTTTTTAAATAAATCTGTTGTTTGATTTTCAGTTTCATGTTTTAATTTTTGTTCAAAATATCGTGATACGTATCGTATCGTGAACCCAATATCGTTACACCCCTAGTCCAAGCGTAAGAGCACATGGGCAGAGTTGTGGAGACTGATGCTCTACCGCTTCTACTTCCTGCTGTACTCTGTGTATGACACCCTTCCTTCACAGTCTCATTTGCACATATGGAGGTTGAGGGACGACCCGTAATGCAAGCTCTGTGATTAAAAGGGAACACTGACAGGGTACAAAACATATTTAACTCAAGGCCGCTATACGTGGCGCTACGACAAGGTGCTCTTGTCCCTCGCTGATACACTAGAGCAGGGCTGCTCAACCCTGCTCCTGGAGATCTACCTACCTGCAGATTTTTGTTCCAGCCCTGCTCCAACACAGCTGTCTGTAATTATCAAGTTCTACTTAAGAGATTAATTAGCTGGTTCAGGTGTGTTTCTTCAGGGTTGGAGCTGAACTTTGCTGGATAGTAGATTTCCAGGAACAGGGTTGGGCCCCCCTGCATTAGAGTGAGAGAGGTGAAAGAAGAACCTTCACTTTCATCAAGAAGGGAGCCAGGCCCTTTGCAACCAGGGCATTAGCGCAATCAAACTTGCTGCAGGCCACGAGCTCTTGGGAAACGCGAGTCAATGTCAGAAGAATGCTGTAGTTCCTGGAAGTGGTCCACACAGCTCTTTGCCCCTACATAGTCTTGTGGTCAACTAAAGACCATCAGATCATCTTAACTGAGCTGACTGTGCCATGGGATGAGGGCTGTGAGGAGGCTTATGAGAGGAAGGCCTTGAAGTTTCATCCTTTAATTCAGAGTGTAAGGACAAATGATGGCAGGCATGGCTATTTCCTTGGGAAATAGGTTGTTGAAGCTTTCCTGACAAGCCAGTATGGCGGCTGACGCCAGCTTTAGGCGTGGACGGAAAGAGCAAGAAACATGCTGCTTGTAGGATGGGAGAGGATGCTGGACAAGCTTCATGCTGGATATAGAGCAAGAGAGAGGAAGAAAGCTGCAATCCAGAGCAGTGATTTGGCCACCACTGCCGACTCACTAACTGGACAGTTTTGTGGTTAAGGGTCAAAACACTCAAGGAAGGTTGGGGCATCTGACAACATTTGCTTATGGCTGAAAACTATGATAACAAAACAAGTAATCAAGAAAAGCACCTAAGATGTGTACTCCACAATGAATTATAAGTAATTACAGTTTGTATAATATGAATATAATAAATAATAGATTTTATTATTTTTGTTTTAATTTGGAGTGAGAGATGGAGGGGAGTACACAGGAACTGGCAAAGTAACTGGAAACTGGCAAAGTAGCGCAGTCCGAGACGGACTGATAGTTACTGGCTGGTCTATGTGGTAACACAGTATACATTGGGCAGGACATCCAAACACTCACCTGTCATTCATCAACCTCAAATATGGCTTTTCATCTTAAATGTGAATGTAGCAGCAACGTTACAGTGTTACCTTAGAAAAATGTGCACTATTTGAAGTGTATGTGTGGATTGTGGAAGCTGAATAAAATAAAGCAAGCAAACAGAACGCGCTTTCTTGCCATCTCGGTCTTAATGAACTTGAGCAAGAAACTTTGAAACTCTGTGTATACTTGCTTTACAGACCTGCACATCTTAAAACGAACCAAATCAAATAGAAAACAAATATTCTAAGATTATGTAAGATGTTGCCTTGTCCCACAGGCAACATCTTGTGGTCAGAATATATAATTACTGTAAGTGACAGGTGTTTTTTTTTTTTTTTTGTTTTTTTACACATTGTTGGGGATAAAATTACATTTAGCCCCCGTATCTACTTTAAATCTAATATTATTGTAGTTCATTCTCATGCTTTCAGTCTATTTGTCCCTTTGACTTTGTGTTTCAATGGTGACCGTGAGCACATTTTTCATTGTTTTCATTGTTTAGATTTACCCCACACAGTGACAGTCAAGTAATATATTAAATGCTGAAGAAAAAAGGGTTTTGCTTTATTTTTGTAAGGGAAATTATTGGCAAATAACAATTATCAATTCACATGAAAAGTACCTGCAAGACAGCAATAATAATTCCTGAGTTGGAAGTGAAAACTGAATCTGAAACACCCAATGAAGGCAAATGCAAAACTATATGTTTTACCCTCATCTGGATCTAACATTTATGTATCATTCTTCCATGTAACTAAGCAGAAAAGTAAGGCACCACCTGCTCTAACACCATGAAATGGCAGGAAATCAAATTTAATTCAATGCACAATAGATATTACAGTAAGAATATAATAACCTATGAAAATGAATACACAACTGAAATATTTAAATTAATTACACCCTTGGATTGTGTGAACGGATGTTTAACATTTCTTTAATTATTACTATCTGTCTCTGTTTACAATACACAGTTACACAAGATGTTTTATAATTCTTAAATATGCGACTCAACACTAAAAGGAAAGAAAGCAGAAGTGAATTAAATAATCTTTTTTTTTGTAAGCATTATTGCATTGTAAGAACAATCATAAAGAAATTCCAGGCAACACATTTAGAATCAGAATTAATGCCTTTAACAAACGTAAATGTAGTCAGATAAAGACAGTGTTGACTTCCAGTGTGTTATTTTCCATCGCCACAATGACCTGTAAATAAAATACTTATTACATCTCATTCATATTTGTGCGGCTTATTTAAAATCATTGTACAGTTATGAGAACAGACTCACTTTCACCAGTATTCACCTTCTGGATCACCGGTTTAGGGGTTTGAGACCAACGTAGAATCACATTTTTGAACCCTTTGTCAGCCAGAACAGATCCCAACTGAAAATAACATATTCATATTTAACTGATTAGACTGAATTACAACAATACACTCAAATCTTCATGTCTTATGGAGACTTTTATTTTACCATTGTAAACCCAGCTTAAAACAATGTCATTATATTCCTCACAAAGCAGCTCTGTAGCTAAATTACTAAAAACGTTGATAAGAATAGGTTTTTATGTAAATCACCAAACGCACAACAAGCCTTAAAATGTCCAGATGACATCTGCTGGTATTTTACTCACAGCAGTTGAATTGGTTTCTTTCTCTCACCTGTTTCAGGACATTTTCTCTCACTGAAGGGTCCGTTAAATCAACTCCGGAGTTGAACTGCATCTTTACAAATGATCTTTTTAATTCTGGAACTAAACAAAGATACATAGATATATGTAATATGAATTAGTGGATGTTGCTTTTATGAAAACGTTGACAAAAATATGTAACATTGTAAATATGTGACCTTGTCCATAAACCTCCACTTCACACAGTGTGAGTATCTTCATGTCTCCAGGAATGATCAGATTCAAATAACGTCCCTCCATACCACTGCATGAGGAGCTGTAGGACTCACCTGCTGGAATAGCAGGAATAACAGCACATCTACAGACAGAGAGAAAGAATATACAAATACTGTCATATCTGCATTACTCATCACACTTGTGCTCAATGTCTCATATTCTGTCAAGTTTCTCACATGGGATTGTGGTTGCCATTGTTTACCAAAGAGTTTCCGATGCGAATCTCCGCTCCGTTTATTTGTTCTGCACAGCAGTCGTTTCTGTTAGTGATGACCACTTTATTAACTTTGTAAACATTACGCAGATCCAGTCTCCACCACGGGTTCGTCTCATTAAGTGTTGATGAGCATGATGTATTCCACTGCTGGAGACCTCGATTACTATCAATGGCCTTTTGAGCAAACCAGTCCATATATGTTGATAACTGTGTAGAGGCTCCATGCACTGCCACATTTCCTAATAAAATTAGTGGGGACAAAATGACACATCCTAATGTTCAAACTTTGTAGTGATTAAGTGTATCATTCTACATCAACTATTGTCTACAAACTGAATTATAAACACAATGACGTGTCTAACGATGCCCTCACATCGTTATTCTATATTCACAAAAATTACTCCATAAGTACCTCAACAACCTGGTGGAAAACTAATGTCCTCATCTTCAAAACATTCACTTTGAATGAAAAGTGTGTTTTGTACTGGGAAATGTTTTCTTTTTTTAATGCAAATGTAACATGTCATGATAACCTGCATGAATAAACACAAATTTTGAAGCCTAAACACAGCTGGCAGAATAATAATAATAAAAAAAAAACTAACCGTAGTTTATATTTAGCCACTTTAGTCCCAAGGAGTATTGAAATAGATTATAAATTGTATATATATATACACAAACAATCACATCACTTTAACATCCCTGACCAAAAAGAAGTATACTTCAAGTTTATTTTATCAAGTATATTTGTAAGTATACTTTATGCAGCAAGTATACAAATATCTGTGTACTATTAGTATACAATTAAGTCTACTATTTTAATACTCCCTGGGACTAAATTGGCCCACTTTCTAGTATATAAAAGTATACTTTTAAGTATACTTGAAGTATAACAGTAGTAAAATTTGAATACACAAAAGTTTACATCTATGTTTCCAGTTTAGTATACTAAATGGTGGTTTACTAAACTATGGTTTTGATGCTGTTTTACGTCTGATGATTTTGTTAGATTACATTTGTTTGGGAAATTCTGTTTTGGAAATTCTGTACAGAAGATGTGTAATAGCACCCCTAGTGTATAACAATGAAACCGCAGAATGAAGAGCACAAGTACTGCTCAAATATATTTAGAGTTTTTCCTAAGTATAAGTCAAGTATACTGAAATGTCATTTTAAGTATATTTATTATTATTACATTAACTCTTTCAGTCTTTATGTCTCTTTTTCAGTCTTTATGCTAAGGGATTAATTTACCCAAAAATATAAAATTTGTCATGACTTACTCACCCTCATGCCATAAGATTTTAAATCTTTTTGATACAACAGTGGTAGTTGTGTTGACTTTCAGATAAAGGACAAAAATTCAGATTTCAGATTTCATGAAAATATCTTTATTTGTGTTTTGAATATGAAACATAGTCTTTTGAGTTTAAAAAAACACAAGGGTGAATAAAAGATGACAGAATTTTATTTTTTATTATTTTATAGTTCAGTGAACTAATACTTTTAAAATTTTCTCTGAAAGCTTGAGTTTGCAAGAACTTGATTTCAAATTGTGAAAGTGACTGGGAAGTAGATGATCTCTTTCATCTTCGACTTCATAATCGTATCACTTGTTAGCAATCATCTTTTTCAAAAGTAAAAGCTTTTAAACTTCACTGATGTATTGTAATAATTATGTCATAATTTGCCTATTTAGATTTGGCAAACTATGTCTTTATTAGACATTTTTAAAAAGTATTTATTATGTTCAATAATTAAAAAAAAAGCTTTACAACAATGAATTACCTCTCAAATAGCCGTAGACTCCAACTTCACCAAGACTAAGAACCTTCTGATCTCCAGGAATATGAACAATCACAAAACGTCCCCAAATCCCACCGCATGAGAAAGTGGCTGTAGCACCATCCGCAAGAGTAGAAATTACAGCACATCTACAGACAGAAAGATCATCAGTTATAGGTTTCTGTTCACCAGCAATCTTTTTAACCAAGACAGTCAAAGAAATATCCTCACTCAGTGTTGTTGTAAATTTCACGGGAGTACCCGACACGAATCACCGCCCCGTTAATCCTTTCGCCGTTAGTCAGTCTGTTAGTGATGGCGACTCTGTTCACTCTGTATGACTTCAGCAGATCCACTCTCCACCACGGGTCGGTCTCAGTGTTAGTGTGGGTAAAGGTAGTCAACAGTCCATCAATTGCTAATTCAGGTGAACAGCCAAAGTAAATTGATGACTGACTAGTTTTGCCCCAAAGTGCTGCATTCTCTGGAAAATAGAACAGAGGTTTACTGAAGGGCTAAATTTTATATTTGTCAGTTCAAACAGACAAAACAGAACAAATGTCTCAATAAACTGAAGCATTCTTACCTTCTTTTCCATTTGCCATAACCTCAATCCATAAAGACCCTGTGGAAACAAGTGATTCAATTTAGTATCAGAGGATCAGGTTTGATGTTTTATATTTGTTTTTTTATTTACTTTTATATTGTCGCTAATAAATTTAAATGATAAAAAGATCACTAAACATTGATTTGTGTCAATGTTCATTAAACTGTGATGAACAGGCTGTTTGAAATTAAAGTGCGAGGATGGAAATTGTTTAAAGTCATATTCAATTTAGAAACTGGTTAACATTGCATACAACATAACCCAGACACCAATATTCATGTCATTTGGCACTGCACCTTCATTTAAATGTATAGACCATTTCAACAGCTATTCGGTCGGATTAAGGAAGTGACAGGAGGCACTTGATCCACAGTGGGATTGGAATCATATATTTAACCCTGCTGTTTAAAATGTCAAAATTAAAATTAGATCCTTGTCATTCGGTGGTTGGGTGCTACCTCTGGGCCGGAACTAACATTCGGAAACGTGTTTAATGGTATAATTTCGAGAAATGTGCCTGAGTTGCGGCAGTGAAGCGAGAAGGCTGGATAATAACTAGCAACTCTAGGATATACAGCGGATATACAAGGACAGCTGATCGTCCTGCCAAACCACATATGACCATATGAACACCCAGATGTGT
This sequence comes from Garra rufa, assembly GCF_049309525.1. NCBI lineage: Eukaryota > Metazoa > Chordata > Actinopteri > Cypriniformes > Cyprinidae > Garra > Garra rufa. The sequence continues at coordinate 63,287,282 of NC_133363.1, forward strand.
TTGAGAACTTGAGGATGAAATGCAATGTAATACTTAAAGCTAATGATGGCCAGGGGAGCACTTCCTGTACAACGATGTATCTCGCTGGTTAACCTCCATAGTACGATGCATTGTTGTGGAAACGAACTAGCTAGTCACGACTGTTTCCCAAACACGGTCGCATCTCCGTTGTTTGAACCACATTAGTTCAGCAATGCAGGGCCATTGTTAATGACGTCACCGAGTTATAACTTCTGCTATTTAACTGATTAGGGTCTCTCAAAAATGCAGCTATATTGAACATGGCACCTAATGACTAATTTACTATTTTTGTGGTCCCTGTCATTTCACTTTATTTGATGTTTGATTCATCTCAGGTTCCCTCTTACATCACACTTCGGGGTTCCCTTAGGCATTTATGCACATGGGCACTTATAAAAAATGGCACTTTAAAGGACGCACAAAAATACATAGATTAAAATGCATTTATATTTAAATTGAATGGACAATATACTGTAGATTATACTGCATGTTTGGTTGTTGTGCCCAAGAGCATAATTTATTGAGCCCATATGTCTTGCTTACAAGAAACTACACTTCTAACCACAGGTCGACAACTGTAGTTCCAACCACGTAAGTTTGTGACGCTGATTGCGAATGTTCATTTGAACTATGTTTTGGAAAACACCAAATCGTTGAACTATGTTGGTAACGAACGAACTTGCGACCATAGTTGGCTAACGATGCTTTAGGGAAATGCACCCCAGGCCAGATACTGACTGCTGCTTTTGATACACAGATGATGAACTCAGAGAGAGAATACTGGGGTGGCAGCAACACAAGCCACTGGCAGACCACGTTCAAACGAGATGTGATGGCACAAGGGGGCAGCTGTGGCCTAATGCTTAGAGAGCCGGACTCCAACCCAAGGGTAACCCAAAGGTTGCGGGTTCGAGTCTCAGGTCCGGCAGGGATTGTAGGTAGGGGGAGTGAATGTACAGCACTCTGTCCACCCTCAATACCACGACTGAGGTGAGTCCTCTGAACAAGGCATCGAACCCCCAACTGCTCTGGGTGTGTGTTAACTACTGTGTGTGTGCACTTGGATGGGTTAAATGCAGAGCACAAATTTTGAGTATGGGTCCCCATACTTGGCCACACGTCCTTTCCTTTCCTTAAGTGTGAAAAATTCCAGCCACTGCCAATGGAGCAGGAATCACTGTGCTGTCACGACCGGACCAAGCGTGAACTTTTGACATGATTACGTAGCGTTGCAAATGCGCATCACAGCCCTAGTGCTAGACACGTTTCACTGCTTAAAAGGTATATAAAAAACATTTTTCTAAAAAATGACCAATTGTTTCAGTAGACAAGACCCTTCTTCCTTAGCTGGGATCATTTGCAGAGCTTTGAAGCCCCATTTAAACTGCATTTTGGAGGTTCAAATTTCAGAGCACCATTTAAGTCCATTATTTGGAGAAATTTCCATATATATTTATCTCAAAAAGCGTCTCTAGGTTACGTATGTAACCATGGTTCCCTGAGAAGGGAACGAGACACCGCGACCCCTAGGGGTCGCTATTGGGGAACGCCGCAGCGTGTCTCCATGCTGAGGGAGTGCATCATAGCGAGCACAAAGTGTAAATTCTATGAAGAATTATCCCTATAGGACGAGGTGACAGCTGTCAAAACGTAACCTCCCCGGCCAAAGCCTGAACTGTTACTCACTTACCTGAATGGGTCAAAGGACCCAGAGCACAGCTCAGGATGGAACAGGAGGTTCCTTCGGAGGAACGGCTAAGTTAATACTTAGACTTAACTAGAACAGGAACTGCCAGTACTATTGAGTCTAGTTCCCTCAGTGAACTGACTCAGAAATAGCGACTAACAGGCCTGTCCCAAGACAGAGACCGTTCTAGCAGGGGTTATCCTCAGATAACACACCCTGGATAACAGATGGTCAGGAGATATCTAATGTGATATCGAGTGAAGTTGGGCCCAGGGAGACCGGGGTTTTAAACCAACACAAAAAATGGGAACGAGGACCACGTAACCCATACCGTATAGGATTTTTAGAAGGAACCAAAAACTTGGTGGGAACTTACCACTTATGTGGATTTTAGGAGGTGCACAAGGATTCCGTGCGTACTTACCACTATTGTGGATTTCAGAAAGTGCCCAGGGTTTAGCATGGGACACTACCCTAGTAAAATGGGATTTGGAGGCTGTGTTTTCCCCCATTTTGGGGGTTTCAAAGCTCCAGATTTGTCAAAGATGACAAAATTTAAAATAGGGGAGGACCCTCCCTGTGTTAGAGAGGGGAGCAATGCTACACCCTATTGAGGACAGACAGTCCTCGAAATCATGGAGCTATTGACCATCATGATAGTGGACGCAGACAGCGGAGCATACTAAAAGCCAGTCCACATGGATGCTTACTAGGAGAAGGAGGTACTCAGGAATTACCCTTCATTAGAAGGGGGAGCATACTCATCCACTAAGAGCCGTGCTCTAAAACGGGACCCTTCACGAAGGGGAGCGAACGTGCTCAAAAAGGACCTTGAGAAAGATAGCGTTAAGGATAGGCTACAAAACCCTGAGAACAGGGATTGAAATGACAACACCCACCAGAAGGCGGTGCTCTAGTAGGACCCTTTCCGCAGAAAGGGGAGCAGCTAAAGTCATTCAAGGTCCTGAAAAGAGAAAACTCCTAGTTAGTCATGATACTTGAATCAGGAAACCTGATGACAGATTCTACCCAACCATAGGGAAATTTGTCCATACGACAGTGGTGCTACTGACATACCTTAAATTAAATTAATTAAAGGTGAGTAGCTGTCGTTGAAGAGCTCTGAGGGGACCCTTCCCGCGGAAAAGGGGAGCTACTAAAGTCATGAAGGACAGACTACTAACCCTGAAGGCCAGGGAGGAACGCCCATCCAGACGAGGGGCGCTCATTACGAACCCATTCCTTGGAAAGGGGAGAGCCCGGCTCGTGCGTGAGGCCTGAAGAAAGAGAATCAACCTGAACAAAGAGGGCAGGCTTCTAAGTCAGCGAGAGCGGTACTCTGAATATAACCTTTCCCACGGGAAAGGGAGTATATTTATTGAATCGGATTGATAGAACACCACAGCAAAAATATGTTCCTGTCTCAACAGAACATAATTACTTGAGAAATTGCTCCACAGAGACAAGACTCATTGGGTGCTGATCGCTTTAGCTGATAAGCCTGCCCTTTCGGATCTGTTTTTACACAGAGAGAGGGATTCTCATGTTTTCTTTTTTTTTAAAGGCCTGAAAGGGACACAGTTAAACATTCCAGGTTTTGCAAGAGAGCTTACCTTGATGAAGACAAAAGGTCCTGAGTATAACATATGTCTGTGAGGGTGGTTTACCGCACGACCTGTGGTGTGGAGGAGACGAACACTGCCATAACCATAACCCATAGGATCAGAGGGGGAGCATCCGCCGCAGACTCTTGATACTTTTCCTGAAAGTACAAACACAACAGACTGAGACAGTATAAAGTTTTCTTATTTAAAGAAACTCGATCGTACTCACCCATAAGTGTTAAATAGCACTTATTTATATTAAGACAGTACCGAAAGGCACTGTTTTTAGTTCCAGACCATCAGTAATGGTGGTTCTGAAAACTCAGAAACCAGCCAAAAACATCATAGGCCCGGGCAGCTTCCCAGCTGACGTAAAAAATTCACAGAGGAATTACCGAGTGAGGGTCCAGAGGGATCGAGGAAAGGAGCAAAAAGGATCTTATTTTTTGCTCTGATCCATCCGAGACTGTTGTCTCGTCTGAATCACTTCCCTCAGATCCTGTCTGCCTCCCCTCGGTCCGCGCCATCGCCTAGAGCCACCCGCAGGTGGTGGAGGGGCGCGGGTTGCAACACTAGCCTTATGTGTCCGTCTGTGCTCCGCGGAACAAGACGGATCAGCCTGGTCTGTTCGGGTTCGGACCTGGACCTTCGAGAAATGAAGGTTTTAAAGGCGGCTGAGTGCGCCCTGGCCTCCCTAAACTTTTCCACCACCGTCTCAACGGAGGCACCGAAAAGCTCAAAGGGCGAAACTGGCGCGTCGAGGAGAAAGCCCCTTTCTTTCCTCCCGACGTCCGCCAGGTTTATCCACAGATGTCTCTCCGTAGCCACCATGCCACCCATGGCCCTACCCATGTGGGTGGCGGCTTGTTTGGTGGCACGGAGAGCAAGATCCGTGGTGCGGCGCAACTCTGCCACCTCATCAGGGGAAAGTCCCTGGCCTTTATCCAGGTCCTTCAGCAGGTCAGCCTGGTAGGCCTGAAGCACCGCCATTGTGTGCAACGCACCCACCGCCTGACCTGCTGCTGCGTATGCTTTGCCATTCAAGCTAGATGTAACCCGAAGGGGAGCTGATGGCAAAGAGGGAGCCTTAAGAGAAGGTGTCTCGCCTGTTGAGAGATAGTTGGCTAATGTCTCATCAACAGGGGGCATCCTCTCATAGCCGTGTTCCCGCATTCCTTCAATATTTGCATAATTAGCAAAAGGGAATCTAAAAATGCGGGAAGAAAACGGCTTTTTCCATACCTTCTCGATCTCTGAATGGAGGTCGGGAAGGAATGGAAGGCTTACCGGAGCCTGGAGGCGATGGCCAGACAGGTAGCGTTCATTCAGTCGGCCCCACGGGGCCTCCTTTCTGGTACGCTCCCAAGGCAAGTCAAGTCTTGCCGTGGCCCGATCCATGACCTCCAAAAGCGCTTCATACGCAGGGCAGGAAATAGAGGAAGACTCAGCCTCAGCTTCTTCGTCCTCAAAAAGCATTTCCTGCTCATCTTGGGTGGAACCCAAAAGAGCACTAGCTCCTTGATCTGACGACGTCAAAGAAATAGCGTCATCAAGATCAAGGAGCTCGTTCTCATCTCTGGCCGAGGAGCGAGAAAAAGAAAGCCCTTTCTGTAGCTCATCGGCCAGATCCAGCTGAGAGCCCCACGAAGTCAGTCTCCTCCGTGCCTCGGCAGCGGCAGGCCCTGAGCCGTGGGGAACAGCTGGACGCTCATCTTTTCTCGAAAAGAGAGACAGACGAGAACGGAGCTTTTTCATTGAAAAATGCTCGCAATGTACACACGTTGCCCCCTCGAGGACATCGCGTGCGTACTCCTCACCCAAACAGAAGACGCAAAGATCGTGTGTGTCGTCACAAGGATCAGCACACCTCTTAAACGTCTTGCTAGTGCTCGCCATAGTATAGGAAAGATAAAACAAATCTTACCGGAATGCACGTTCAGACAAAGAGAAGCTGAAGACGGTGAAGAGGATATGTGTTTACACCGGTGGCTCTTTATACTGTGTCGCCCGGTAGTGACGCACCAGCGGCGACGAGCGCGCCGCGGTGACGTCATACGTTGTCGCCGGCCATTTCATGTAGTTTTTCTATATGCATTCTTCAGACACGAGTCACGCTGCGGCGTTCCCCAATAGCGATCCCTAGGGGACGTGGTGAGAGTTCCCTCGGAAGGGAACATAATTTCTTGACGACTGAAGAAAAAAAGATATAAACATCTTGGATGACAAGTGGGTGAGTAAATTATCTGTAAATTGTTGTTTGAAAGTGAACTAATCCTTTAAGACTGATGTCATCCATTGTACGAACAAATGTTTGCAACCTTTCCGCAAAAGAGTTAGCATTCAAACTGCGATATGCTTTTACCGCCATCTCCCATGTACAGCATCAATTAGATAATGAGCAGATTTTTTTTACCTTAAAGGATTAGTTCACTTTCAGAACAACAATTGACAGATAATTTACTCACCCCCTTGTCATCCAAAATCGTTGTCTTTTTTTGTTCAGTCGTCAAGAAATTATGTTTTTTGAGATAAACATATCTGGAAATATCTCCATATAATGGACTTAAATGGTGCTCCGGAATTTGAACCTCCAAAATGCAGTTTAAATGTGGCTTCAAAGTTCTGTAAATGATCCCAGCCAAGGAAGAAGGGTCTTGTCTACCGAAACGATTGGTCATTTTCTTAGAAAAATATTTTTTTTTATATGAAACTCGTCTAGGGCTGTGAAGCGCATTCGCGACACTACATAATCACGTCGAAAGGTTCACTTTGTAAACACTAGGTCTGTTGTTCCGCATACGTCACGCGTGACCTTTCGTCGTGATTGTGTAGTTCATAGCGTCACAAACGCGCATTACAGCCTTAGTGCTAGATGATTTTTCTTGCTTAAAAGGTATTTAAAAAATATTTTTCTAAGAAAATGACCAATCAAAAAAGACCCTTCTGCCTTGGATGGGATCGTTTACAGCCCTTTGAAGCCGCATATAAACTGCATTTTGGAGGTTCAAATTTTGGAGCACCATTTAAGTCCATTATATGGAGAAATTTCCAGAATTGTTTCTCTCAAACATAATTTCTTGACGACTGAAGAAAAAAAAGACAAAGCTTTTGGATGGCAAAGGGGGTGCGTAAATTATCTGTCAGTTGTAGTTCTGAAAGTGAACTAATCCTTTAACTGTTGCATTTTCGCTAGGCTTAAAAAGTATGCGCTTGTTTTGACTGATCAAATATTTAAAAATGGCGCAACCAGAAATGCTTCAGGACCAGACATGCACAGTAGCATTCCAACGCGCTTGTTATTGTTTATGTCCTTTAAATGGTCTATATGAAAACTAGGTGAAATATCCATATTTAACTTAAACAACACATACAGTGTAAATAAAGGAACAACATATTCCATCTTGGAAAACCTACATTGCCATGGAATAAAAAAAAAAAACAACAACAACAACTCATCTTTTATCTCTCATCACCTTCCAACAGTCACATATCTACTGACCTTCTTTGCCTAAAATTAACCAAAAAACACCTCTAACTACTTTTACATATGGAAAAGGGTGGGGATGGGGATAGATTGTGTTGCTGTGTGGAAGAGAACAATATCTGCACAAAGACTATAGTTAAGCTGTTAAAGGTACTTAACTCTGTCTAGAAGAGTTACAAAAACAACATTTATTTAATATATTTATGTTCTTTACATTTTTTGTTTTTACTTTATTTCTTGTGCATTTAGTTCTCATGGCATCTTGAGTTGGTTGTACTCATGGTGAACCAGTCGAATAAATCAGATACAAACACTACATTTGACTGACAAGGACTTTTGTTGTTTTGATTGCTTCTATTGCCCTCATTTGTAAGTCACTTTGGATAAAAGCTTTAGCTAAATAATTATATGTAAATGTAATGTAAATGTATGAGTGTGGTGTGCTTGGGAAGAGGATACAATCTTGGCCCTAGGCCCTCTGAGTTTATTAGTATTATTACTCTCATTGTTGACAATTTTTGTTTCCACTGTTGCTATCCATAATAGATTTTTTAAAATAGAATCCGATAAGGACATCTATCTGTGGAATTACTGCCAGACCAAAGACATAAAGACCGACAAACCAATTACATACACAAAAGAGTACCTGTTAAAATTAAAATCTGCATATTAAAGTAGATATAAAAATACACTGAAAAAAAAAAAAAACTATGCCAGAGACAAGAAAATTCCTGACCTACACAACCTCTTACTGTTCAAAAGATATTCAATTTTAATTAAATGCTGTTGTTATTTTGAACTACTTATTTTTTAATGTTGCTAATAATCAAAAATGTTTTTTGAGCAGCAAATCATCATACTAGAATGATTTCTGAAGGGTCATGTGAGACTGAAGACTGGAGTAATAATGCTGAAAATTAAGCTTTGATCACAGGATTAAATTACATTTGACAAAATACTCACATACCCATAAACAGCTATTTTTAAAGTGTAATAATATTTATTTAAAGTATTTTAATCAAACGAATGCAGCCCTGTTGTGCATACAGTTATTTGTCAAAAATATGAAAAATCTTATTAACTTATAGTTAACAAATTCTTATTTAAAAAAGTTTTAATATTAGTGTGAATCTAGTAAAACAACAGATATATGTAGCCTATGTTGTACTTTACCAAGTAAGATCCACAGACACTTGAAGTGCTTCATCATGGCTGATTAAAGGCGTCAGTTTCTTTTTTAGGATGAAGAGTCTGAGGTTTATACATTTTACAGCTGACGGTTTATTTAAATGCACATCACATGACACACATTGTCTCTCCTCCCTTCCTTCTATACAACCTGCTGCATTTTCTTTCATGAACAAAGAGAGTACAGAGAAGTTTAAGTCTCTTTCTTTCAGGACATTTATTTCTAAGGTTAGTCTTTTTATCAGCAGAATCACACTGTTTTCTTAAGGACTGCTGAAGAAGTGATTCTTTATTGTCATGTATATACTGTGGATCTTGTGGGCCAGTTTGATATAAGTGTACTAGTAGTATACTTATGCAGTGGGGAAAATAAGTATTTGACACATCAGCATTTTTATCAGTAAGGGGATTTCTAAGTGGGCTATAGACACAAAATTTCCACCAGATGTAGCCATCAAGCCAAATATTGAATTCATACAAAGAAATCAGAACATTTAAGTATACAAGTTGAGTCATAATAAATAAAGTGAAATGACACAGGGAATAAGTATTGAACACATGAAGATAACAAGGTGCAAAATGGCAGAAATTCAGGAGATCACCTGAAATCTGTCAGAGTTGAGAGAGAAACCCTGCCCCTATCAGTACTAATTGATATCAGCTGCTTTAGTCCTAATTGATGGCCTATAAAGGCTTCTCATTACACTGTAAAACGTGTTCACCAGTTTCAACTTAAAAACTTAAGTTTAGCAGCTGCCTTAAACTTTTAAGTTAAATCAACTTAAAACTACAAGTCAGTTCAACTCACAACACTAAAATGAGTTAAAATGACTTGTACTATGAAGTTGATTTAACTTAAAACTTTAAGGCAGCCGATGAACTGAAGTTTTTAAGTTGAAACTGGTGAAAACTTTTTACAGTGTACCCAGAAGGCACACAGGAAAGACTTCATGATGGATAAAAGCAAAAAACTCTCTCAAGATCTTCGTAATCTTATCTTTGAAAAGCATTTTGATGGGAATGGTTATAGGTGCATTTCCAGAATGCTGAATGTTCCTGTGAGCACTGTGGGGGCCATTATCCGGAAATGGGAAAAGCATCAGTTCACCATAAACCGGCCATGATCAGGTGCTCCACGTAAGATCCCTGTCCGAGGAGTCCAAAGAATAATCAGGAGAGTTCTCCAAGAGCCAAGAACCACTCGGGCAGAACTTCAGGAAGACTTTGCATCAGCAGGTACTGTTGTTTCAAAGAAATCTATAAGCAATGCACTGAACCGCCATGGCATCCATGCACGCTCACCACGCAAGACTCCATTGCTGAACAAAAAGCATGTTGAGGCTCGGTTAAAGTTTGCGAAACAGCATTTGGAGAAGCCTGTGGATTATTGGTTGACTATAGTATGGTCAGATGAAAGCAAAATTGAACTTTTTGGCAGTCATTCTACACGCATGTTTGGAGAAGAAATGGCATTGCCCACTACCCCAAGAACACCATGCCAACAGTTAAGTTTGGGGGTGGAAGCATCATGGTTTGGGGCTGCTTTTCAGCAAGGGGTACTGGCAGACTTCATATTATTGAAGGCAGGATGAATGGAGAAATGTACCGGGACATTCTGGATAAAAATCTGCTGCCATCTACCAGAAAGCTGAAAATGAAAAGAGGATGGACATTTCAGCAAGACAATGATCCCAAACACAAGGCCAAGGAAACAATGAAGTGGTTTCAAAGAAAGAAAATCAAGTTGCTTGAATGGCCCAGTCAATCACCTGACCTAAATCAGGTGGAGAGAACTGAAGGAACCCAAGGAACCTTCAAGACTTAAAGACCGTTTGTGTGGAAGAATGGGCCAGAATCACTCCTGAGCAATGCAAACAACTGGTCTCTCCATACAAGAGGTGCCAACAAAGGCTTTTAAGTATTAAATAAAGTGTGTTCAGTACTTATTCCCTGTGTCATTTCACTTTATTTATTATGACTCAACTTGTATACTTAAATGTTCTGATTTCTTTGTATGAATTCAATATTTGGCTTGATGGCTACATCCCCCCCCCCCCCCCCCAACCTTACTAAATGTATCTGTCATTTATGTCAAATTCTTAAATTTATCAATAAATTCAGTGGGAATAATTAGACTCTGGTTACCATTCAAATTAAATCAGTATCAACAAACTCCATTATTCTATTGCACAAGAAAAACTAAACCTGCATCGAAAGTGCGATTTAAACTGTTTGATGAAGATAAGAGGTTCCCAAAAATGCATTCACACAGTAAAATTGCAAATGCATAAATAATATTAAAAGATTAATGTTTTACTTTTTTATCATATTAATCTAAAATGTTGGATAAATGCAATACTTTTAAATATGACACCAAACCACAATAGTCTTAATGAGTGAGTCACGGTTTCAACCATAGATGGATTCAACCAGATTGTTCATTGACTCACCAGATTCATAAAAAAATGCTGAATCATTCATTACTGAAACACCGCTGAGTGTTTCTCAAAGATTCATAACTGTTCTGCTGTGGCTTTGCATAGAACTATTTTCGTTAACAAAAACAGTCAAAGATGTGTCTAAAATGTAAGTCAGTTAATATTAAATAGTTTACTGAACTACTAAGGCTCAGTGCTAGGGCCATTACTTTTTACGCTTTACATGTTACCCTTGGGAGATATCTTTAGGAAACATGGTGTTAGCTTTCATTGTTACGCTGATGATACTCAGCTCTATATTTCTTCGCAGCCTGGCAAATCATATCAATTCAAAAAACTAACAGAATGCATAGCTGATATTAAAAACTGGATGGCAAATAACTTCTTACTGTTAAATTCTGAAAAAAAAAACAGAGGTGTTAATTATTGGACCTAAAACCTCCACAAGTAATGACCTAAAACACAGTCTAATACTAGATGGCTGCTCTGTAAATTCGTCGTCATCAGTTAGGAACCTAGGCGTCCTATTCGTCAGCAATCTCTCCTTTGAAAGCCACATTTCTAGCATTTGCAAAACCGCATTTTACCATCTTAAAAATATCGAAATTACGACCTATGCTATCAGTATCAAATGCTGAAACATTAATTCATGCGTTCATGACCTCAAGGGTAGATTATTGTAATGCTTTATTGGGTGGTTGTTCTGCACGCTTAATAAACAAACTCCAGCTGGTCCAAAATGCAGCAGCTAGAGTTCTTACTAGAACTAGAAAGTATGACCATTTTAGCCTAGTTCTGTCAGCACTGCATTGGCTCCCTATAAAACATCGTATAGATTTTAAAATCTTGCTAATTACTTATAAAGCCCTCAATGGTTTAGCTCCTCAGTACTTGAGCGAGCTCCTATCGCATTATAGTCCCTCACGTCCGCTGCGTTCTCAAAATTCTGGCAATTTGATAATACCTAGAATATCAAAATCAACTGCCGGTGGCAGATCATTTTCTTATCTAGCGCCTAAACTATGGAACAATCTACCTAACACTAACAACTCGGGAGGCAGACACACTCTGTCAGTTTAAATCTAGATTAAAGACACATCTCTTTAACCTGGCTTACACATAAAAACATTAACACATTCCTATAATTCAAATCCGTTAAAGGATTGTTAGGCTGCATTAATTAGGTAAACCGGAACCGAAAACACTTACCATAACACCTGATGCACTCGTTGCATCGTAAAAAGAATGGCACCTACGCTAATATTAGTCTGTTTCATTCTTATTCCGAGGTCAATCCGGATCCGGATCAGATGGTCACTGCAGTCCCCCGGATCCAGTCCGTACCCAGCTTAGATCATGGATCACCACCTGGAGATGACTTCAATAGCCGTGGATGTCAACCAGATGAGCTCCAGAGACGGATCATCAATAAAGAACTCGCCAACCTAGACGGCCATCGGCGCTACACCACAGGAACCTGATGAGTTCTCTACAATCGGACATTGGTACAAACTGCTGGTTTCGTCTGGCCATAGGAGAACTGGTCCCCCGACTGAGCCTGGTTTCTCCCAAGGTTTTTTTCTCCATTTCTGTCACCTGTGGAGTTTTGGTTCCTTGCCGCTGTCGCCTCTGGCTTGCTTAGTTGGGGATACTTTCCAGCGTGATGATGTCACATTTGCAATCATGTTGCTTACCTATATAATATGTTATTTATCTTTATTTTCTACCGCAGTATGTTTGTTCATGTTTGTTTCTTTATGTGTGGCTGTATGAGTCTCAACTGACTCAACCTTGATACTGTCCGCTTTCAGTCACCGTTGTAATCAGGTTACTTGTCCAATTACCTGATTAAAATTCTCTTTCACTTGCCCTTTCACAAAATCCACTTGTCCTGGACAAGCAGACAAGCCTGAAGAATCATTTTCATGTATGAACTGATTACCACAGAGTCATGTGATGATGTGTCCAAGAGATCTTATTTGTGATATACTTATCTGGCCCTTGCTCCTGTTTAGTTTTAGATTCCATTCTCTTGCTCTTTCCAGCAGCTTGATGAGTCTGTGGTCATGTTCTTCTGTTCTTCGTGTTCTTCTGTTGACTCTGTGATTGCATGCTGGAAAACTTCACAGGCTGAAGCCGCGCTATAACCTCCTATTAGCAAATATTTGAATATGCAGAGATTTAAACTCTCATTATTCAGTTTTATTTTCCTGGATCCTTGGAAGACATGCTGGATACCAATTCTAGAGGGAAATGTTCACACTTTATTGCTTAATTATGGTTTTGTGGCTTAATACATATATGTATCTTGCTCGGTTACACTACTGTTGCCATGCAATTGTTTGCTTTGCTGTTACTTTTATACTTTCCATCTTGTGTACTTAAACTATTTTGTCCTTACAGGGACCTTCCTTGGTGAATGAATTACTGGTGACTTTCCATTGTGTGCTGTTTACTTTTTTGCACACTTTGCTTCCTCTTTTCTTTGTGTTTTTGATACTGCTTCTTGTTCACGTCTACTTCTTTAACTAGCATTTTCATCTGATTTGACTTTATCCCATTGGCCCTGCAGGTGTCTGTCGCTTTTTCCAACATGAGGTCTGCCTCATGCAACAGTCTTGCACGCACATTGACGTCTTTTATTCTGTATTCTATTCCTGATAAGCAAATCAGTCAAATCGCTGAATTTAGTCTTTGCTTGGTATTTTAGTTCTGTGACGTATGGATCAGTTGTTTCTCTTGAATCTTGCGCTTTTGTAAAGAACTCGTGGCAGATTTTTTCTAGGCTCACAAAATTCTTCTAATTTCTTTTTTAAGTTCCTCAATTTTTATTTACTTATCACTCCATAAACTGGAATGTGTTGTACACTTTAATGGCTTCTTCACCCACAATATGAAGAAAGTTGTCTGACTGCACTGTTTCTGATTTCTTACAAAATTCATGACAACACGATGTGCAAAAAAGTGATCGGTTAACATAACTTACCTCGTCCTAATATTGAAATACATAAATGTGAGTGTTACGGTCTTTACTCATATGCAGTTGCGGGCTGTAAACACTTTTGCAGGTATTGCGTTAACGTTACCATTCTTAATGCAGTTATAACTGATCCAAAACGATTTAAAATAATTGTACATGACATCTTAATCATTAACAGACACTGTTTTAAACCATCTAGCGTTACAAAGCTAAGCTTTATACTGACCCTCATTTATAAAGCAGTATGGTGAGAAATGATTTGCGTAAACATTAACCCATTTAGGTAGATTGGTGGCCACATTCCCTCAGTGCTGTCAGTTTACTTCTGACTCTGGGCGGGTCTATGCTAAAACACTGCTGTCTATCAACTATCGCAGGAGTGGCCTTTGTCAGTGTTACGCCACAACGACAGGCATCTGAGAACGGCTCGATATGAGAAGAGGCAAATTATTTTACTAAATTAAGAGAAAACTACTGGGTGGATCTTTGTCATTCTAGGGTGGTTGTGTACACACTCTCCCAACACACATTTCAGTTCAAACAGCTTGTAAAAGTGCATGTGGCACCCGATGACCCCTTTAATGTGCTTGGACACAGAGCTCTGTGAACAGCCAGCCTCTTTTGCAATGACCTTTTGTGTCTTGCCCTCCTTGTGCAAGGTGTCAATGGTCATTTTTTGGAAAAATAATCAGTCTTCCCCATGATTGTATAACCTACAGAACTAGACTGAGAGACCATTTAAAGGCCTTTGCAGGTGTTTTGAGTTAATTAGCTGACTAGAGTGGGGCACCAGGTGTCTTCACAATATTCTAATTTTCTGAGATACTGAATTGGGGTTTTCATTAGTTGTCAGATATCGTCAAAATTAAAAGAAATAAACACTTGTGTGTGTATGTGTGTGTGTACCTGGTATTCATCACGTTGTGGGGACCAAATGTCCCCACAAGGTCAAAATCTACTGGTATTCCTATCCTTGTGGGGACATTTGGTCCCCACAACGTGATGAATACCAGGTACACACACACACACACACACACACACACACACACACACACACACACACACACACCGGAGCAGTGGGCAGCCATTGCTGGGGCCATTGCTGGGAGCAACTGGGGGGTTCAGTGCCTTGCTCAAGGGCACTTCAGTCATGGTATTGAAGGTGGAAAGAGTGCTGTTCATTCACATACCCCACCTTCAATTCCTGCCGGTGTGGGAATCGAACCGGCCCAACTCTCTCACCATTAGGCCATGGCTACCCCCCACACCTGAGAAATCTAGTAATTTATTAGAAACATTAATTCAAGTCTAAAAGGATGAACCTTGAGTGAAGGGGGAACAAATTCACCAACCTGTGTTGTTCTTAAGATCCTGAAGACCCTGATTAGTATTTCTCAGGTTTGTTTGATTATAAAGTGGATCTCATGGGTCAGATTTGTGAATCCCTCATGTAAAAAATAAAAAATTAAAAATAAAAATACAAATACTAGTAGTATACTTGTAAGTGTACAATATCACTTAATAAAATATAGTTTATATTTATTTTTTATTTATTTAAAAATTTATTTATTTTAGCTAAATTTACATAAATTTGGTTGACTTACTTTCAACATTTATTTATTTTTTACTTAAATGCAGCTAAAATAAATTGATTGCAACCACTTACCTTAAAAACAATTAGTAAATGCAATGAATTATTTATTTTTTTTTCAGTGTAACTTGTTCATGAAAGATGTAAAAATTATGGCTCTATCCACAATAGCACTTTTGTGCGAGGTGTAATTTATTTACAGATTCGAAGACATTTACAAAAGCCCATGAGTGATGCTGTGAAGAAATATATAAAGTGTGATCAGCAAAATCCCAAACATACAAAGGGGCACTAAAAACAACAACAACAACAACAAAAAACAACAACAACAAACTGGTAGTGATGTTACAGCTGATACTGAGGCTTCAAAGCTTGTATGTACAAAAATGTCAGGTACTTTCAGATAGAGATCCCTGTCCCCGGGAACATCAAACAAAGGGGGTGAGAACATGTCGCACATGCAATTGTAATGGAAAGCGGCGCGACGTTTCTGGACAATGTGCACTAGGCAATTAGCTAATCGCAACACACCAGATCCACTAACCAATCTGAGCTCATTGTGTATTTCTGAGGGAGAGGCTTCACAGAATTAGGAAGTCAACAGATTTTTTTTAGAAAGAAAGGAAACAATGGTGTAGAATAGAGGTAAAAAATGTGAAAAACAATGCCATTTTTTTTAAACAAAACATTAACATTTTACAATGCACCCCATGACCACAATCAAGTCTTCAAAATAGTTGACTGACCACCCCTTTAAGGAAGCCCCTTAAAAAAGGGCCTAGCCACGTCTTTAGTGTTTGGCTTCTTCTGTGAAACATAATGTTCGTATTCTTTGATTGGTCATCTCAATCATTTTGACACTGACATTCACAGAAGACTTGTACATTTTCAGAAGCTTTGTAAATGCATTTAATGACCATTTTAAATGAAATCTACTGGTGTTATATAAGATGACATTATATGAAGAGAGAGCAATGCCATCTGTGTACATAGTGAAATGATGTGGATGTTCTCTGTGCCTATGATTTTCATAATTAAAGAGCTCAGTGTGTTGTTGCTGTTGTCTTTTATTTGCATGTGCCATTACATTGTGTGCACAGCACTCTCGACACAACAGATACTGTGTTAAGGGAGACATAGAATATCTTCAAATTTTGGGAAAATATAATTTAGTTTGGGATGCAGAAACATGCTGTTGGTTTCCAAGGTGAAACATGAAAAACAAACAATAAGAGAAGAAAATGCAATGGTTGAGTTGGATTTTTCCTGTGAAGCTGCTGTGGAAATCCAATACTTCATTACGGAACATACAGACCCTCCAGTCTCAACCACATTCAAATGAACACAATTCCAAATAATTACAGCAACAATGACCAACAGAGAAAAGATGCTGATATATATATGTGAATAAGGAAGTAAATGAAAAAAAGCCTTTTGTTTTAGACTAATAAACAAATGTGACGTGCTTAATAAGGGTGAGAGCGTATATAATCATCATATTGTTTAAAGCTGCAGACAGGAACATCAGAGTCAGGACAGAAACACACAACCTCTAAAGTAAGAACAACTTACATGTTCAACTAAAATTAGACTGAGATATTCACAGTCTTATTGATTGTGTATGGTGCATTAATGTTCTTGTTGAGATGGATTTTTAATTTTTGTTTTACATTAAAATGACATTAAAATGAAACTGGGATGGTTTGATATGAGAGTTCATCTATATCTTTCCTCTTCAGAAATGGAACTATATTTCATTCTTCTTCTCATTGGTGAGTATGTTTGTTTTATTTATGGTTTCTAGCTTTGATCCTGTTATTAAAAAGCATTAAAGCAAAGTCTCTCTTTCACAGCTCTCTGCTCCGTATCTGAATGTGTTCAGCGTCATTATCACTTTATAAATGAGATGAAGACCTGGAGTGAAGCTCAGAGATACTGCAGAGAGAAATACACAGATCTGGCCACCGTTGACAACATGAACGACATGAACGAGCTGAACAAGAGTGTGAATGATAGAAGTGTTGAGTTTGTCTGGATTGGGCTGCAGAAGACGGGTCGTGATGAATGGCAGTGGTCTTCAGGTGAACCTGCGCTCTATCTGAACTGGGGATATAAACAACCAGAAGGCAGAGATGATTGTGCTATGATGTTCAATGGACAATGGCATGATTTATCATGTAGTAATACAAAGCATTTAATTTGCAACAACAGTGAGTACAAACACCAAATGTTATAAACATTAATTTAATAAAAGACACTTCATATTCTATATGTAAAATAAATATGACAATAGTAAATGCTATAAATGAGTGTAAATAATAATAATTATAATAATAATGAAAACATACTATTGACCAAGTCAAATATAATTTGTAATGTGCCAGATATATCTGACAAACCTTCTATAAACTAAAAAAAAAAAATAAAATAAACAGAAAGAGAATATCTAATTATAATCTATCAGCTCTAGATGTGAGATCTCACAGTAATATTCATAATCATAACAGTGTAGCGATAAAATAAAAACAAACAATCTCACTAACGAGCCGAGTGAGGAAATAACGTCTTGAGTTTCATTAATAATCCTCCAATAACTCTCATATTTTACATATATATATATATTTAGATTTATACACGATAAATATACATCACAACCTCACACCCACACTTCTCACTTATATCTGCTTTTATTTATCATGTTCTAATAGTACAAATTACTCACCATTAAAGCCATCAATAGACTCAACTATAAGGTCATTACATCTGTAAGTGTTTAATAGATATTTAAACATTACTTTTGTTTTTCTTAAAGCAAACACAGGGCTCGTTTTTGTCAATCAGACGATGAATTGGAGAGGTGCTCAGAGTTACTGCAGACAGAATCACATTGATCTGGTCAGTGTGAGGAACCAGAATGAGAATCAACAGGTTCAGCAGGTCATTAGTGATAGACAGTTATCTGGATCATGGATCTGGATCGGTCTGTTCAGAGTCAAAGACTCATGGCTGTGGTCAGATCAAAGTAACTCCTCATTCAGATACTGGAAAGTCTGGCCAGCCTAATAACTATGGATATGGTGAAGACTGTACAGTTGTTGAATTGAACACTCAGAAACAATGGCATGACAGCTCCTGCAACAACCAGTATCATTTGTGTGTTATGGAGGCGAGTAGGTCCTCACAAAACACACAATCCATCCATCACCTCCAGATCTCATAAAGTTCATGCTACATGTCTGACATGACAATCATCCATAGTATTTGTTCTGCATGTAATTTATTTTTTTAACAGTTTCTCTAGTTTCTGCTTGCGTTTCATTTTGTTTTTAGATAATCTGATTCTGATCAAAGAGAATCTGATGTGGTCTGAAGCTCTGAGATACTGCAGACAGAATCAAATGGATCTGGTCTCGGTTCATTCAGAAGAGATTCAGCATCATGTGATGAACGTGGTTAAACGGGCGTCTACTGCGGCGGTGTGGTTGGGTTTACGTTTCTCCCGTATTTTGGGCATCTGGTTCTGGGTGAGTGGACGGAACGTGTGCTATCAGAACTGGGCTCCAGGGAACGGCACATCAGAGGAGGACTGTGAACATGCAGTGAGATCTGGAGCAGTTCAGTCTGGAGGAGATCAGCGCTGGATCAGCCGTCCTGAAACTGACAAACTCAACTTCATCTGCAGCAAATAAGAGTGAATGAATATACTTACATTTGATTTAAAATGACAAATGCATGTGTGTTTATATTTATGAGGAGTCATATGGGCATCATATTTACATATCATTAGAGTACTCAATTAGTGTACTGTTTTCTTTCA
>NC_133363.1:63306591-63344497 GCF_049309525.1 Garra rufa
ATCCATATATGCATATTGATCAATAAAAAATGAAAATTAAGTTAAAGTAGCACTTAAATCAAATGCAAGCATGTTTTGTAACTCCAGTGAATTAAATCTACTGGTGTCATATAAGCTGACAACATATGAAGGACAGCAACGTCATCTGTGTACATAGTGAAATGATGTGGATGTTCTCTGTGCCTATGATTTTCATAATTAAAGAGCTCAGTGTGTTGTTGCTATTGTTGTCTTTTATTTGCATGTGTCATATAGGAATTATGACACAACAATTACTGTGCTAATGGAGACACAATATCTTTTCTGAAAATATGATACTTAGTTTGGGATGCAGAAACATGCTGTTAGTTTCCAAGGTGAAAAATATGGAAAACAAGAAAAAAAAAAAAAATGCAAATGTTGAGGTGGATTTTTCCTGTGAAGCCGCTGTGTAAATATAATACTTTATAATGGAACATACAGACCCTTCAGTCTCAACCACATTCAAATGAACACACTTCCAAAGAAAGTCCTGCAACAATGACCAACACAGAGCAAAATACTTGAAAGAGAAAGAAAACGAAAAAAGCCTTTTGTTTTTGAGTAATAAACAAATGATGTTATGTCTGAATGGGGGATCAGAGCAGAAATAATCATCACATAGTTTAAACCTGCAGACAGAAACATCAGACTCAGGACAGAAACACACAACCTTTAAAGTAAGAACAATTTATGTTCAGCTAGAATAAGACTTTGAGATATCCACACTGTCTTACTGATTGTGTATGGTGCATTTATGTTCCTGTTAAGATGGATTTTTAATTATCATTGAAATCATGTTTTACATCAAAATGATATTTGAGTATATCTATTTCTTTTTCTCTGCAGGAATGCAAACTTTCATTCTACTTCTCATTGGTGAGTGTGCTTGTGGTTTTATTTATGGTTTCTAGTTTCATTAGATTTGATCCTGTTATGAAAAGCATTAAAGCAAAGCCTCTCTTTCACAGCTCTCTGCTCCGTATCTGAATGTGTTCAGCGTCAGTATCCCTTTATGGTAACACTTTAGAATACTGTTTCTTACTTACTGCAGAACTAATAAGGAATTATTGAAGAACTAACAGCTAACTATTCATTAACACTTGACTCATTACTTTTAACTACTAAGGAAGATGTGCTAACTAATAAGTATGTAATACAATTTTGAGAATGTGTTAAGTAACAGGTAGCTAATCAATAACTAATGTATTCTGTCATACCTCCTGAAGAACTACTATTAATTATCTAGTAGTTATGGTTCAAAAAACATAACTATGTAATAACTACTACAGACCAGTTATATGCAAATAGTCACCATAATAATCGTGCTGTGGCCCACAAATCAAGTACTTGAGTAAAATTACAGATACCACAATAAAACATTACTCCAGTTATTAGTTATTAATATTAGTCCAATTATAAATAGGCCTATTCATTTTCAAAACTACTTGAGTAAAAGGACAACTACAGTAGTAACTTTGTTACGGTCTACTACTATTATTTGCCTATAATGAAAATGAAATATACTCTTGTGAAATTATCTGATAATTGTTTATTAATTACTAAAGGGTTCACTATAATTTTACTTTAGAACAGGCCTATTGTTGCAGGTTTGAAATAAGTCTTGCAGAATTATTTGATAATTATTTATTAATTACTAATGAGTTCCAATTGTTTCACTTTAGAATACTGTTTCAGGTTCTTAGTAATTCCTGCGTAATTATCTGATAATTCTTCATCAATTACTTAAGGGTTGACTATATTTGCGCTTAAGAACAGGTCTATTGTTGCAGGTTTGAAATGAGTCTTGCAGAACTATTTGATAATTATTTATTAATTACTAATGAGTTCCCTTTGTTTTCACTTTAGAATACTGTTTCAGGTTCTAAATAATTCTTGCAGAATTATCTAATAATTCTTTATTAATTACTAATGGGTTCCCAATATTTTCCTTTTAGAATAGGCCTATTGTTTCAGGTTTGAAATACGTCCTGCAGAATTATTTGATCATTCTTTTGACAATTCTAATTCTATTTACTAATGGGTAACCTGTATTTTTACTTTCGCTCAGTCCTGGCCTTACATACAGGAACTGAATAAGTATGATATATGCTGAGGACACACAGTACTTTATACAAAATATAAAAACTACAGTAAGTTATCGCATGGCACTGGAGTGGTAGTTGGGTTCCTATCAGAAGCTAAGTGAATTTCTTACAAAACATTCACAAGACAATTCAATACACAGGCAAAACCTGTGAAGTTTATTCCGTTTATTAATATTGCATTTGCATACTACTACTACTGCTAATAACATTTATATATGAAAGGGTCACAACTCAGTTTAGTTGTGTATGACTGTTCATTAGTAGTTACTTCATAGTTATTTTTCTTGAACCTTAACTACTAGATAATTAATAGTAGTTCTTCAGGAGGTATGACAGAATACATTAGTTATTGATTAGCTACCTGTTACTTAACACATTCTCAAACTTGTATTACATACTGATTAGTTAACACATCTTCCTTAGTAGTTAACAGTAATGAGTCAAGTGTTAATGAATAGTTAGCTGTTAGTTCTTCAATAATTCCTTATTAGTTCTGCAGTAAGTAAGAAACAGTATTCTAAAGTGTTACCCACTTTATAAATGAGAACAAGACCTGGACTGAAGCTAAGAGATACTGCAGAGAGAAATACACAGATCTGGCCACCGTTGACAACATGACCGACATGAACGAGCTGAACAAGAGTGTGAATGATAGACATGCCTGGATCGGTCTGTTCAGAGTCAGAGACTCATGGCAGTGGTCAGATCAGAGTAACTCCTCATTCAGACACTGGAACACTGGTGAACCTAATAATGCTAAAGGTGATGAAAACTGTACAGTGATTGAACCGAACACTCTGGGAAAATGGAATGATGTCCTTTGCAAAGACCAATTTCCTTTTGTGTGTCATGAAGGTGAGTAGATCCTTACAAAAAAACACACAATCCATCAGCTCCAGATCTCTTAAAGTTCACGCTACATGTCTGATATGACAAATTATCCACAGTGTTTGTTCTGCAGGTTGTTTTTGTTCAGTCTCTCTTAGGTTCTGCTTGGTTTGTTTTGTTTGCAGATAAACTGATTCTGATCACAGAGAATCTGACGTGGTCTGAAGCTCTGAGATACTGCAGACAGAATCATGTGGATCTGGTGTCGGTTCATTCAGAAGAGATTCAGCGTTGTGTGATGAACGTGGTTAAACGGGCGTCTACTGCGGCGGTGTGGTTGGGTTTACACAACTACTGCATCATGAACTTGTGGCTCTGGGTGAGTGGAGAGATCGTGTGCTATTAGAACTGGGCTCCAGGGAACGCAACGACACCCGAAAACTGCAAACTCGAGAATAGAAAAGGAGCAGTTCAGTCTGGAGGAGATCAGCGCTGGATCAGCCTTCCTGAAACTGACAAACTCAACTTCATCTGCAGCAGATATTAAAAGTGAAGGACACAATATTATTGTGTTTTTACCTAACTTCACTGTTTTAATACTGTTTAACGCTGTTTTTTATGAAAAAAATATGATGTTCTTATAGAGATGATGCTTATAAAGCTGATGCTCTCAATTGAGTTTACTGTATTATGGCGCCACCTAGAGTCATGCAGGTGTCTGTACACTCATCTGAATTTGATTTACTGTTTGTGATGTTTGGACACTTTAAGATCAGAATTAAAAAAGAAGCTCAGAACAACAGGGATTCCTATGCAGTTTATACCCTTTAATGTTCACATTATATAGATAGCTACATTCTAAAATGGTTCTTTATTTATTATTTTTTCTCATGCAGTAACAGTTCTATTTAAACTACATTGTCCTGAAGAACCCACAATTATGAATTATTTAATGATAAACATAGTTTAAGCAAAACAAAAATGTTTATGTTAATAACCATATGTACACCATATATACTGTTTACACACATGTAAACTTTTTTTCTCAAGACCAAAAAAAAAAAAAAAGGAAAATCATGAAGAGATTAATATCCACAGTTAATGTTAAGTCTTTGGTGTTCTTTCTGATTATATGAAGATTCTGAGGTCAGTATTTGGAGCAGAATCATCCCAACAATGGAAAGAAAACGAACTTACACTGAAGTTACTGGAAAGACAGAAGAGTTTACTTTTCTAAATAACCAGAATTCTATCATTCCCGAAATTGTCAGTAAAATTTTTATTAGAAAATTTTCGTATAACTATACGCAATACCATTTCTCTTGATGAATAGAAATTAGCTTATGCTAGAGTAAATAAAGGCAAAAACTCCCTTTATGCAAATGTAATTCATGTACATTTACATTTACATTACATTTATTCATTTAGCAGACGCTTTTATCCAAAGCGACTTACAATTGGGAATACAACAAATGATTCATCCTAAGGAGGCAGATCGACATAGGAAGTGCTCAAAAATACATACATTAAATATCAATATTGTCACGACCACACACAAAGGGAGAAGGTGAGTATCTTTCAAGGTATTTATTAACAAACGTGCACAGTTCAACACACGTGCAATCAGGTGAGTAAAGGTCTCTGTGGTCTAATCTTCAAACAAACACAACAGGTGAGTTCAAGTTCATAAGGATCATAGCGTTAGCAATAGTCACTTCCCTCTAACACGATTCACGTGTTTCACAGGAGAACATCAGAGCAATCCACGAGGAGCACAGGAGAACATCGGAAGAATCCACGAGGAGCACAGGAGAGATAACAGGAGGGGGAGAAGATCCACAGAGAAGCATCCATGCAACTTCGATACCAGCCGCTGAGTGAATGTTTGGGGAGAGTATTTGAAGGGAGTGGTGATTACAGGTGCAGGTGACGGTGATAGAGCTCTGGTGATGGGCGTGGTGCAGTGATTGGGACTGAGGGAACGTGCTGAGGGTGTGACATAGCCCCCCCCCCAAGGGGCGGCTTCCAGACGCTCCAAAAAACAGGAAGAAACAGTCCAGGGGAGCGGTGGGGGGGCCAGGAGACTGAGGCAGAACAGGTTGGGCAAAGTCCCTCCAGAGCAGAGCAGGAGATTCAGGAACCCTCCAGGGCAGAGCCGAAGGCGGAGCAAGGGGTTTAGGAGCCCTCCAGGGCGGAGCAGGAGGCACAGGAGCCCTCCAGGGTGGTTTGGGAGGCGCAGGAGCCCTCCAGGGCGGAACAGGGGGCCGCATCATGGACAGGGACCTGGGGAGAGCAGAGATAGAGGAGGCAGACAGAGCAGGGAGGAGCCAGATGGTAGTCCAGAGTCCAGCCCGGACGAAGCCCCAGAGCGGAGTCGAAGGAGGGAGGAGCCATGGTGGAGAGATGGCAGATGACACCCTGGGGACGAGCGATGGAGACGGAGCTACTGGCAGAGGTGACCCAGGTGGAGCCGAGCAGACGGAGGGCCAGGGTGACACAGAGGTTCCAGAGGGCCAAGGCGGAGCTGATGGCTCAGGCGACTGAGGCGGAGATGTGGATCCGGAAGACCGCAGCAGAGCCGGAGCGACAGAGGACAAAGGCGGAGCTGATGGCTCAGGCGACTGAGGCGGAGATGTGGATCCGGAAGACCGCAGCAGAGCCGGAGCGACAGAGGACAAAGGCGGAGCTGGAGGGAAGGAGGAGCCTGACAGAGCCGGAGGGACAGAGTGACAAGGCGAAGCCGGAGGAATGGAGTCCCGAGGCGGCGGATGGTCGACGACTGACCAAGGCGGAGCCGGAGGGACGAGGGAGCCCGGTGGAGCTGGTGGGATGACGGGCCACGGTGGAGATGAGGGAGCCAGGAGCCAAGGCGGAGCCGGGGGGACGAGGGAGCCCGGTGGAGCTGGTGGGATGACGGGCCACGGTGGAGATGAGGGAGCCAGGAGCCAAGGCGGAGCCGAAGGGTCGGAGGACCGAGGTGGAGTCCAGGACTCGGAGGCTGGAGGTAGAGACTGGGGATCGACCTGCCTAGGCGGAGCTGGAGCCTGGGAGTCCCGAGATGGGTCCACAATCCTGGATGGCGCAGCCTGAGGGAGAGCTGAGGGACAGACAGGCACTAGCAGAGACAGGGCTGAGGAACTGGCTGCTTTGAGTGGAGGCGGGAGAGGGAGGCTGGGTGGGAACTTCAGAGACTCTGGACGGCTGGACGGGACCAGCGCGGATTCAGGAGAACTGGACAAGACCAGTGGAGATTCTGGACGGCTGGGCGGAACCAGCGGGGACTCAGGACGGCTGGGCGGAACCAGCGGGGACTCAGGACGGCTGGGCGGAACCAGCGGGGACTCAGGACGGCTGGGCGGAACCAGCGAAGGCTCTGGAAGGCTGGATTGCACCAACGGGGGCTCTGGGCGGCGTTCTTGAGGTGCGGGCTCTGGACGGTGCTCTTGAGGAGCGGGCTCTGGACGGCGCTCTTGAGGAGCGGGCTCTGGACGGCGCTCTTGAGGAGCGGGCTCTGGACGGCGCTCTTGAGGAGCGGGCTCTGGACGGCGCTCTTGAGGAGCGGGCTCTGGACGGCGCTCTTGAGGAGCGGGCTCTGGACGGCGCTCTTGAGGAGCGGGCTCTGGACGGCGCTCTTGAGGAGCGGGCTCTGGACGGCTGGACGACCCCAGCGGAGATTCAGGAGGGCTGGGCGTCTCCAGCGGAGACACTGAAAGAGCTAGCTCTGGGCGAGCGGTCACTGGAGGGCGCTCTGGCGGCGCAGTCACTGGAGGGCGCTCTGGCGGCGCAGTCACTGGAGGGCGCTCTGGCGGCGCAGTCACTGGAGGGCGCTCTGGCGGCGCAGTCACTGGAGGGACATCGGCCATTTTGGCAGGGGAAACCGGAACGTCGGCCATTTTGCGAGCTAGCATGGCCGCCCGCACTGACCTCAATGGTGGGTCGCGCACGCTGGCCATCAGGATTGGCCACGACGTAGGAGGGTTGGTCGCGGGCTCCAGGCTGGCAAGGTGGGAGAAGCTATTGGTTTGGTATGTGAGGGGTTCAGGCGGGGGGTAAGCCGGCAAGACGGGCTGGGTTTCGTAGTGGGTTGGATGAGGAAACTTACCATCACTCTTTATTTCTTTAACCTCGATACTAGAGCCATTTATATAAAGAGTGAGGTTGATTAGTTCAATCAAGGAAAAATCAAATATGGGGGAGTTGCATCGGATTGTTTCCGCATCCAAACCCATACGAAACACCACAGCAAGAGCGAAGTCAGGCCAGCTTACCTGATGGGAGAGCTCAAGGAATTCCTCCACATACCACTCCAATGTTCGCCCACCTTGCCGTAGGTTCCGTAGCCTGTCCTCAGCGTCCGACAGTTTTAATGCTTCGGGAGAGACACCGCTGAATGCTGCGTTCGCCTCCATGAGTGAGCTGAAGAAATTATTTTTTTTGATGGGCTGGTATCCTGTCACGACCACACACAAAGGGAGAAGGTGAGTATCTTTCAAGGTATTTATTAACAAACGTGCACAGTTCAACACACGTGCAATCAGGTGAGTAAAGGTCTCTGTGGTCTAATCTTCAAACAAACACAACAGGTGAGTTCAAGTTCATAAGGATCATAGCGTTAGCAATAGTCACTTCCCTCTAACACGATTCACGTGTTTCACAGGAGAACATCAGAGCAATCCACGAGGAGCACAGGAGAACATCGGAAGAATCCACGAGGAGCACAGGAGAGATAACAGGAGGGGGAGAAGATCCACAGAGAAGCATCCATGCAACTTCGATACCAGCCGCTGAGTGAATGTTTGGGGAGAGTATTTGAAGGGAGTGGTGATTACAGGTGCAGGTGACGGTGATAGAGCTCTGGTGATGGGCGTGGTGCAGTGATTGGGACTGAGGGAACGTGCTGAGGGTGTGACAAATATATGCAATATATGCTGATAAAAAAGTAAAAACTTCAATAGTACATCTATGTGCATCACAGCCATATATAAAACCTATTAGAAATCGACATAAGTTTCATATTAACATACCTATCACTCAATAAAAATTAAAAAAAAAAAAATAAAATAAATAAAATCTGGCATTTTTAAAATGCTGAATTATAATCTTATTTCCTTACGGGGATCTAAAAAAATCTTGTGTGTTCCATTGGATGGGTTAAATGCAGAGCACAAATTCCTAGTATGGGTCACCATACTGTACTTGGCCTCACGTCACCTCCTTTCCTTTCCTACAGCATGTTACACACATGTTTCTCTAGATTTTATGATATTTATGGCTCAATATCATAAAATATGTCGATTTTTAGAGCACAAAGTAACATTTGCAACAATACATGTTAAGTTTAACAATCATAAAATAATAATAAGCTACTCATTGTGGAAGGGACATGTAAAATGAAAATCTCACCTTGAAAAAAACTCACCTTTTGTTGATATCTTCGGACTGGAAAGATGCACTTTTTTTTTTTTTATTCCCACAATTAAACAAAACACTAATACACATGTGTGGAGCAATGTCACGGCTCAAGGTTTCTGTGTATGCAAGTTATTTAAGGTGTTTCAACTATACACATGTCTCAAATGTCTACCCTACAAATTTTACCATGGGCAGTTCATATATGGTAAATGTGAAATCCTATATAAGCATATTGGATATTTGCAAATATCGCAACCTTTTTTAAAGTTTTGTTAAAATGGAAAATTGCAGGTGAGTTCAGGTAAATAGACAGTCTTAGAGCAATTAGTGATGAAACTGATGAATCCTTATTGGAGAGCACACACTGAACAAATGTGACGATGAAGGTTGGAGTTGGAGACAGATGAATATTACAGGTAAGGATCGAGGGAGATGCTGGAGAACATGAGAGAGACTATGGAAATCTTAGAAAGAGGTAAGTAAAGTAGAAGATTGCAGGTAAGTAGAGCATAGAGCTAGCATGGATACTGGGCTGAAGCCTAATGTTGATATTTGTTTATAAAAAAAAAGCAGGCTGTAATATTGTGTGCTATTTTTGTTCATTTGCATATACAAAGCATCAGGTTCTCTTTAGGTATTAACATGTACCATTTAGGGAAATACAAAAGTACAAAGATGTACCTCTTAGCTTTTGTGCCTTAGGGTCCTGCCAATTGGATGGGATGGGGTTGGTTGGTTGGTAGGTACAAACACTCCAAACACAGACAACCCCGCCCCAAACGCTCTCATTGGTTGAGTCTGACATACAGCTTTCAGAAGTGAAAGTATAGTGGTCAGAACGTGGATGACTAATTCACCACCTTTGGGATTTATTCAAATAAATAAATAAATAAATAAATAAAAGATGCTTCAAACTGATTTTATTAATTATAATTGAGTGAAGTTTAAGTATATTTTTAGTACACTTTACAGTATGTAGTACTTATACTAGGGTTCCTCAGATTTTGCCCTGGAGGGCCAATGCACTGCAGAGTTTAGCTCCTACTTTGATTCACCTGTGATTTTATAATGATCCTGAAGACACTGGTTAGGGCTGTAAGGATCGACTCGCTGGCCCAAAGGCGCAGTCCAGCAACCTGGTCGAAGGTTTACTGCGTTTTCGGTCTTTTCACGAACTTCAGCAAATTTCACTTCTCAAGATTTAGTTTCAATTTTGATCTAGCTCCATCTTAATCTGACTCCAATTTCAAGTGATCATTAAATTCTGGCTGTATTTCTAATCAAAGGTGATCAAAATATCAATTATGAATGAATTTAAATATTTGATCATTCTAGACATTCCATATTTTCAATTATTTGTTTGTTGGGGGACCTAATGTCTCATTTGAGTCTGGCGCCGATCTCATGAACACAAATTTGACAGTCTGATCTTACTCAGAGGTTGTGGGTGACTAATAACCTCTTTGTCATCCGCTTACTGCTTGCTCTAAACAAAAAGTATTGCTTATTTAGTCTTTTCCCGCACAACTTGTTAACATCATCAATCTCATGAACACAAAGTATGGCACTTAAATCAAACACAAGCATGTTATTATTGTGTTACTGTTATTTAAGCTGACATCATATGAGAGAGCAACATTATCTGTGTACATAGTACAATGATGTGGATGTTCTCTGTGCCTATGATTTTCATATTTAAAAAGCTCAGTGTGTTGTTGCTGTTGTCTTTTATTTGCATTTGCCATTACATTTTGGGCATATCACTCATGACACAACAGATACTGTGCTAATGGAGACACAGAATATGTTCAGATTTTGGGAAAATATTGTTTAGTTTGGGATGCAGAAACATGTTGTTAGTTTCCAAGGTGAAAAACATGAAAAACAAACAATATAAGAAGAAAATGCAAATGTTGAGGTGGATTTTTCCTGTGAAGCCGCTGTGGAAATGCAAAACTTCATTACGGAACTTACAGACCCTCCAGTATCAACCACATTCAAATGAACACACTCCCAAAGAATTACAGCAACAATGACCAACACAGTAAGAAAAATGAAAAAGCCTTGCCTTTTAGAGTAGTCATGTCAAAGCAGTAACTAAATCAGCATACTATCATCTCAAAAACATTGCAAGAATTAGATGTTTTGTTTCCCGTCAAGATTTGGAGAAACTTGTTCATGCCTTTATCAGCAGCAGGGTGGACTATTGTAATGGTCTCCTCACCGGCCTTCCCAAGAAGACCATTAGACAGCTGCAGCTCATACAGAACGCTGCTGCCAGGATTTTGACTAGAACCAAAAAATCAGAGCATATTACACCAGTCCTTAGGTCCTTACACTGGCTACCAGTTATGTTTAGGATAGATTTTAAAGTACTTTTACTAGTTTATAAAGCACTCAATGGCCTAGGACCTACATACATTGCAAATATGCTCACAGTATACAAACCTAACAGACAACTCAGATCACTAGGATCACTAGAGTCAGTTAGTAATATCAAGGGTTCACACAAAACAAGGGGAATCGGCTTTTAGCTATTATGCCGCCCGCAGTTGGAATCAGCTTCCAGAAGAGATCAGATGTGCTAATACATTAGCCACATTTAAATGCAGACTTAAAACTCACCTGTTTAGTTGTGCATTTATTGAATGAGCACTGTGCTACGTCCGAACAGATTGCATTATTTTATGTATAATCATTTTACTGTGCTAATTAATTTTAAAATCAATTTTTTAAATCATCTGAAATGTTCTTAAATTCTGTTTTTATTGTTGTTAGTGTGATTATTATTTTAAATTTTTATGATTTGTTTGCTATTGTGATTTTAACTCCTTTTTATGTACAGCACTTTGAATTACCATTGTGTATGAAATGTGCTATATAAATAAACTTGCCTTGCCTTGCCTTTAGAGTAATAAACAAATTATGTGACATACTGAATGAGGGATCTGAGCAGCAATAATAATCATATCGTTTAAACCTGCAGACAGAAACATCAGAGTCAGGACAAAAACACACAACCTCTAAAGTAAGAACAACTTACATGTTCATCAATAATTAGACTTTGAGATATTAATATTGTTTAATTGTGTATAGTGAATGTATGTTTCTTTTAAAATAGATTTTTAAGTAACACTGAAATCATGTTTTACACCAAAATGAATCTGGGAAAGTTTGATATTTGAGTTCATCTATATCTTTCCTCTTCAGAAATGGACCAAACTCCATATTTCATTCTTCTTCTCATTGGTGAGTGTGTTTGTGTTTTTATTTGTGGTTTCTAGTTTTGATCCTGTTGTTAAAAAGCATTAAAGCAAAGCCTCTCTTTCACAGCTCTCTGCTCCGTATCTGAATGTGTTCGGCGTCAGTATCACTTTATAAATGAGAGGAAGAAGGGGACTGAAGCTCAGAGATACTGCAGAGAGAAATACACAGATCTGGCCACCGTTGACAACATGAACGACATGGACGAGCTGAACAAGAGTGTGAATGATAGAAATGTTGAGTTAGTCTGGATTGGGCTGCAGAAGACGGGTCGTGATAAATGGCAGTGGTCTTCAGGTGAACCTGCGCTCTATCTGAACTGGGAAACTGGACAACCAGAAGGCAGAGATGATTGTGCTATGATGTTCAATGGAACATTTCATGATTTGTCATGTAATTCTAACCGACATTTCATTTGCAACAACAGTGAGTACAAACACCTAATGTAATAAACATTAATTTAACAAAAGATACTTCACATGAAAAATGTAAACATGACAATTGTAAATGCTATAAA
The DNA here is from genome assembly GCF_049309525.1 of Garra rufa. Taxonomy (NCBI): domain Eukaryota; kingdom Metazoa; phylum Chordata; class Actinopteri; order Cypriniformes; family Cyprinidae; genus Garra; species Garra rufa. The sequence continues at coordinate 63,318,739 of NC_133363.1, forward strand.
TTTGTGTATATTTAATAATAATAATAATAATAATAATAATAATAATAATAATAATAACAACAATAACATACAAGTCAAATCTACTTAGCAATGTTGTGGCAGATATATCTGACAAACCTATTGTTAATTAAAAAATAAACAAAGAAAAATAGATCAGATTATATGCATAATAGTGTAGCAGCACACTGAAAACAAACCAAAACCACTGTGGAGCTGAGTGAGGAAATTACTTCTGTGAGACGTTTAATCATACCTGATGTCTTGAATTTAATTTGTGGACAATATAAATATAATTTATTCTTTTATTTTCTCATTACCTTTTATTTTACTCTATTTCACATGTATTTTCTCTCTCATGCTTTACATATATATTTACATAAATAAAACAGGATAGAGATACACATGTACAACACAACCTCACAGACACACTTCACACTTTTTTCTGTGTTTATTCAGCATGTGTCCATATTAAAAACTGGTACAGATTGGTACAGACTCTCCATTAAAGCTATTCGATTATTGTCGAGGAAATTCCTGTTTAGAGACTCTCCGTCAATAAAGACAAATCGATTAATGCTTTAAAGGTTTATTTCTTGAAAGAAAGGTTCACAGTCAAACAGAGTGTGACAAAGGCGGGAGAGTTTTCCTCCACTTTTATATCTCTTTGCACACTCAAGGTTACAAACTAAGAACAGCTGGTGTTCTCCCATAAGGACAGGAAGACAGAAAAACATCTCTATAGATCATCCCTTCCAGGCCTCCTCTGCCTATATTTTAGGCCTCCTGCGACCCTAAAGGTCACCCTAAGGCGCCATAGAGTCCCCAACTCTCTGTCACTCCCTACACAGGCAGAGGCCCTCTCACAGACGAGTCTGGTCATCACTTTACCACCTGTTGTTTTTCACAATCTCTAGTATTCTAAAATGTCTCACATAAGCATAAAAATCACCCCTTATGAATTTTCCCCAAAATTATAAACTTAACTATAAGCTAATTGCATTGCCATTACATTATCTATTTATAGTGTACTTGTTTGAGAGATAGTTAAGCATTGATTTTGTTTTTCTTAAAGCGAAAACAGGACTCGTCCTTGGAGATCAGACAATGAATTGGACAGACGCTCAGAGTTACTGCAGACAGAATCACATTGATCTGGTCAGTGTGAGAAACCAGAATAAGAATCAACAGGTTCAGCTGTTCATTAGTGACAGACAGTTATCTGGATCATGGATCTGGATCGGTCTGTTCAGAGTCAGAGACTCATGGCAGTGGTCAGATCAGAGTGACTCCTCATTCAGAAACTGGAAGTCTGGTGAACCTAATAATTATGGAAATGGTGAAGACTGTACAGCTGTTGAACTGAACACTCAGGGACAATGGAATGACAACTCCTGTAACAAGCAATATCCTTTTGTGTGTCATGAAGGTGAGTAGATCCTCACAAAACACACACATCCATCACATTACCTCCATATCTCTTAAAGTTCACACTACATGTCTGACATGACAAATTCATCCACAGTGTTTGTTCTGCATGTTGTTTTTAATCAGTCTCTCTTTCTAGTTTCTGCTTGTGGTTTGTTTTGTTTCCAGATAAACTGATTGTGATCAAAAAGAATCTGACGTGGTCTGAAGCTCTGAGATACTGCAGACAGAATCATGTGGATCTGGTCTCGGTTCATTCAGAAGAGATTCAGCGTCGTGTGATGAACGTGGTTAAACGGGCGTCTACTGCGGCGGTGTGGTTGGGTTTACGTCACTCCTGCACTGTGGGCATCTGGTTCTGGGTGAGTGGAGAGACCGTGTGCTATCAGAACTGGGCTCCAGGTTACGGCACATCAGAGGAGGACTGTGAACATGCAGTGAGATCTGGAGCAGTTCAGTCTGGAGGAGATCAGCGCTGGATCAGCCGTCCTGAAACTGACAAACTCAACTTCATCTGCAGCAGATATTAAGAGTGAATGAATATAATTACATTTAATTTAAGATGACAAATGCTTGTGTGTTTCCTGTTGATATTCTGTGGGTCTGTTTGCTCCATTTTAAGAGACTCATTGGTCAAAACTGCTTTTACAGACACTTTCAACATGCACTTTGTTATTTAGTAACTTAAAAATTATGAGACATTCATCTGCTAATTTAATTTTATGAGACGCCATGGGCAGATTATTTACTCGTCATTAGAGAAACCTTTGCACTGTTTTCTTTGTTTCATCATGATTATATGCTCTTATCAATGCACAATTAAATGTGTTAAATGTAACTGAATTTTTTTTTTTTTTCTCCACTTATGTGTGTTTTGAGAATCTCTGTATGCTGGTGCATCTACTTCTCTCTCTTATGTTTGAAGACTTTTATGTATTATAATCATATTTGGAAATTGAATGGAATTCTGTGAGCAGTAGTTCTTTAGAAGAATATCATTTGTGTCTCTGTGGAAATAAATCTTGTATATAATCTTGATATTCTTATTGAGATAAAAGTATATGCGCCACCTAGAGTCATGCAGGTGTCTGTACACTCATCTAAATCTGCTTTACTGTTTCTGATGTTTGAGCACTTTTAGATCAGAATAAAAAAGAATCTCTGAACAAACACACAACAGGTATTGCTTTGCTGTTTGGACACTTTGATGTTCTCATAATATAAATAGAACATTTAAAGAACTATTTTTATGGTGTAGCTATTTAAAACCACATTGTCCTGAATAACCCAAAATGATTAATTATTTAATGATTACAGAGGTTTATATATAAACATAGTTAAACAACCCCAAACATAAGGTCTGTGTCAAATGCGTTCATGCCTGAGATTCTCTTATACACCTATTACACCGTACACACATATTTTCCTACAAGGGAACACAATTGTCCCTTTCCTTTTTTTTTTTTTTTTGAAGCTGGCAACCCTAATGAAAACAGACCGAATGAGAGCCAATGAGGAATGCGTGCAGTGTCTTCCATGTGATGTTGCTCACTTTGCATGCTTATGTAAGCTTTCCCTCTTTTCTCAAGACAAGTAAAAGTAATTCATGAAGAAATTGATATTTAAGTCTATCTGGTGTTCTTTCTGATTATATGAGGATTCTGAGATGAGTATTTGCACAGCCATATATGAAATGTATTAGAAATTAAAACAATTGCATAGATAGATAGATGAAATGCAAAGTACGGGTCACCATACTTGACCACTCGTCCTTTCCTTTCGAAATAATCATTATTACAAAAAAATGTCTTTGCCTGTGTCCAATACAAATTACATATACATGTTGCATATGTGTCATTAATATGTGCATCATAAAGAAAACATGCTGTGTATATATTTTGAATACATGTTATTTATTGTCAGGTGAGGCAAGGGAAGAAGGAGGAATCAAGCATGCAGAGGTTAATAAGATTTATACAGTTAAAAAAAAAATACAAAAATTAGACACAAAGGGGGAAAAGTCCAAGCAGGAAGCGCCAGGGCCTGGCATAACAAGGCACAGCAACACCTACTAGAAAACTGGGGGCTGAATCTGAAATCACCCCCTGGAGACTTCTTCACTATTTCCAACATTAGGCCATTAATACAGTTCACCTGAAGGATTAAATGAAAACAGCTGTGAAATCAGGAACTGAGTGCCCCAGAAGTACTGATGCTTTTGCATAGTTTGTGTTTGCTGTTTATTAATCATTTGAAACTCTCACAGTGCATTATAGGTTTTCTAGCCATTGAGCATACATCAGCTGTACACTCGTTATTGCTGTGCATTGTGGGATTGAAAGCATGCACTTGATAATGTTTCAGACACCACTACAAATTGATGTCCCCTCAAAAGGTCATCACGAACACACAGTCAATGAGAGCGCTCACTGCTCTTATGTATCAAGCACACCTGTTGCTCATCCTGTTCACTCACAACAGAAGAAAAACACATGGAACATGAATGTTCTAAAACCAGACACTGAACTAGACTGAAGCACTCCAATCCAAACAATGTATATTGCACCCATATGGTGTACAGTTGAAACAGTACCATTGTACAGTTCAGACACCAATTCTTAATGATCTAAAGCTGGCTAACCATTTATTGCAAATGTAAAAAAAAAAGACAAAATTACAGTTTTGCTATTTTTTAAATTCAGATTTAATTATTTGCTTTAGATTCTGATTAATTTAAATACAATACGAACAAATATTTAACACTAGAAAAAAATATGACAAACAGAACAAATAAACATAACAGTAAAAATAACAATATATACCTATAAACCTACCCCGACACTCAAATCTTTCTGCATTTTTACATATTTACTTTAGCATATTTTCTGTCATTTTTGTATGAATTATAGGATTATTTCCTTATGGGGAGCTAAAAGAAATCATGTAAGGTTAGAATTGACTGGTATTACTGTATTTGTTGGGACATTTGGTCCCCATAACGTAGATAATACCAGTACACAAACACACACAGCCTCTGAATATGCATTTTATTTTCTATGATTGAACTGTTACTGTATACACCACAACTTAAAATGGGTGTATCAACTGTACCACCTTGTATATTTCTTAATGCTATGGTATCCTTTTCACATTCATGTTAGAAAATGTCTATTAATAATAGATAGTTGAAATATCATAGTTTACATAGCATGTGTGTAAATATAACCTTTAACCTATTATCATAACACTGTAGATCTAAACAGCATGTTACCCAATAGGGCACCAATCAGGGTAGAGTTGATATATCTGACATATCTGCACGTTTCTCTAGATTATGAAAAGACCTTGCATGGCACAATGACATACGATATGTCTATTTTTGGAGCACAGAGTAACATTTGCAATTATATATGTTATGTTTAACAGTCATAAAATATAATAAGCTATTCATTGTGGAAGGGACATGGTGAACTGAAACCTTGGACAAAAAAAAAAAAAAACTTTTCTAGATATCTTTGGAGTGGAAAGACGCACACATTTCAAATTTCCCACAATTAAAGAAAACACTAATACACATGTGTGGAGCAAAAATCACGGCTCTGCACTGTAAAAAAAGTTCACCAGTTTCAACTTACAAACTTAAGTTTAGCAGCTGCCTTAAAATGTTAAGTTATGTCAACTCAAGTCATTTAAACTCACAAGTTAAATCAACTAATTTTGATTGTAATAAGTTCAAATGACTTGTAATTTTAAGCTGATTTAACTTAAAAACTTAAGACAGCTGCTGAACTTAAGTTTTTAAGTTGAAACTGGTGAAAACTTTTTACAGTGTGGGTTTCCGTGTATGCAAGTTATTTAAGGTGTTTCAACAGTAGGGGTGAGCGGGGCATAACCTAACGCAGGGTTAATTGTAACACACGTGGTTCAAATATTTCCACACAAGCTAGCATAACCAAATGTACGGTATTTACTAGTTGCCATAGCAACACTATGCAGAGAGAAAAGTGTGCCAAAATTCAAAAGCATTTTGAAGATATCGCTGCATATTTATTTTACCATAGTAAAAGTACATTTCTGGCTGAAATAAACTTTTCATTTCAGTTTTTAGTATTCATTTAAAATTAGACAAAACTGCTATTATTTTAATCTCCAATTTGTCATTTATCAGTTTAGATAGTTTATTAATGCTTGGCAAACCAGCAGAAGACACTAACCTGCTTTAAACTCCAGTCGCGCAGATGGAGAACGTTGTAATGCTGCCTTCATGTGCTATCGTAATTATGGTAAATACCAAAATCCGACATCGAAATTGCACATGAACACCCACTCACGTTGTAATTTCCACTGGAAAGCTCGAAATTTTTTATGATACCCGAGCTGCTGAGATGGGATAAACTTTGACCTTTCAGCATGGCAGACAGCAACGAAACTATACTGAATGGTAAGCATTGCATGATGTTAAAAGTTCTCTGCTGTTTAGTTGGTTAGTTTGTAGCCCCATAATGCTGGGGCATAAATAATTTTAATAACGTCGCTATTTAAACGTAGTGTTGTCTTTAAAAATACCGTAAAGAGAAGATGCTACCCAAGTAGCATGTGAGGACAAATTCTGAGTCTGCCATGTTTCTCTTCACTACGACAACAAAAGCACCTGAACACGACACACTGGTAATTTCCACTTCACAATTGGAAAGCATCATCTTTCCCATATCACATGAAGGCAACATAACACCGTGTTAGAATATGCCCGCTGTTATTAAACTATGCTCTTCTATGACATTAGCGATCCAATTTACACTATTTACTTCTAAGGATTTAGATAAGAAATCACAATAAACAGGTGAATAAAGGCTGACAATCAATGTTTAATGTTCAGAAGTTATTATTTCAAGACATGTAAAGCATTTTGGCTCGTCTTGTGTGGAGGGAGGGAAGTGTTTTTCTGAATGTCTAAATGTGTTTCATCTGTTTGTCCACATTGTTTTGAACTAGTGTACAGCTGTGTGTTGCGATCAGGGCCGTTCAAAGCATTGTTGCAATGTGTTCATTGTCAAACTCCAAAACTAGATCATTTTTATTTAAAAAAAAAAACTTCATTACTTCATTTGAAAAAGTTAACACATGTATTTTACTGAAAAAATATTTTAGTTATGTATATTTTTTTCATTCTATCAGATAACATTTTAAGCTGTCATATTGTCATGCTACTCAGATGTTACAATGTACCCCACCTACGGGGCATGTTGACACGTTTCACTTCCTTTCTTTTGAGGTAAATAACGAAAAACGTATACACTGTAAATATGAAACAAAGTGATATATTTGTACTAGATAAGTGTGAAAAATAATGTGGATAAAAATTGCACTCTGAACCCCAAGTGGATTTACATAAACCGCGAAATTCAAAAAGTGTGCCCCGCTCTCGCTTACACGTCTCAAATGTCTACCCTACTAATTTTACCATGGGCAGTTCATATATGGAATAAACCTATGTGAAATCCTATATAAGCATACTGGATATTTGCATAAATTGTTTAAATAAACTTTTTTTTAAGTTTTGTTAAAATGGATAATAGCAGGTGAGTTCAGGTAAATAGACAGTCTTAGAGCAATCAGATGAAACTGATGAAACTCATGAATCCTTATTGGAAATCACACAATGAACAAACGTGACAATGAAGGTTGGAGTTGAGGACAGGTGAGTATTGCAGCTGAGGATCAAGGGAGATGCTGGAGAACATGAGGGTGACTAAGGAAATCTTAGAAAGAGGCAAGTAAAAGATTGCAGGTAAGTAAAGCATATAGAGTCCTTAATTCACATGGGAGACGAGCAAATGAGAGTGTGGGAAGTGTGTGCTCTTATAGTGCAGGCTGAGTGATCAGGTGATCCACGACAGGTGTGGCTCATTAGTATTCAGGTGACTGAGTGTACTGAATGGTGGATGAGCCTGGTGTGGCTGTAAAAAAACATAAAATTCATCCTATATGTATTTAATATATGGTATGGACTTTTAATTTCATATATCCTGACAAATGTATGCAAAAGTAATATATTGGCTTATAACACAACACATGTGATACTCACGGGATAGGGACATGTATGTCATAAATTACATTTCTGTAAGGGTCTAAATGGAGTGTTATAAAATTACTAATTATAAGCCAAGTGCCTTCACCTTGGTACAGTAATTGACAGACCTTGTTGACCATTCATGGTGTTTTGACATAAGATTCCTTATCAAGACAGTTTTGCTGTACGTTTGCTCAATTATATCAGCTTTCATTATTAACCAAGCTGGTGTCATTTGAGGTGCCACAGCCCTTCAGGTTCATTTTATCAGTAAGACTCAATTGTTATTTTCAGTTTGTAGTTTGACTGGTTGCTGATTTTAAAGGTTGAGAGACTACATAATCATAAAAAAATTAATTTTGTTTTGTGTCTGATTTATGTTTAATTAATGGATAATACTTTATGTTTGCTGTGTTTTGTATTGTTTTTGTTTGAGTGATTGTGCACTGTAAAAAATTCCTGTAAATTTACATGGAAATTTAACAGCAAAATGCTGTTTTCATGTAATAGCAGTAAATTGCTGTTTTTTACAATGCATTATGGGAAGACTTGTTCACTTCAGGTTGTGTGGTCGCCCAACAACAGTACAGCGTTGTAATTTAACAGTATTATAACATATTTTTTTTCCACGGTGCACAAGACGACATTTTGGATTATCTACATGAGGTAAGTTTGCAGCTGTATCTGTGATTGAAATTGTTCACAATTAACAATTGAAACAATTAACTTTATATTACATCTTACATCTAATGCAGCTTTTTTGTTTAAATCACATGATTCGTCTGTGTGTTTTATTCAGGCAAAGAGGTAACATTAATTGAGCGAGCAAGTGATCTTAGGGTTTGGATTGTCCTCCCAACACACACACACAGGTAAGAATTTTAAAGTTTCATCCAGTCTGGTTATACTTTTAACATGCGCAATGAGAAACAGTTTGGATTACGTGGCGCTGTTATTTGTGACTCCGTTACTAAGTACTTCTAAAAAAACATTTTGAAGATTTAATGAGGTCTTTGTCATTTTAATTATAATCCGGTTAGCATGTTTAATAATCGAAAAGAGTGGCAGACATAATCCATGCTCGTGAGTTAAGTTTATGAAACGGGCACAGTTTTCAGTATTTATGTCAGTAAAAGGTAAGTTACGTCTGAACAAAATTCATAATACTTGTCTGATTACTGTGAAAATTAGTTCTGTTGTAATCATGTACACACAGTAAGGTTGTTACAAACCCATAAAACTGCCTTTCTAGAAGCCTACATTGTTGGTTTCATATTTTTCTATAGACAAAGATGCCTTGAAAGTGAAAGGTAACTGAGGCTGACAGTCCCTAATATTCTGCCTAAATGTTTTTTTTTTTTTTTTTTTTTTTTTCTGTATTTAAGATATATTCATACAGATTAGAAGCAACACAAGGTTAGTTTACATATTGCAGTGAATTATCTCATGATTAGTCTCAAATCACATGATTTGTTTTCATTTAGGGTGTGTTCCTAACTTATTTGTTTATTTAAATCATGAAAGACATGACATTGTGTGGCTTTGTCAGGGATTGCAAAATTGTATCACTGTTTTTTCTACACCAAGTTCTCCAGAATAAATGATAGAATAAATCTCCAGAATACATAATAAATTATACTTTAATCAATCCATTTCTTTAAGGTCCAGCTGATACTCCGGGGCAGTGGATGAAACAATGGATGATCGGCATGGAAGGCAGAATAATCTGCGAAGGTGTCCAGCCAGATTTTCTCTCTGGACTTGCTGCATTGTTTTCTTTGTATTACATCTTTAATTTGCAGTACCAAGAGGAAACAGCATGCACACTGGAATTCCTTCAAAGGTAACAAGTTTGAACTTACTTATATGTATATATATATATATATATATATATATATATATATTAGTATGTGATTAAAAGAATAGTTTCCCCTAAAATAATGTTCTCATTTAATCATGTTTGTGACTTGCTTGTTTTTGGGGAACACAAACAAACAAAAGTTATTCTGATATTGGATTGTCTATACAGTGTAAGTGAATGTGCTGCTTGAAAGTTTGTTAACCCTTAATAATTTTCTACATTTCTGCATAAATATGACCCAACACATCATCAGATTTTCCTGAAAAGAGATAAAGAGAACTTAGCCAAATAAGTGAGACAAAAAATGTTTTCTTTTCCAAGAATTTATTGAGAAAAATGATCCAGTGTTACATATCTGTGCATTGCAAAAGTATGTGAATCTTTGCATTCAGTCTCTGGGGTGACCCCTTTTGCAGCAGTAACTGCAGGTAAAGTTCCTTGTAAATGCTGACCAGTCCTACACAACCACTTGTAGGAATGTTTGCCCATTCCTCAGTACAGAACCACTTCAACTCTCTGATGTTGGTGGGTTTCCTCCTATCCTATGAACTGCTTGCTTTAGCTCCTTCCACATTTAAACTGGATTAAGATCTGGACTTCGACTCCAAATCTTAGAGCCAATCCAAAACATTATTTTTATTGTTCTTTACCATTCTTTGGTAGAATGACTTGTGGGCTTGTGGTCGTTGTCTTGCTGCATGACCCCCTTTCTCTTGAGACTCAGTTCTTGGACAGATGTCCTGACATTTTTCTTTAGAATTTGTTGGTATAAGATTAAACCATTTGAGACTATACCTTTTATATGCCATCATGTCTTTTTGGAGCTTAATTCTTTTTTAAAGCTCCATTTTTTTTTCTTCAGAAATTATACAAAGTATTTATTTATTAATTTAATTTTTTTTCTTGAAATCATACAGTTTTAAAGCATTGTTCACTGAAAATCTTTTATTCTTATTTTTCAGACACTTTGTTGGGATAAATCCAGAAAAGGGGACCAAGGCTGCAAAGGGGAAAAGTGACATCTAAAAAAACTGGGAAAACCAGAAGACCATGACTGTCAATTCCAAAGTGTCAAATCTTTTAAAAAGACTAATGGACTTTGAATGGCACTTTATTTAAAATGTAGCTGGCACTCCCCACTCATGCAGTTGTTTTTCAGAAATATGTAGTGGGCTGGTGTTGTTTTTATGTATTTATTTATTTATTTATTTATTTTTCTCTATTATTGATTTGTATACTAGAGGCCATTTTTGGGTTGATTTGAGGCTAGATTTGTATTTTATGTATTGCTTATTTACTTTTTTTTTTTTTTTTAAGCCATTTTTGTATTTTGATGTGTTGATTGGTGCTTTCCTGTTACGCCATAGTATATGCATGGAATATTTCTTGACTACTTGTAATTTTTGCCTGTTTTGTGGCATAGTGTATTCACAAACACAGTGCAGAATTTCTGGTGTTGTATTAAAATAATAAAAAAAAGTAATAATAACTTTTTTTTCTTTTTTCTTTTTTTCAGCATTTTTCTTTTTTCTTTTTTGTAACCCACATAAACAAACATAAAATGTAGTGCATAATAGCATTTTAATCTGAAATAATGTGGTTGTGATAAGCATGTAATTTAACAGCTATATGCTGCTAAATAACAGTTATATGCTCTATTTAACAAAACAGTATCATGCTGTTAATTGCAAAAACAGTAGCGCACTGTATTTTTACAGTATGATGCTGGCAGCCACAGCTGACAGTAGATTTCAGTTTTTTTACAGGGAAATTTTTTACAGTGTGGCATTGCACAGATTAACCTTGAGATTTCGTTCGTTAGCACTGCTCAAACGATGCAGAATGACAATTAACAGGTTAAGCACTTTAATAATGATAGGAATTTATCTCAATCATGGATTTGTACGGTAGAAAATGAATGCCAGATGTGTTTGAATAGCACTAACTGAATATATATATATATATATATATATATATATATATATATATATATATATATATATATATATATATATATATTGCATTAACAGTGCTTGCATTTTAATGTCTTGTATTACAAGGACTTGCATATTTAGGTCCTGCAATTTGACATAGTTGTTGTTACGATATTAAAGTGTCTAGGAAATATACATAACATTAGAGATATTAAAACACTACTGGCGTGTGGAATGTGGTGGAAGGAAACATGTCAGACAAGTTCTGAGAGAGAAATTTGACTGGAATTTTATTTTACAACAAGCCGTAGCCACGGAATCCAGTCAATGCAATTATATGTCTGTGGACTATGTACAATGCAATAAATAAATAACGAAAGAAAGAAAGAAAATGGGAAAGAACTTAAGTGGCGCCAAAGAAAATAACAAAACATAACAAAACAATCCTTAACTAGTCCCTAAGCCTAACCAAAGAAAAATGCAGAAAACAAACCGAAATCTTCGCGCATGAGCGCCTAGATAACCTAACTAATAATAAAAATACAAGGGTTGGCGCTCACCTCTTACCTAGTGTGTATATACACAAAAACAGCTACGGGCAGAATGTATATCGCGATATACTAACCTGATGTTCCTTCCCAACATAGCTTTGCAGCTGAAAACTCTTATTATACTCTCATATAGTGATACACACGTAATACGAATAAGTTACCAAATATAAATATAATCACTTAAGCACATAGCACACTTCTCCAGGTAGATTACATTAAACAGGTAAAAACTCTCAAGGAGTATACAAAAACTCAGCACGCCGCATAACAGCTTGCTGCCGCAAGAGAGGGAGAGAGCAAGTGAAGGAACCCGCCATCTCTCTTAAACCAGCTGGACTGCCTCTGATTGGTTCTGGTGCTCCGCCCTAATGATGACTGACAGATGAGTCAGCCAGTCACAGCGACCTAGAGGTGGGATTAACAGAAAGAAAACTCAATGAACGCACAACACACGTGTAGTGCATCAGCGAGTAAAAGCATCAACATTCCCACGCCAGCGAAACGCACGTGGAACGTAACACCCTCCCCCTTAAGAACCAACTATATGTATAAAAAAAAACTAACATATAGTTGTTCGAACGAATGTACTCAGACGCCGCAACAGGCAACTCTAGACAGTGCATCCGCGATCACGTTTTCTACGCCTTTCTTATGTTTGATAATTAAGTTATATCCCTGCATAATCAGAGACCAGCGCATCAAACGCTGATTCTGATTATACATGCAAGACAAGAAAACCAACGGATTGTGATCGGTAAACACTGTAACTGGACTAATACTTGATCCAACATATACATCGAAATGTTGAAGGGCCATCAGCAACGCTAATGCCTCCTTCTCGATCGTCGAGTAGTTTAACTGGTGTTTGTTAAACTTGCGAGAGAAATAACAGACGGGATGGTCAATACCATCTTTATCTCCTTGAATTAGCACAGCTCCAGCACCCACATAACTCGCATCCACATCGAGTTTAAAAGCAGAATCAAAGTCTGGAGCGGCCAAAACAGGTGCATTACACAGAAGATTTTTGACCGAGTTAAAAGCATGCTGACATTCAGCAGACCACAAAAACGTTTGCGATGGACTGAGGAGTGAAGTTAACGGCTGTGCAATCGTCGAAAAGTTTCTACAGAAACTGCGATAATAGCCGGCCATCCCTAGAAAACGACGAAGTTCTCGACGGGTGGTTGGAGCAGGGAATTCGGATATCGCAGTGACTTTCGCTTCGATTGGGCCTGACCCACTTCCTTCCCCAGATACGTGATTGTAGCCTGACCGAATTCGCATTTAGCTAAATTCAAGGTCAACGAAGCTTTCTCTAATCGCTCGAAAACAGTTCTCAATAATGAGATGTGCTCTGACCAGTCGGACGAGTAAACTACCAAATCATCAAGATATGCGTTACACTTAGGCACCCCGGACAGCACAAGATTTACGAGTCGCTGAAAAGTGGCCGGTGCGTTACGCATGCCGAAAGCCATCACAGAGTATTGCATGAAACTGTCGGGTGTCACGAAGGCGGAGATGTTAGAAGCACGGGCCGTAAGCGGTACCTGCCAATACCCTTTTAATAAATCTAATTTACTGACATAACGAGCCGAACCAATGTTGTCAATGCAATCTTCCATACGCGGCAATGGAAAGCAATCTGGTACAGTTACGGCATTAACCTTACGATAGTCAGTACAAAACCGAGCAGTGCCGTCGCTCTTCGGTACCAATAAACACGGAGAACTCCAGGGACTGCAACTGGCTTGAGCCAATCCATGCTCTAACAAATACTCAACCTCTTTCCGCATAAGGTCTCTCTTCACTGAATTCATGCGGTACGCATGTTGCTTGATCGGAACAGCATCACCCACATTAATATCATGCTCTAAAACTGTGGTGCGAGAAGGTACATCATTCAATAAAGCAGGAAAATCATTGAGTAGCTGCACAATATCACATCCTTGTTGTTCAGTTAAATGCGATATAATAGTTTGTAAGGTCAAACATTACCTCAGAGTTCTTAAGTCGCGCACATTGCTGGTAAGTGTGACGTATAATTACTCCATCCTCGGGATCAGCGAGTTCAACGGCAGCGCATGCTACCGAGACAGGAGCAGGAGATGACATAGGAACAGCAGTTTCCTCTACCGGCGAAACATCAGGCTGGACAGCTCCTCTGCAATAAAAGGTCTTTAACATGTTCACGTGACACACACGAGTCTTTCGTTTTCTATCGGGGGTTCCGATTACATAATCTGTATTACTAATTTTTCTGACCACCTCATATGGTCCAGAAAACCGTGCTGATAACGCGGAGCCTACCATAGGCAGCAGTACCAACACTTTGTCGCCCTTGTTAAAGGAACGCTGTACAGATTTACGATCAAAAAGACATTTCATTTTTCTCTGCGCAACTTCGAGTGACTCTTTTGCCACCGAACAAGCCTTATGTAATCGTTCACGGAACTTGCTCACATAGTCCAACACATTCAGTGATGGGCTAGACTCAAAAGACATCAGGTCCTCCTTAAGCATCTTCAAGGGTCCTCTGACAGTGTGTCCAAAGACTAACTCAGCAGGGCTAAATCCAAGACTCTCTTGAACTGCCTCTCTGATCGCGAATAGGAGCAACGGTACACCCTCATCCCATTCCTTATTTGTCTCCATACAATACTTTCTAAGCATTGACTTAAACGTTTGATGAAAGCGTTCGAGCGCCCCCTGGCTTTCAGCGTGATAAGCACTTGCAATTCGATGAGTTATGTTTAAACTGGATAATACTTGAGTAAAAATCTTCGAAAGAAAATTAGTGCCTTGATCTGATTGCACAACTTTTGGTAACCCAAATGTAGAGAAGAATTTTACAAGGGCTCTAGTTACAACAGGCGCTGTAATTTTTCTCAAAGGAATTGCCTCAGGAAATCTAGTTGCAGTGCACATTATAGTCAACAGAAACTGGTTACCGGTCTTAGATTTAGGCAAAGGCCCAACACAGTCAACGATAACGTGTTCGAACGGTTCTCCTATCACTGGAATCGGCACGAGTGGAGCACTAGGAATTACCTGGTTCGGTTTGCCAGTGATTTGACAGATGCGACAGGTACGACAGAAATGTGTAACATCAGTTTTTAATCGAGGCCAAAAGAAATGTCTTAAAACTCTGTAGTAAGTTTTCTTGACTCCTAAATGTCCTGACAGATCGTGATCGTGAGCTAGAGATAGAACTTGCTGTCTGTAACAGGTTGGAATCACAATCTGATACACGTTAGTCCATTCAGCATCATCAGAAACATCAGAGCACCACTTACGCATCAGTAAACCATTCTCAATAAAATAAGCAGTTTTCCTCTCTCGTGCTTTCTCCAATGATACAGCAGCGGCAATGCAATTTTGTAAACTCTCATCCTCCTGCTGAGCAGCAATAACTCTCTCGCGCGTCACACACGGCTGTACATCAGGAGTGTTTAAAACAGGCAAATTTTTAACAGTCTTATTCTCATCGGGTAACGTGTCACTAATAAAAGCAGGTGCAATAAAAGATGTAGCTAAATCTTCAGCATCCGTCTTACGAGACTGTGCTCGCGTGACTACACAGACTGGAAAAGTTTCGGGAAAAGACTTTGCCAGTTCATCAGGCTGGTCCGACACAACAGGATTATTAAATACCTCCAGCAATGGCATGACTTTCCCACCGGCTAAATCATTGCCCAGAATGAACTGTACTCCACATACAGGCAAACTCTCACGAACAGCTACCTTCACAAAACCTGTACACAGTTCTGACTCTAGATGAATCCGGTGCAACGGGACTTGAACAAGACCCATCTCTATGCCCTGCACTAGGACATGACTGCCACAAAAGGTTTGATCAGAAAACGGCAGTACATCAGCACAAATAAATGACTGCATTGCCCCGGTGTCACGGAGCAGATTCACGGGTATTTGCTCCTCCGAGTTTCCTGTGACAGAAATTAACCCTTCCAGCAAAAAAGGTGCGTAACTGGAATCAGGTTTATCATTTCGCTCAGTTTCAACAGGATCAACTAATTCTACAAAGCCAACGCTTTTAGGCACAGAATTCGATTGTTTTCGTTTTAACACAAAACACTCTGCAATCAAATGACCGGGTTTGTGACAATAAAAACATTCACGGTCCTCTTTCGATTTCACAGTAGCAATTTTCGGACGTGATGAATTATTCGAACTCACTTGACTCAGAACGTGCAGGAATAAAAACATTTTTATGTGTCAGTGTAAATTCGTCTGCAAGGACAGAAGCTTGTGATACCGATGTCACTTTCTGTTCGTTTAAATAAACGACAACACGCTCAGGTAAACAATTCTTGAATTCTTCTAAAAGAATTAACTCTCGAATGTCTTTAAAATCATTTACCTTACTCGAAGTGCACCATTTATCAAACAAGACGCTTTTCTCCCTCGCAAATTCAACAAAAGACTGAGTAGAATTCTTTCGATGACTTCTAAACCATTGCCTATAGGCTTCGGGTACAAGCTCATAAGCGCACAATATTGCAGCCTTCACTGCTTCATAATTCACGCTATCCTCTAAGGATAATGTAGCACAAACATCTTGAGCTTTACCAGTTAGTTTGCACTGTAACAGCAACGACCAGACCTCTTTAGGCCACTGAAGTGTGGACGCAATTCGCTCAAATACATTGAAATACGAGTCAACCTCTGTTTCTCGGAATTGTGGTACGAGAGAGATGTGTCTGCTAACCTCAAAAGTGTTCCCTGTCGAGCCAGCATCTGCAGACTTCGAGTACAAGGGTGATGTAACCGGGGCCGGTGTTCTTTTAGCTGCTATCTCAAGTTCACGCAGCTTAATCTGTGTTTCCGCTTCAATTTCAAGTCTGCGAATTTCAAGTCGGAACTTCATATCTGCCTCCAGCCGACGACTTTCTGCACATTCACGTGCCTCTACCTGCACTCGCGCTAAGCGAACTTTTAGTCGCGCACCACTTCCAGACCCTTCCGAGCCTGGAGAAAAAGGATCGGAGGGCGGCAAAACAGCCTTGGCCTCGGAGACCTCCACCCCAGCAGTTTCGCTCCGCTTCTCCTCACCAGAGCGACCGTCAGCTTCAGCGGTAACTTCACCGACACCTGCAGACAGCGTTAGAACACCTAATTGCACCAACCCCAAAGATACAGCTGACCTAATCTCTGATTTACGCAGCTGTTTCGAGACAGCGATTTGGTAATGAGCAGCGATACACAACAGATCCTCTTTTCTACATTTACAAAGCTTTTCCACTGAGGGTGAACCTACGAAAACGTCTAAATCAAAATCAGCCATGCTTAATCCTATTAAAATTATTAACCAAATTCCAAAACAGCCCATCCACTAATCACTACCTTGCGAGCACTAATACTCTACAGAAAAAAGAACTGAACACGGTCCTTCCACCACGCACACCAGCAGTAATCAATATCTCGGGAAAAACATGAACATTAATATTTTTAGCTATCAATATTTCATGTATCCCGGACGAGCCCCCATTTAATGTTACGATATTAAAGTGTCTAGGAAATATACATAACATTAGAGATATTAAAACACTACTGGCGTGTGGAATGTGGTGGAAGGAAACATGTCAGACAAGTTCTGAGAGAGAAATTTGACTGGAATTTTATTTTACAACAAGCCGTAGCCACGGAATCCAGTCAATGCAATTATATGTCTGTGGACTATGTACAATGCAATAAATAAATAACGAAAGAAAGAAAGAAAATGGGAAAGAACTTAAGTGGCGCCAAAGAAAATAACAAAACATAACAAAACAATCCTTAACTAGTCCCTAAGCCTAACCAAAGAAAAATGCAGAAAACAAACCGAAATCTTCGCGCATGAGCGCCTAGATAACCTAACTAATAATAAAAATACAAGGGTTGGCGCTCACCTCTTACCTAGTGTGTATATACACAAAAACAGCTACGGGCAGAATGTATATCGCGATATACTAACCTGATGTTCCTTCCCAACATAGCTTTGCAGCTGAAAACTCTTATTATACTCTCATATAGTGATACACACGTAATACGAATAAGTTACCAAATATAAATATAATCACTTAAGCACATAGCACACTTCTCCAGGTAGATTGCATTAAACAGGTAAAAACTCTCAAGGAGTATACAAAAACTCAGCACGCCGCATAACAGCTTGCTGCCGCAAGAGAGGGAGAGAGCAAGTGAAGGAACCCGCCATCTCTCTTAAACCAGCTGGACTGCCTCTGATTGGTTCTGGTGCTCCGCCCTAATGATGACTGACAGATGAGTCAGCCAGTCACAGCGACCTAGAGGTGGGATTAACAGAAAGAAAACTCAATGAACGCACAACACACGTGTAGTGCATCAGCGAGTAAAAGCATCAACATTCCCACGCCAGCGAAACGCACGTGGAACGTAACAGTTGTTTATTTAAGCAGTGAATATTTCGATTCAAAATAAATCACACACATTTTAAGCATTTAAAATTCAATAATTCATATTCACCTTCCAGAATTCACTTTCAAAATATTCAATCTGTTTAAAAATATGTGTTATACTCAGCAGGAAAATCTCAGTCCATTTTATTTCACAAATTTCTTCCACAAACTCAGAGAGAAGAGAGAGAATGATGTTAAAATAGCACCTACATTAAATGCTTGTTTTGTAACTCCAATGAATGCAACCTTCTGTGTTTTATAAGCTGACATCATGTGAAGAGAGATCAACGTCATCTGTGTGCATAGTGAAATGATGTGGATGTTCTCTGTGTCTATGATTTTCATAATTAAAGAGCTCAGTGTGTTGTTTCTGTTGTAGTTTATTTCCTTGTGTCATGACATTTTGTGCACAGCACTCATAGGACACAACAGATGGAGACATATAATATGTTCAAATTTTGGGAAAATATTGTTTAGTTTGGGATGCAGAAACATTAAACATTGAAACATTGTTAGTTTCCAAGGTAAAAACATGAAAAACAAACAATAAGGGAAGAAAATGTAAATGTTGAGGTGGATTTTTCCTGTGAAGCCGCTGTGGAAATGCAAAACTTAATTATGGAACATACAGACCCTCCAGTCTCAACCACATTCAAATGAACACAATTCCAAATAATTACAGTACAATGACCAACACAGAGAAAAAAATGCTGACATATGTAAAAGAGGAAGAAATATGAAAAAGACTTTTGTTTTAAAGTAATAAACAAATGAGTGACGTGCTGAATGAGGGATCAGAGCAGAAATAATAATCACATAGTTTAAACCTGCAGACAGAAACATCAGAGTCAGGACAGAAACACACAACCTCTAAAGTAAGAACAACTTATATGTTCATCTACAATTAGACTTTGAGAAATTCACACTGTCTTATTGATTGTGTATGGTGCATTAATGTTCATGTTAAGATGGATTTTTAATTATCACTAAAATTATGTTTTACACCAAAAATGTTTGATATTTGAGTTCATTTACATCTTTCCTCTTCAGAAATGGACCAAACTCCATATTTCATACTTCTTCTCATCGGTGAGTGTATTTGTGGCTTTATTTATGGTTTCTAGTTTTGATCCCCTTAAAAAGCAATAAAGCAAAGCTTCTCTTTCACAGCTCTCTGCTCCGTATCTGAATGTGTTCAGCGTCAGTATCACTTTATAAATGAGAGGAAGACCTGGACTGAAGCTCAGAGCTACTGCAGAGAGAAATACACAGATCTGGCCACCGTTGACAACATGAACGACATGAACGAGCTGAAGAAGAGTGTGAATGATAGAAATGTTGAGTTTGTCTGGATTGGGCTGCAGAAGACGGGTCGTGATGAATGGCTGTGGTCTTCAGGTGAACCTGCGCTCTATCTGAACTGGAAACCTGGACAACCAGAAGGCAAAGATGATTGTGCTGTAATGTTAAATGGAGAATGGCATGATTTACCATGTAGTGATAAGCAGCATTTCATCTGCAACAGCAGTGAGTACAAACACCTAATGTAATAAACATTTGTTTAACAAATGATCATTCATATGAAAAATCTAAACATGGCAATTTTAAATAGGATAAATGTATGTTAATTACTACTACTACTACTACTACAACTATTACTACTACTACTACTACTAATAATAATAATAATAATATTGTTATTATTATTATTATGAAGAAGAAGAAAACCCAAAACTGCTAAGGAGCTGAGTGAGGAAATAACTTATGTAACACATTTAATCATACTTGATGTCTTGAATTTAATTTGTGGACAATATAAATATCATTTATTTTTATTTTATTTTCTCAATATGTCTTTTATTTTACTCTCACACATTTTCTCTATCATGTTTCTTCAAACTCTCATGCTTTACATACATATTTAGGGCCCGAGCACCGATGGTGTGAGGACCCTATTGGATCTGCTTCGTTTATTATTATTATTATTATTATTCTCCAAAATGAATCGCATTTTTGAGGGCTTAGACATACCCGAAAACTCATGAAACTTTGCACACACATCAAACCTGGCGAAAATTTACGTCTGATATGGGTTTCAGAAGTGGGTGTGGCAAAATGGCTCGACAGCGCCACCTTTAGACGTTCAGCGGTGTGCGCTTTCAGCTGTGATTCACGTACATGCACGGAAATCGGTACACACATGTAACACACCAATACCTACAAAAAAGCCTCTTGGAGCAAAATCCGGAACCCAACAGGAAGTCGGTTAATATTAATATTCTCAACAAAATTTGTGTCATTTTTGCCATTTTCAGGCGTCGTACTTGAACGAACTCCTCCTAGAGATTTATTCGGATCAACGCCAAATTTGCAGAGTCTAGTTTAAAGCCCTTTGTGACGTTAAATTGTGAAGATCTAGAGTTTTCATCGGAGGGCGTGTCCGTGGCGGCCTCGCAAATTTCGATGTTTCGCCATGAAAAAGGAAGTTGCTATAACTCAGGCATACAATGTCCGATCTGTCCCAAACTTCTCATGTGTGATAACACTCCTGACCTGATGACATCTACATGCCCATATTCAGTTTTACTCATAGCGCCACCTGCTGGCAACAGGAAGTGTCATGCTGTACTCTGCAACAAACTCCTCCAAGAGATTTAATCAGATCAACACCAAAATCGGTCAGTCTAATAAAAAGGCTTTAGTGATGTTAAATTGCGAAGATCTTGAGTTTTTGTTGAAGGGCGTGTCCGTGGCGGCCTGACAAATTTCGAGGTCTCGCCATGGATATAAAACTTGTTATAACTCAGCCATAAACTGTCCGATTTGCCTCAAACTTCACATGTTCGATAAGAGTCCTGGCCTGAAAACATCTGAAGGCCAATATTCTATTATAATTGCAGCGCCACCTGTTGGCAACAGGAAATGACTTGTAGCAAACTCCTCCTAGAGATTTAATGATATCAACATTATATTTGGTCAGTCTGATCTAGAGGCCTTAGAGATGTTAAATTGTGAAGATCTTGAGTTTTCGTTAAAGGGCGTGTCTGTGGCGGCGTGACAAAGTTTGATGTTTCGCCATGGACATAGAAGTTGTTATAACTCAGCCATAAAATGTCTGATCTGCCTCAAACTTCACAGGTTTGGTAAGAGTCCTGGCCTGAAGACACCTAAAGGCCAATATTCAGATATCATCATAGCGCCACCTGTTGGCAGCAGGATATATCATATCTTTCACTAACTCAAACATACCAAAGCCAATCTGCACCAAACTTCATATGTTTGATAAAAGTGCTGGCCTGAACACATCTACATGTCAATAATCAGTTATTGGCATAGCGCCACCAACTGGCAGCAGGAAATTTGGCACATTTAAGTGACTTTGACATATTTCTCCTATTTTTACTGTATTAAAAGCATACTACCCACCATTTGCTGTGTTCCTAATGCCACCGGTCGGCGGTGAGCCCGTGTGCGAGGGCCCGTTCATCGCTGCTTGCAGCTTTAATTATATTTGTCATTATTACAAACTGGTACAGATTAATCTGCATTAAAGCTATTCGATTATAAACTTAACTATAAGCTCATCACATGGCCATTAAATTATCTATTTATAGTGAACATGTTTAAGAGATAGTTAAGCAATTTTGTTTTTCTTAAAGCGAACACAGGACTCATCTTTGTCAATCATATGATGAACTGGACAGACGCTCAGAGTTACTGCAGACAGAATCACACTGATCTGGTCAGTGTGAGAAACCAGAATGAGAATCAACAGGTTGAGAAGATCATTAGTGATAGAAATTTATCTGGATCATGGATCTGGATCGGTCTGTTCAGAGACAAATGGCAGTGGTCAGATCAGAGTAACTCCTCATTCAGATACTGGAAGTCTGGTCAGCCTGATAATTATAATCGTGGTGAAAACTGTACAACTGTTGAACTGAACACTCAGGGACGATGGAATGACAGCTCCTGCAACAACCAATATCCTTTTGTGTGTCATGAAGGTGAGTAGATCCTCACAAAACACACACAATCCATCACATTACCTCCATATCTTTTAAAGTTCACACTACATGTCTGACATGACAAATTCATCCACAGTGTTTGTTCTGCATGTTGTTTTTGATCAGTCTCTCTCTAGTTTCTTGTGGTTTGTTTTGTTTCCAGATAAACTGATTGTGGTCAAAAAGAATCTGACGTGGTCTGAAGCTCTGAGATACTGCAGACAGAATCATGTGGATCTGGTCTCGGTTCATTCAGAAGAGATTCAGCGTGGTGTGATGAACGTGGTTAAACAGGCGTCAACTGAGGCGGTGTGGTTGGGTTTACGTCACTCCTGCACTGTGGGCATCTGGTTCTGGGTGAGTGGAGAGACCGTGTGCTATCAGAACTGGGCTCCAGGGAACGGCACATCAGAGGAGGACTGTGAACATGCAGTGAGATCTGGAGCAGTTCAGTCTGGAGGAGATCAGCGCTGGATCAGCCGTCCTGAAACTGATGAACTCAACTTCATCTGCAGCAGAAATTAAGAGTGAATGAATATATTTCCATATGTTTAAGATGACAAATGCTTGTGTGTTTCCTGATGATATTCTGTGGGTATGTTTGCTTAATTTTAAAAGCCTCATCAGTCAAAACTGCTTTTACAGACACTTTCAGCATGTACTTTGTTATATAGTGACATTCATCTGCCAGTTTAATTTTATTAGACATATGAGCATCATATTTACTTATCATTAGAGAAACCTTTGCACTGTTTTTTTTTTTTTCAGTTTCATTATGATAATATGCTCTTATAAATGTACAATTAAATGTGTTAAAATGTGTTTTGAGAATCTCTGTATGTTGGTTCAGCTACTTCTATCTTTTTTTGTTTAAAGAATTATGTATTATAATCATATTTGGAAATTGTTGAATGTACTTCTGTGAGCAGCAGATCTTGAGAAGAAATAAATCTTATTTTTTCTTCAAATGGCAGAAATGAAGATAGGTTTAAAATATTGTGTGAGGAGAGCTGATGTTCTTATAGAGATAATGTAAATGAGTGTATTATGGCGCCACCTAGAGTCATGCAGGTGTCTGTACACTCATCTGAATCTGCTTCACATTTTCTGATGTTTGAACTCTTTTAGATTAGAATAAAAAGAAAGATAAAAACATTCCTTTGCTGTTTGGACACTTTAATGTTCACATAATAAGAATAACTACACTATAAAACTGGTTCTATTGAAAACCACATTGTCCTCAAGAACCCAAAATGATTAATGAATACATACGTCTATATATACATACACAGGTGTGCCGCTAAGGGGGAGGGGGGGGGGGGGGGGTATGGTAAGTTAGGACAATTCTAAGGGCCCACGCCTTTTAGGGGCCCCCAGAGATCTGATTTTATGTGGTGGGGGGGCCCAACCTCAGTAAAAGTAATTTATGAATAAATTTATATTTAAGTGTCAAGTCTATCTTGTGTTCTTTAGATCCTTATTTCACATGAGACACCAGGGGTGCTTTTCTTTTCTTATTTTTGCATCCTCCTTTCCTTTCCTTGGTTCCTTTCCTCGTGTCTTAGCTCCACCCCCCTAGGATACGAGGGAAGGATTTAAGGAATGGAAATGAGGATGGAGGAAACAAAGGAGGAACATTGGAATTTTCTTGACCACTCAAGCGTCACTTCAAAGCGTCATTAGCTGCGCTAAAGAATCTGCCCATATGTTTTTAAAGTTCGTTATTTAAGGCATTCATAATAATTATTAACAAACCAAGATGCCCTGTTCAAATATATGACATTATTTACATTGCAAAGGTAAAATATAAATGTAAATTATTATGACAGATCTGAAGGGGGAGGAGTGCGTCACGTTTAGTCGATAAAACATTTCCGCATAGGATACACCTCTGTATCCTCGCTCAAGACTCCTCAGGAAGCCTCCTCACTCATCGATCCTAGCCTCCTCTCAGTGCTATTAGAGAATTGAGATGTCCTACAAGATGGCTGAGCTTGATCGGTTTCCGGGTCATGGAGGATGGAGGACGGAGGAGCGAGGAATCGAGGAGGGATATTGAGAAGCACCCCAGCAAATGAGAGTGTGTGAAGTGTGTACTCTTATAGTGTAGGCTGAGTGATCAGGTGATCCACAACAGCTGTGGCTCATTAGTACCCAGGGCCCAGTTTTTCAAAAGTAATCCAGTGGGATTTTGGATCACGGATTGGATCAAATCTTGGAAATGGGTTTTTCAAAAGTAAAAGAGGGATTTTGAATTAAGATCAGACCATGTAATCCAATACATTTGATTTGGATCAAACCTACCCTTTGGGTTATTCAAAACTTTGAACTCAGATTGGGATCTATTTGATCCAAAAACAGGATTATCCTGATCCCATCAGAAGGGTGTGATTTTTTTTTTTTACCAAATAAACCAAATACAATAAAATAAAGAATTTATTAAATTTATTTTTTAAGTGAATGATCACAAACTTAATGGTTACTGATGATATATAAATTCCTTCATATTTGAAGCCTATATGAAGCGTGTCACATCTAATGAAATATGGTAAAAAAAAAAAACAACAACAATATAATATCAAAACTATCAGATGTCAAATAAATGGATGGAAAATCAAAGATGGAAAGTGCTGGTATCTGTCCTGTAAGTGATTTTTGACTTTTTGATCGTTTTTGTTTTGTTATTTAACATTAGAACAAAAAAAAAAAAAAAAAAAAAAAAAAAAAAAATGTTTGTTTATTGCAGTGTTTCTGTTTCTTACAATTAAAACAAATGATGGCTATTTGTGGCCAATGGTATTTTGCCCTACCTTTTGTTCTTTGCTAAACCAGTAGGCTACACTGTTGGTTCCATTTAAGGCTCTGGTAAACAGGATTTGGTAATCCTAAAATTTGGTATTTGGATCACAGTGATCCAACCAAATGTTCCTTTAATAACTGTCATAAAAGTAAGATAGATCAGTTAATCCTGGATAGCAAAAAAAAATGGGATTTCCAAATCCGGACCAATTTGATCCAGATTACATTTTTTTAAAAAACTGGGCCCAGGCGATTGAGCTGAGTGGTGGATAAGCCTGGTGTGGCTGTAAAAACTACATACAATTCATCATATAAATATTTTTAATATATGTAGGCAAGGCAAAGCAAGGCAAGGCAAGTTTATTTATATAGCACATTTCATACACAATGGTAATTCAAAGTGCTGTACATAAAAAAGAATTAAAATCATAATGTCATAATAAATACATCATAATGTATTTAAAATAATTTTTATATATTTAATATATGGTATGGACTTATAACTTCATATATTCTGAGAATGTGTGTAATAGTAATATATGATACTCATGGGATAGAGACATATAAGTCATACATTACATTTTTTGTGTGGGTCCAAATGGAGCGTTATAAAATTACTATTCATAAGCCAAATGCCTTCGCCTTGGTACAGTAATTGACAGACCTTGTTGG
>NC_133363.1:63344997-63364561 GCF_049309525.1 Garra rufa
AATGGGCGTGTCAGTCTTAAATTTAGGACTCCTAAAATTTCACAAAGCATTTTAGCACTAAAACTAGCTCCTAAATCTGTGAAATGTTAGGAGGAGTGGAGAGGACTCCTAAGTCACTAAAACCTAATCCCAACTATCCTAAAATGGCTGTTGCTGGCAATCTGCCTTGGAACTTAAACTTTTCGGAAACACTCATTTATTTGCGCACATATGCTTTCCCACACAACTTTTTTTTTTTTTTATTTTTTTTTTTAAGTTTGCATATCTTACTGTCAGCCATGAATATTCTATTATGTTAAAAAAGGCTGTTTATATGCATATCAGCTAATTGTTTATTAGAAGCACACATGTAAGAAGCTGACAATCAGCTAGTTGTTTAATTAATGACATTTAGCCTGCATTTTAAAATATTTATTTGAATGTGGCAACATTTTTAACTGTTATTTAAATATGGCAATATTTACATTACGCTCTACAATAATTCTATGAACAAATCTCTCACAGAGACCCCTTTCCTCTTAGCCAATCACTGTGTGCATAGTTAGTAGGCATGCTGACATCATCCATAGCAATGAGGTCAACCCCGCCTGTACTTTTAGCTTAAGTCTCCGCAGCTTTGTTAATAGGTTTTAAGAGAAAACTCTTAGCTAAAAAACTTTTACTGCTATTTAGGAGAACTCTTAGTGCTAAGATAAAATGTTTTGTGAATACGGGCCCAGATAGTTTATGTTAGACTGCACTCGAAACTTGCATGCTGAGGACATTTACTGGTTGAATTGTGTAAATTCAACAAAAAGAGACAGTTGATGTTTACTGGTGTAAGGAGTGCAATTATCTCCTCATGGAATTAAAATACAGTGTGAACAAATGGCATGCAACAAAACAATAAAACTAATCTGGAGAAGAGAACTTCAAAGAGAGTGAACAATCCCACCCTGACCTACCCCCTTGTCTTCTTTGAATTCCCCGCCCCTCACTCTCACACTTGCTGAAAGTCACTAAGAAGATCCACATGTTATATCTTATGAATATATTGTTTTTTCCCTTCATGTTTGGTATCATTCTAAAGTTCTCCATGCGATTAGTAAAATGGTCTCAATTTCATAGCAATCACATATACTGTAAGAAAGATTGAAAACTCCCATAGAATTGGGTTTGCTGCTAAGGGGTGTGTTTTCCCTTTAGGGGCAGATGGGAACCTCCAACCAGGTGTGACCCTGCGTCGCGAGATTTCCCGACAAAACAAAAGGTCTTTGTGCTTTTACAACTGATTGGAAGATTTGTTTGTTTTGGTCTGGTATATAAGGCAAATGACAAAACACTACTTTGAGGATTCTGTACTCAGATACTGTACCCCCTACACAGTGTATGAGTCGATGGAACTAAGTATCCAAGTCTCTCACATGTTACTGTGTGTCTCTCTAATAGTCAGGCATCTCTCACTCTTACGGTCCATCTTTGAGCGAATGAGGTAATGTATATCTAAATTGAAACTGAATTGGATTCTCATTGTTCAATTGTGTAATTGGCATGATACATTTTTACCTGACAAATAAAATGTTATATTTGGCTATTCTGATATGTCTTGAAATAAATATGACTAGTAAACTCTGAGAAGACTTTTTGTTACCACAAATATACAGCCAAAATAGAGCAAACTGGAGGCTCATGAATGAACGGAGCAGTAAGAACGTCTTCTGAGACCTCCTGATTTCTGTCTATTGATGATGTTAACAAGTTGTGTGGGAAAAGACTAAGTAACCTATACTTTTGTTTAGAGCAAGCAGTAAGCGGATCACAAAGAGGGTATAAGTCATCCAAAACCTCTGAGTAAGATCAGACTGTCAAATGTGTGTTCGGCACCAGACTCAAATGAGACATTCGGTCCCCCAATTACGTGCGAATAATTGAAAATATGGAATGTCTAGAATGATCAAATATTTAAATTAATTCATAATCGATATTTGTGATCACCTTTTGATTGGAAATACAGTCTAAATTTAATGATCATTTAAAATTGGAGTCAGATTAATACGGAGCCAGATTAAAATTGAAACTAAATCTTGAAGAGCTGTAAAAAGACCGTACATGCAATAAACCTTCAACCAGATCGTTGGACTTCGCTTTCAGGCCAGTGAATCGATCCTTTCACTGGTGTGGACGCAAATATAGTTATCGTTGTATGTATAGTTATCGCTCTTGGTGTGAACGGGAATTTAGTAACAAAAACAGTTGGTTATGTCTGTAAAGTTAAACAGCTGGGAAAGAAATTGCATGTTTATATTAGATATGTGTAATTACGTGACAGCAGCATCATATACAGTACCTATACTGCTGTCACTGGTCTGGACTGAAGAACTTCCATAGCTTTAATAAGACACGTCTTACTTTAATGCTGCTTTTAATTGCTCTGGTGTGAAGATAAACACTGATTGAGTGTTGCATACTCAGGGTGGTGTCTTGGCTAATAAGACAGTGTCCGTCAAAAGCCGTTGGTGGGGCTTGTAAAATGTGACATCACCACTTTACAGATTCTGTGATCGGCTTGCTCTGAGTCACTGTGTATGATTTATGGGGATTAAAAAATAAGAAGCGGGTGGATTTTTGTCATTATAGGGCTGTGTACACACACTGCCAACACACATTTATGTTCAAACAACACGTAATTTTGAATTAGTGAATTTTACATGCCCTATTTTTGACTTTGATACATATCTTTCTTAAAATATCTGAGATGGCTTTAAGAACACAGATAAACATATACTGTTTACTTTTTTTGTTTGTTGTTTTGAAAATACATCAGATAAGGACATATTTCTGTGGAAACTCTACCAGACAGACATAAAGACTGTCAAACCATTTACATAACCAAAAAGCACCTGTTCCACATAAAATTTGATTTGTAAAGTAGGTGTAAAAATACACTGAGAAAAACTATAGCAGAGACAAGCAAATTCCTGACCTACACAACCTCTTACTGTTCAAAAGATTGGGGTCAGTAATATTTTCTTACAACTTCATACTTTTATTCACCACGCGTCAAAAGTGGAAGTAAAGACATTTATAATGTTATAAAAAAAGCAAAATTTTAGTTTGAGCTACTTTTTTTTCAACATTGCTAATAATCAGACATATCAATTCAGCTATGATCACAGGAATAAATTACATTTTACAAAATACTCACATTAAAATACAGCTGTAATAATAAATGTTTTACTGTATTTTTTATTAAACAAATGCAGCCTTGTCGAACATAAAATCATCTCTAAAAATATGAAAAGTACATGAAAAAAAAAAAAAACTATGTTAATATTAGTGTGAATCTAGTAAAATGACAGATATATGAAGCGTATGTTGTACTTTACCCAGTAAGATCCACAGACACTTGAAGTGCTTCATCTTGGCTGACTGACAGTGTCCGTCTCTTTTTTTTTTAGGATGAAGAGTTTTATACATTTTACAGCTGACGGCTTTCATTTAAATGAACATCACGTGACAAACATTGTCTCTCCTCCCTTACCTCCATATCACTCTCTCCTCACTGCACCTGCTGCATTTTCTTTTATAAACACAGACAGCATAGATGGTTGAGTTATACATGTTATTTAACAATTGCTCATAACTGTATCTTAAAGGGGTCATCAGATGCAAAGCTAACTTTTCCATGTTGTTTGAACATTAATGTGTGTCAGCAGTTTGTGTACACATCCACCCTACAATGATAAAAATGCACACAGTGGTACTTTTTTAGTCTTTAAAATGAATATCCCCTTTTTTAAAATCAGGTTATTCTCAGCTTCTTGATGTTGTGACGAAACACATTTGATTGACATGAGTGCCCTAGCTTAGACACGCCCTCAATGAGCGATCACCATTGTGTGACTCAGGTGCAGAGGAAGACTCTTAATTGAATGATTGAGGTGTTCAGTTGTTGGATGTAATAATGAACATAGAAGTCGTCATTTACTCCCGACATCTGAGTCGCTTAAGAGGCAGAGGATTGACACTACTTTCGTTTTTAAAAGGAAAACACCGATCCCAATCAACATATGTGTCTATGTTCATGCAAATCATTTGTGATGCAGCTTCACCCACAGCAGAAGTGAGTATAAGGGTATTTTATGCATCTTTGCAATTGGCCTTTCTTAATAATGTGCTTGTTGGCAAGTTTCGGCAATAAACATGGCTAAGCGCAGCTAAATGCAGCTAAAGTAAACATTACAGCTTAATCCCTCAGCAGAGAGGTGCGGGGCGAGCAGATTTCATTTGCATTTAAAGGGCCCATGAGCTGATATTTTGCAGAGCTGATTTTGGCAAGGTAAAATGGTGTTTTTTTTACACTACTATTGAGAATTTTTAACCAAAGTATATTTGAGAGTTTTCATCAAGACTCTAAAGAATCATATGAACTTGTGGAAAATGGGCATCTGATAACCCCTTTAAGTCTTCAGGACATTTATTTCTAAAGCCAGGAATAGTTTAGAAACACCACAATCAGACTGTTTTTCCAAGCGAAAGCCTAATGTTGATATTTGCTTGTAATAAGTAATAATGCCGTAATATTGTGTGTGTTTTTTGTACATTTGCAAATACAAAGCATCAGTTTCGTAACATGCATTATGTGGTTTAAGTACTAATATGTTCCATTTAGAGAATAATAAAGTACAAGGATGTACCTCTTATTACATTTGTCTCATTATTATTATTATTATTATTATTATTATTATTATTATTATTATTATTATTATTTATTTTTAACTCTAGTACTTAATTTGTACAGATGTGCTGCAGCATTACAACTCCAGGTCTTCCAAACACTCCAAACTTAGAGCCCCACCCTGAAAACTATCATTGGTTGAGCCTAAAATACCTGTGCAGCTTTTGAAAGTGAAAGTAGCAGTGCAGGTATGACGTCAGAACCATCACTCAGTGTGAATGTCAATGAATTCAAATCTAAATGGATGATCTTGAGTGAAGGAAAAAGAAAAAAAAGAAAATGTGATTCAAGAATACTGCTTGTATTATATTAGCTGTTTTCATTAATAAACTTGATTCAAGTATACTTTATGTAGTATGTATAGCATCCATGGAAGATGTACAAACGATGGCTCTATAGCACTTTCGTGCAAGGTGTAATTTATTTACAGCCTTGAAGACACGTACAAAAGCCCACGAGTGATGGCGTGAAGAAATATATACAGTGTAATCACCAAAAAACCCAAAATACAAAGTGACAAAGTAAAAACAAACTGAAAAATTAAAGACCAACAATGACCCTGTGTTCCTTTCGGAAGGGCTCACCCCTATGCCTTAATCCCTTCAAAGGGTTTACCATCTGGAGTGAGAGCTTCGAAGAGGTCGAAGGGTGTAGGGGACCAAACAACTGTTATCTTGAAGTGCCCTTCTGCATCACCATCCCGTGACCACACGGAGGCGGCATCATTATGCAAAGGATTATGGGAGTCCAAAGTGTCCATCAGTTGTACCCTTCGAAATCGTTCATTCTGAAGGGCCCTTTGAAGTGACCAGTTATGAGCACTTTGGTTTGGTACAACTCTTCAATATGACAGCCATGATTGTTTTCACTCTGAAGTTCCCTTCGGAGGGTGATATATCCCATTTGGAACGCACTGTAAGTGATAAATGTTGTTCTTTTTTGCCGTTTAATGGAAATTGGCAAACCCGCTTTTTGTGTATATCCTGCCACCTACTGGGATGAAGTGTGGAGCATTGATGTTGAGAAACAAGAAAAGAAGGGGGTGGTGGATTAATAAAGAAATTAAATTTACATATTCTTGCTTAAATCCTGTTTACTAACTGTGTCTTTTAGATTTTTTAACAGCATGTTGAACAGATTTTTCAATGGAAGCTGTACTCCAATGTTTCTAAGAGCCTCTATTAGTTGTTGTCTTTCAGTCTCATATTCTTTTATTAGAACATGCTTGACTGCTTCAAGTTGCTCACACCTAAGGTGACCACCTGCGTTGTACCGCACAGCATTTTCACCCCTTGTCCCACACGTCCCATATTGAGAAATTGTCCCGCATTTTTATCAGTCTGTTGGTTTATAGTTATCATATTTAAAAAAAAATGTGCATATGTTCTTGTATCTTTTTAAGAAAGATTTTTATTTATTATTTTTGCGGCATTGTTTCCATGCAGTGGGCCTCCAGGACCAAGATTGAAAACCATTGGTCTACAGTAGCACCACCAGTGGAAATGGTCAAGCACACACGGAAAAAGACGATATTCTCCATTAATAATTAGATAAATAAATTGATGCAGCTTTCAGACACAACTTTCTTCTTATTTTAATAGAGGCGGTTTCTATGGTGATATTTTATTGACAAATTTTCAGAGCTCTTCAAAATACTCAATCTTTTCTCTTGCAGGTGGATTCTCTTCACTCGCAGACAAAACATGTGGAAAGAATCAGAAACATAAATCAGCACATATAACAATGGCTGTAAATCAGTATTTACATAGCATAACAGTAGAAAATAAATTTATTACACGTGTTCCGCAAAATCACTGTCCCTACTCACACTTGTCTTAACATCCGGATTCATGCTTTCCAATGACAGGGGATCTTTGCGAGTCTGGCCTTATTTTTTATAGAACAACTTCTGCCCATTCTTTGGACTTACAAATTCCTTCTAATTTAATGCTGTCTTCACGTGCTATTGGAAATTCCCCACTTATGAAGTTATGATTACAAGCTTGTCACATTCAAATGCTTTGTTGTCGAAAAGACTAAAATGTAGCAGCCCCATTGACAATCATATAAACATCCCCCATGCTAGATAGTCAGCTTGCAGACAACTCTGGGATTTCGTTCAAAAATGAGTAATAGGTTGCCTTATTTTTTTGTATTAGATCAACTTTTTTAGTACATTGTAACCTTTCTATGAGAAATCCAAATAGATACTTTCTTTGGTATCAGCCATCAAGCAGAGGGTCTCTGGGTCGGTCCCAAGTGTGCTGCAGGAGTCACAAAAAGTGAAGCTAAAATGTTTTGATCGTCCCCCTGTGGCCGGCTGCAGTAAAGGTGATAAACCCCGCCCTCTCCATGTAATCTAATGGGACGTGAGCCAAACTAAATAATTGAATTACAATTCAAATATTTTTATTCCAAAGATGGTTTCCATTGTGTGAGGTAGTTCTTATAATGCTGATTCGTGTTCAAGTGTTTGTTTGTCTAATAAGTTCACTTTTAGGTAGTTATTTGATGCTATAAATGGTGTTATGATTGAGACCTTGAGATTGGGTCTACAAGAGTTTGTGCGGGATTTTGATACCACGGCTCCACATTACGACACTACTGCACAGGCTCTGGTTTCAAACGAACCTCTACTGCACAGACTCTGGCTCCAAATGAATTAATTTCCCCCAAGATGGCAGCGGCCATATTGGGATTATTTTTCTTCTCTTTTTTATAGTGGAATGAAGTGGAGACATGTCATCCATTTATATATATATATATATATATATATATATATATATATATATATATATTTTTTTTTTTTTTTTTTTTTTTTTTTTTACAGTCTATGGTCTTTCCACTTTTGCGATCTTGACCACTAAAGAGCATGTGGATGCAACATGAAGTGAGTGTGCAAGACTGTACCAGCTCTTAAAAATGCCAAAGTGCCCTTACGCTGACGAAAAGACAAGGAGGATCTGAAGCTTGCTACAATTTGTAGGGGACAAAGGCAATCACAAATTCTTGACACCACCTGACACTGATTAACAGGTTTCCATGTAAGGGATCAGAAATGCTAAATGCTAAAGAAAGTGTGATTCCATTTAAGTTTTGGCAGGTTACATGTGTGATGCAGAGAGAATGTAAAAGCAGACGGTGCAATTAATATTGCTCTTTAAATATGACAAGCTCATAACTCGAAAGACATGGGAAACATATTTGCAAATGGACTTTGCTTTTCAATTTTAAATTTGGCAGTCACTGTGCAGTCGTACAAATGTAAACACTAATGCAAAATTTGCAATTGTGTTGATTATATCAGAATGTGTCCATGGAACTAAGTATTTGCTTATTTAAATCCAGATGGATCCTGATATTTTTTGGGCTAGCTATTGTGAAAATGTAATTTTCCAAAGAGAAAGATGCTGTTTCGGGCCAGATGGTGTAGTTATGACTTCTTCCAGCAGGGGCACATGCATGCGTTAACCAGCCATGATGTAAATGCAGATGCATCAGAGGTGCTTTAAACTCATCTGTATATTTCATTATTTTGAATTTCACATTTTCATTTGTTTCTTTATTTAACTTAATTGTCTGCTTTGTTGCTCTTTCTGATAAGTGGACATGCACTTTAGATTTAAAAATTTACTTTTTTTTTTTTTGTTTACGTGGTTTGAACTCATTTCATGTTTAGTGACAATCATTGCAGGCCTGAAGATCCTTATAGGCAAATTGATCAATATGTTTTGTAACACCAGTGAATGAAATGTACTGTTATATAAACTGACATCATATGAAGAGGGAGCAGCAGTGCACCTGCGTGCATAGTGAAATGATGTGGATGTTCTCTGTGCCTATAGATTTTCATAATTTAAGAGCTGAATGCGTTGTTACTGTTGACTTTATTTGCATGTGTCATTACATTGTGTGCATAGTGCTCTTGACACTACAGACACTGTGCTAATGGAAAAACTGAATATGTTCAAATTTAATTTTGTGAAAATAATTGTGCTCAGTTTGGGATGCTGAAACATGCTGTTAGTTTCCAGGTAAAAACGTGTAAGACAGTGCAAATGTTGAGGTGGATGTTTCCAGTGTCTACCACATTCAAATGAACACACTTCCAAAGAATTACAGCAACACAGACCAACAGAGAAAATATGCTGACATAAACATGAAAATTGAAACAGTCATTTGTTTTAGACTAATAAACAAATGCTGTCACGTGCTGAATGAGGAAAGACAGCAGATATAATAATCACATACTGTAGTTTGAAGCTGCAGACAGAAACATCAGACTCAAGAAAGAAACACTCAACATCTAAAGTAAGAACAACTCATGTTCATTCTTTAACTAGAATAAGACCTTTAGATATTGATATTGATATTGTCTTATTGATTGTGTATGGTGCATTTGTGTTCCTGGTAAAGCTGGGCTCACACTGTACTTTTTAGCCACTATTTGGCCATCTGAGACCAATTTAGCAAATTCTAAAAGATTCTTCTGATTCTGATTCATATAATCTATTTGACCTTATTATTTTAATTGTGAGTATTAGGCTTATCATTATTGCTGATCACTGCTGTTGTGCTATGATATTGTAATATTTACCATTATATAATCAGAGGAGTATAGAAAAAAAAATCATAACATTTTGGACATTTATAAATGCTCAAATATAACATTAAATTAAACATTTTGTCAGAAAGTCAATAGCCAATAGTCATAGCTTAAAAAAATAAAATAATATCATATGATAATATATATGGCATCCAACTAATATTACTGATATTGTTTCTAATATTAAAATGTAGTTTTTCAAATCTCCCCCACCCCCCGGGACCCACTTTGGTTTGCGATCCACGATCGAAATCATGTTTTACACCACAATTAAATGACACATGTTTGATAATTGAGTTCATCTATATCTTTCCTCTTCAGAAATGGATCAAATTCTGCATTTCATTCTTCTTCTCATTGGTGAGTGTGTTTGTGGGTTTTATTTATGGTTTCTAGTTTCATCAGGTTTGATCCTGTTATAAAAAGCATTAAAGCAAAGCCTTTCTTTCACAGCTCTCTGCTCCGTATCTGAATGTGTTCGGCGTCAGTATCACTTTATAAATGAGAGGAAGACCTGGACTGAAGCTCAGAGATACTGCAGAGAGAAATACACAGATCTGGCCACCGTTGACAACATGAACGACATGAACGAGCTGAACAAGTGTGTGAATGATAGAAGTGTTCAGTTTGTCTGGATTGGGCTGCAGAAGACGGGTCGTGATGAATGGCAGTGGTCTTCAGGTGAACCTGCGCTCTATCTGAACTGGGGATATAAACAACCAGAAGGCAGAGATAATTGTGCTATGATGTTCAGTGGAACATTTCATGATTTGTCATGTAATTCTAAACGACATTTCATCTGCAACAACGGTGAGTACAAACGCTAAATGTAATAAATATTAATTTAACACAATATATTTCATATGAAAAATGTAAACATGAAAATAGTAAAGTATATAGTGTAAATTAATATAAACAAATTCATAAATAAAATAAAACAATGAAAACATATTTCAAGTCAAATCTACTTTGTAATGTTGTTGTGGCAGATATATCTGACAAACCTATTGCTAACTAAAAATAAACAAAAAGAGAAGGAGACCTAATTTTAATCTTACTGTCACAAACGGGACGACCAAGAGTGAGGATCCAAATGCAAGGCTTTATTAAGCAGATCGTAGTCAGACAGACAGGGTCGAAAACACCAGCAAACATGAACAGTGAAGACAATCCAATAGCGTAATCCAAAAAACAAGCGTAGGTCAAAATCCAGGTGGGCAGTCCAAATGAAACAATGAAATGAAAACAAGAAACTAGAAAACTAAGACTAAGACTGGGAAAACAAAAACAGAACTATGATTAGGGAACAACAAGGAGACTAGGAAACCTGGGAGCAATGGAAAACGCTTGGTAGAGTCCGCTGGAGCAAAACAATACTTCGCGATGTGTGTGTGTGATGAGCTGGCTTTTATGTCTGATAAACAGGAAGTAACCATAGAGGCAGCAGAGGGAGCAGCAACAGTCAGTGGGGGTAAGGGCTCCCTCTGCTGGCCTGGCGTGACATAGCCCCCCCCCAAGGAGCGGCTTCCAGACGCTCCAAAAAA
The DNA here is from genome assembly GCF_049309525.1 of Garra rufa. NCBI lineage: Eukaryota > Metazoa > Chordata > Actinopteri > Cypriniformes > Cyprinidae > Garra > Garra rufa. The sequence continues at coordinate 63,355,865 of NC_133363.1, forward strand.
CAACAGGAGGAAACAGTCCAGGGGAGCGGTGGGGGGGCCAGGAGACTGAGGCAGAACAGGTTGGGCAAAGGCCCTCCAGAGCAGGGCAGAAGATTCAGGAGCCCTCCAGGGCAGGGCTGGAGGCAGAGCAGTCCTTTGAGGTGGAGCAAGAGTCTTAGGAGCCCTCCAGGGCGGAGCAGGAGGCTTAGCGACCCTCCGGGGCAGAGCAGGAAGCGTAGAAGCCCTCCAGGGCGGAGCCGAAGGCGGAGCAAGGGGTTTAGGAACCCTCCAGGGCGGAGCAGGAGGCGGAGCGGCCCTCCAGGGCAGAGCAGGAGGCGCAGGAGCCCTCCAGGGCGGAGCAGGAGGCGCAGGAACCCTCCAGGGCGGAGCAGAAGGCGCAGGAGCCCTCCAGGGCGGAGCAGGAGGCACAGGAGCCCTCCAGGGCGAATCAGGAGGCGCAGGAGCCCTCCAGGGCGGAACAGGAGGCGCAGGAGCCCTCCAGGGCAGAACAGGAGGCGCAGGGGCCCTCCAGGGCGGAACAGGAGGCGTAGAAGCCCTCCAGGGCGGAACAGGAGGCCGCATTATGGACTGGGACCTGGGGAGAACAGAGATAGAGGAGGCAGACAGAGCAAGGAGAGAAGTAGAGAGTTCATGGGAGAACGTGGCCTCCATAGCCGTGACCAGGCAGACGAGAACTTCAGGAACGACTTTCGTGGCAGTTCCTGGGCAGACAGAGACTTCTGGAACGGCCCCAGACGCCAAGACAGAGATGACAGGGAACCTAGGCGGTGCAGGCAGAGCAGGGAGTCTTGGCGGGGCAGACAGAGCAAGGAGTCTTGGCGGAACAGGCAGAGCAAGGAACCTTGGCGGAGCAGGTAGAGCAAGGAGTCCTGGCGGAGCAGATATAGCAGGGAACCCTGGCGGTGCTGGCAGAGCAGGGAGCACTGGCGGTGCTGGCAGAGCAGGGAGCCTTGGCTGAGCGGGCAGAGCGTGAAGCCTTGGCGGAGCGGGCAGAGCGTGAAGCCTTGGCGGAGCGGGCAGAGCGTGAAGCCTTGGCGGAGCGGGCAGAGCGTGAAGCCTTGGCGGAGCGGGCAGGGCGTGAAGCCTTGGCGGAGCGGGCAGAGCGTGAAGCCTTGGCGGAGCGGGCAGAGCGTGAAGTTCCGCTATGTACGCCACCTCCGAAAGAGGTATAGGCGCAGCGGACATGCCTGTAGATGAGGTCTCCAGAACAAACTTGTGGGCAGACTCATGGGCCGAAGAGGCAACTGGGGCGCAGTGTGCAGCCCACACACTCAAAATGGCGATAGCCATAACAGGTAACACAGTTGGCAGAGGAATGCCCTCCGGGTCATTGGGCGTGGGGCTTGGGAGCGTTGGCTCTGTGTGACTTGGGAGCGTTGGTTCTGCATGGCTTGGCAGCGTTGGCTCTGCATGGCTTGGGAGCGTTGGCTCTGCATGGCTTGGGAGCGTTGGCTCTGTATGGCTTGGGAGCGTTGGCTCTGCATGGCTTGGGAGCGTTGGCTCTGCATGGCTTGGGAGTGAAGGCTCTGGATGCACAGGGGAGATGTGACTTGGCAGTGAAGAAGTAGCTATGACCTGACTCGTCATGACAAGAGCAGCAGTGACTTGATTTGGCGTGAGAGGGACAGCTGTGGCTTGGCTTGGCTCGGAGGGAACAGCTGCTTGACTTGGCTCTGAAGGAACGACTGCTGCGACATGACTTGGCCTGACAGGAACAGCAGCTGTATCTTGACTTGTCCTGGCAGGAACAGTGACTGTGACGTGACTTGACTCGGCAGGGACAGCAGCTGTAACTTGACTTGACTTGGTAGGAACGGCAGCTGGTGCAGGTTCGAGAGAAGCAGATATGACGTTCACAGGCAATGGCTTGGTTGACGTGGCGTGAGCAGACGCTGGCTTGGTTGACGTGGCGCTAGCAGACGCTGGCTTGGCTGATGTGGGGTGAGCAGACGTTGGCTTGGCTGACGCTGATAGTAAGGGATCAACTGAACGAGCTGACAGCAGTGGTGGGTCCTCCAAGCTTGATATTAGTCTCTGATAAGTCCTGGAAGGGTGAGAGTCTGATGCTGTAGCCACCATGTTGATAGCAGACTCAGGTATGGCGGCCATTTTGTGTGCAAGCTTGGGAGTGGCGGTCCTCCTGGGTGCAGGTTCTGGCATGGCGACCATCCTTGTGGCAGGCTCTGGCGTGGCGGCCATCTTTGCAGCGGGCTCTGGCGTGGCGGCCATCTTTGCAGCGGGCTCTGGCGTGGCGGCCATCTTTGCAGCAGGCTCTGGCGTGGCGGCCATCTTTGCAGCAGGCTCTGGCGTGGCGGCCATCTTACGGGAGGACTTGGGCGTGGCAGCCATCTTGGGCAGTGGTTCTGGAGGTACAGACATCTTGTGAGAAGACTTGGGCGTGACGGTAGCCATCTTGAGTGCAGACCCTGGAGTGGCGGCAGCCATCTTGTTAGCAGGCTCAGGAAAGGCGGCCATCTTGTGAGCAGGATCTGGAAGAGCGGCCATTTTGTGAACAGGATCTGGAAGGGCGGCCATTTTGGGTGCCGACTCAGGAAAGGCGGCCATCTTGTGAACAGGCTTGGGGGTGGCAGCCATCTTGTGAACAGGCTTGGGGATGGCGGCCATCTTGTGATCGGGCCTTGGGGTGGCAGCCATCTTGCGATCGGGCCTTGGGGTGGCAGTCATCTTGCGAGAGGAGTCAGACGTGGTAGATTTCTTGTGAGCTGGGTCCAATTGGGTGACCATCTTGAATGCGGACTCAGGAAGAATAGTCATTCCGAAAGCAGATTCTGGAAAGGCAGCCATCTTGTGAAGGGGCTCTTGAAGGGCGGCCATCTTGCGAACTGGCTCTGGAGGGACAGCTGTCTTTTGAACAGGCTTTGAAATGGCGGCCATCTTGTGAACGGGCTTTGGGATGGCAGCCATCTTGTGCTGTAGCTCTAGGCTGGCAGACATCTTGTGCTGAGACTCTGGGCTAGCAGACATCTTGTGCTGAGGCTCGGGGCTAGCAGACATCTTGTGCTGTGGCTCAGGGTTAGCAGACATCTTGTGCTGAGGCTCTAGGCTGGCAGACATTTTGTGCTGTGACCTTTTGAGTATACCCACAGTGAATGGAGAGCCACAAAACGATAACACAAAGTCAATGAATTGTGCGAGGGTCCAACTCGGGTCCTCATCGGGTAAACTCAGGCTGATATCAGTGTCCAACCCGCTCCAGAAACATTCCTTTAACATCGATTCGTTACAAGGTGCCAGGTGACTGTACGTAAGAAATTCCTCAACATAACATTCGATGGGACGGTCATCTTGAAAAATGGAACAGAGTGAACTTACGGGGTCTGCTGAGCTCATTCTTGGAGGGTACTTCTGCTGGTGGGTAAAGCCGCTGGATCCGGGTGTGGCGAAGTATTCTGTCACAAACGGGACGACCAAGAGTGAGGATCCAAATGCAAGGCTTTATTAAGCAGATCGTAGTCAGACAGACAGGGTCGAAAACACCAGCAAACATGAACAGTGAAGACAATCCAATAGCGTAATCCAAAAAACAAGCGTAGGTCAAAATCCAGGTGGGCAGTCCAAATGAAACAATGAAATGAAAACAAGAAACTAGAAAACTAAGACTAAGACTGGGAAAACAAAAACAGAACTATGATTAGGGAACAACAAGGAGACTAGGAAACCTGGGAGCAATGGAAAACGCTTGGTAGAGTCCGCTGGAGCAAAACAATACTTCGCGATGTGTGTGTGTGATGAGCTGGCTTTTATGTCTGATAAACAGGAAGTAACCATAGAGGCAGCAGAGGGAGCAGCAACAGTCAGTGGGGGTAAGGGCTCCCTCTGCTGGCCTGGCGTGACACTTACAGCTCTAGATATATGATTTCATAGTAATCTTTATAATCATAACAGTGTAGCAGCACATTGAAAACAAATCAAATCCACTTAGGAGCTGAGTGAGGAAATAACTTGGCATGTTTAATCATACTTGATATCTTGAATATCTCTAGATTTTTTTTTTTTATCTCTAGAACACATTCTGATAATTCATTAGATAAAGGTTAAAATCATTTGCACAACATAAATATTATTTAGACATTTATTTTCCATATTAAAAACTGTAATGATATATTTTTTACCATTAAAGCTATTCCAAGTATAGACTCAAATAAGCTCATTGCATTGCCATTAAATAATCTATTTATATTATAAGTGTTTGAGGGATACCTATCCATTGCTTTGTTTTTTGTTTTTGTTAAAGCGAACACAGCACTCATCTTAATCAATCAGACGATGAATTGGAGAGATGCTCAGAGTTACTGCAGACAGAATCACATTGATCTGGTCAGTGTGAGAAACCAGAATGAGAATCAACAGGTTCAGCAGTTCATTAGTGACAGACAGTTATCTGGATCATGGATCTGGATCGGTCTGTTCAGAGTCAGAGACTCATGGCAGTGGTCAGATCAGAGTGATTCTTCATTCAGATACTGGGACTCTGGTGAACCGAATAATGTTGGCGGTGTTGAAAACTGTACAGTGATTAAACCAAACAATCAGGGACGATGGCATGACATCTCTTGCAGCAACCGATATCCTTTTGTGTGTCATGAAGGTGAGTAGATCCTTGCAAATCAGAATCTATCCATCACCTCCAGATCTCTTAAAGGTAACGCTACATGTCTGTCATGACCAATTCATCCACAGTGTGTGTTCTGCATGTTGTTTTCATCAACATCAGTCTCTGTCTAGTTTCTGCATGTGGTTTGTTTCGTTTCCAGACGTTGAACTGATTCTGATCAAAGAGAGTCTGACGTGGTCTGAAGCTCTGAGATACTGCAGACAGAATCATGTGGATCTGGTCTCGGTTCATTCAGAAGAGATTCAGCGTCATGTGGTGAACGTGGTTAAACAGGCGTCTACTGCGGCGGTGTGGTTGGGTTTATGTCACTCCCGTATTTTGGGCATCTGGTACTGGGTGAGTGGAGAGACCGTGTGCTATCAGAACTGGGCTCCAGGGAACGGCACATCAGAGGAGGACTGTGAACATGCAGTGAGATCTGGAGCAGTTCAGTCTGGAGAAGATCAGCGCTGGATCAGCCGTCCTGAAACTGACAAACTCAACTTCATCTGCAGTAGACATAAGTGAATGGACACACAGACATTTCATTTCAAATGGCAAATATTTGTGTGTTTTCTGTTGATATTCTGTGGGTCTGTGCAGTTCTATGTAATGGTGCTTATTCTGTGCACTTATATGAAGCTTTCACTCTTTTCTCAAGTCCAAATAATTTGTTAATGAATTAATATCTAAGCCTATGGTATTCTTTCTGATTGTATGGATATTCTTATGGTTTTGACTTGGTCTCACCCCAGGATTTAGGCTACTATGCTTCAAATGGATTTACTGCAACAATGAAAGGGATTAGTTTGATCATAAGTTTTTTTCTATTTATCTAAAGTAACCTGGCTATTCTAAATTGTTTTAAACTCTAAGTTTATATAACTAAGTTTTATAAGGCTGAAGCAGGAACAGTAATACCACGCAGCACATGTGCAAATGCTAAACTAGCTGGGAACTCATTTCTGATAATACGCCGCCTGCTTCGGCCATATTACGGCAGCAAACTTCCTTGACTATTACGCCGGAATGGGAGTGTAGTTCCTAATCTTATCAGCCTAGAAACTCGCAGCTTTGCATTTCCACCGGTCTTAGTACACGATATAACTACAGAAGAGTCAAGTTTTAAATACAACAAATATGGAAACTCGTTGGTCATTTTTGAACGCGATGCTATTGGTCTAATAGGATTCGATGATCTATGCTAAGCTATGCTAAAAGTGATATCGCCAGAACAGGAGAATGGCTGAATGGATTTCAAAACGGTAAAAATCAGCTTATTAACTCAGGGGAGTTGGAGAATGAGCCTATTTACAAAAAAAGTGGAGTGTTCCTTTAAGATGTGTTTGACAACAAAAATGTCAAGTCAAGTCACCTTTATTTATATAGGGCTTTTTTCAATACAGATTGTAACAGTAAAGACTGCAAAGCAGCTTTACAGTATTAAACAGGGAAATAGCGTGCCAGTAATTTGAGATCATCATTGATTCAGTGACGTCATTGGCCAGTTAGGTTCAGGTTAAATACTATCTTGTAAACAAGTCGACAATATTGCCACAAATAATGGCCTGGTTTCACAGATAGGGCTTAGACTAAGCCAGGATCAGGCCATAGCTCAATTAGGACAATCAATTAACTTTTTATAAACATGCCTTAAAAAAAAACTCCATCTGTGACAGAAAAAACCTGACTCAGTTGGGAGACCAGTTCTCCTTTGACCAGACAAAACCAGTGTGGTGTGGACGTGGTTTAATTCCCGGCTGCAAAATAAATCAGATTGTGCAGAGAACTTTGGTTCACAGAATTGATGGTTTGATAAGTATGACTTCAACCATGCCAATGCACTTCCACTAATGCCAACATAATCTTGTGGTCAATCCTGTAGCACTTATATACGATCAGATGATACAATAAGGTCTGTGATGAGAGCACTCTCAGTATTATGATACGATTTGATGACCCCATTTTTCTCCAAGAAGGAACATAGTTGTTTAGGTTTAACTTAAAAGCAGTAAGCTATTGGACATAAATAATAAAATGGTAACAAAAATAATAAATAGCACCTGTGTTTCGTGTAATCTGAAGGGTGGTCTTTTTAGGTGTTTGCTCATTGCTAACCCATACTTTAAGCTTTTAAGCTTCACATGATGTGTAAGCTCCCTGTTCACTGTCAATGGTAACCTTTTTTTCAGGTAAAATAATAGCACAGATGTTGCCTTTGTTGTATTCAAAGTGCAGTGCAGTTATATGTTTAGGCCAATAGGTGGCAACAAGGGACTGTCTTCATGAATACACTTAAAATGCAATCCATTCATGTATTAAACAAGGAGTTGAAATTAATTTAACTTTAAATGCCACTTTGCAAGCGTCAATCGACCAGGAACACATCAACTTAGTAACGCTAAAGCTGATATTTCCATTTTAGGGATCTATGGTACTGATTCAAAGCATGGAAATCCTCTTATACATTGAAAGGATTTTACAACAAAGATATCGCTTTCATCTTATGACAACTGATATTTTCTCATTAATATATCACATGACTTGACCTGAAGAAGGACAGACAAAGGTAATGCCACACGCTCAGTTCCCCAACATATAAATGCAGCGTGATTTTCTGAATGCAGAAAAATGCATGCAAGTGAATCGCCATTATTTAGAGATCCGCATTTATGTATGAATAAATTATTGAAAACCATTGATCTAGCACCACCATCGGAAATGGTGGAGCGCACATTATTTTTACCTATTTAAAGAGTAAAATGTCCAATGTTATATATTTGCATTAACATCTGCTTTATAAGACATGTTTTGGTTATAATTCTCTGTTAAAGTGTCTGATGAATAATGAAGAAATAGTATTCATTACGTGATGAGCTTTGTGGTAGACGCAACAGATGCGCTCCTTGCTTAACCTGTCTCTTTTCTATCTTTTCAAACAGAAAATAAATGTGTTGCTCTAAGAACGGACTTCGCATCTTTCTTGGAAGTGTAACATTTTGGCGAGCCAGCCAGGAGGAGGCGATAGAGTGACCAGCACTATTAACCCCCTCCTTCCCTATGAGACGAACCTTCAACAAGATGGACACCAGTCAGATTCTGCGTGATCAAGTAAGTGCAGCTCTGTGGCAGCTTGGAGAAGAGTCTCTCATTGATGTCTGCAGGTACCTGAAATGTGATGGCCTGGACGGTGGAGAGTCTCGCGGCAAGGCACGGAGGGCACTCATCAAGATGGCCGAGAGTGCATTAGATGCGCTCGAAGAGAGTGCAGAGAGTGAAGAAATCAAGCAGTACTGTGCTGACCTGTTACTATTCATTGAAAAACACAGTAAAAAGAGTAATCAGCCAGATCAAGAGGACCAATTAGAGGAGACCGTTCCAAGAGAAGTCCTAGGAAAATGTTTTTCACTGTATCCTTCTCCTATAAAGACTACAGATGTCCCACCTAAAAGTCGTCTGGAACCAACTCACCCACTGCCTGAGGTAACACTACGAAGGGAATTTAGAATTTGTGGCCAAATTGGAGAGAGTGGTCAGAGGGATAAATTGTCATATCTCAGCTTGGTCCGTCAGATTGAGATGGGAATAGAAAAAGGACACACACAGACTGAAGTGGTGGAAGCAGTAATTAGGGCTGTTAGTCCGGGGCTGCCTTTAAGGGATATGTTGGAGATCAAGCGTGGACTGACTCTTAGTGCACTTCTCACCATCCTGAAAGGCCACTATCGGGTTGATAGCTCCACAGAACTTTACCATCAGCTCCTTAACATCTCTCAGGAGCCCAAAGAAACTGCTTTAAACTTTGTATTCCGTGCAATCGAGCTTAAAGAGAAGCTGTTATGGAAAGCAACAAATGAAGACACTGATGAACAGTACAGCAGAGCCGTCATTCAGCGCAAGTTCCTCCGCTCGATAGAAACTGGACTGTTGAGTGATGCGGTGAAGTTCCAAATTTTGCCTTTCCTTAGTGATGTCAGCATTACAGATGAGGAACTTATACAGAAAGTGGATGAGGCAGCAAAGGTCGAAAGTGAGAGACAAGAAAAACGAAAAAGATCCACTGCTGGTAAAACTCCCAAAGT
>NC_133363.1:63365061-63396761 GCF_049309525.1 Garra rufa
ATCGTTGACGAAAACAACACTGTGGCCAAGGTTACAAAAAAATTGCTACTGCACTTAAGGTTCCTAAGAGCACAGTAGCCTCCATAATCCTTAAATGGAAGGGGTTGGGACGACCAGAAATAGTTTTAGTCCAATTTTAGTCGACGAAAAGTCAAAAAGGTTTTAGTCTAGTTTTAGTAGACGAAAAGTCAAAAAGGTTTTAGTCTAGTTTTAGTCAAAAAAAGGGAAAAAAGTAGTCTTTTAACAAATTAATGTAGGTCAGTAAGTATTTTGCTGTTGGGTAGTGTCACTTATAAGTTCTGAAAATAGCAGATCTATAGTTCAACACAATGTCAGCTTCCGGATCGACTATTTTCACCAATAATTACAATAATGAAGGAATGTTTTAGAACATAAAAGACAAACAAGGATGGAATGCTAAAACGGCTTGCCATACTAGTATAGCAAAGAGTATTTAATGCTAAAACGGCTTGCCATAGCGTCAGATACTTTTTAAGTTTTAATTGGCATGCACAATAAGCGGAAATGTCATGCATTTTAAACGTCTGACGGACCACCCACTAACATTTTCGTCTATTCTCGTCTCGTCAACGAAAACTCACACACGTCTCGTCATGTTTTAGTCATCAACGAGCCATTTTTATCTCGTCATCGTCTCGTTATCCTCATGAAAAGTGGCGTCAACGAAATGATTTCGCCATCGTTGACTAAAACTAAAACAACACTGCTCGCACTCCGAGCAGTGTTGTTTTAGTTTTAGTCAACGATGGCGAAATCATTTCGTTGACGCCACTTTTCATGAGGATAACGAGCCGATGACGAGATAAAAATGGCTCGTTGATGACTAAAACATGACGAGACATGCGTGAGTTTTCGTTGATGAGACGGGTGGTCCGTCAGACGTTTAAAATGCATGACATTTCTGCTTATCGTGCATGCCAATCAAAACCTTAAACGTTTTGATGCCGCTATGGCAAGCCGTTTTAGCATTAAATACTCTTTGCCATACTAGCATGGCAAGCCGTTTTAGCATTCCATCCTTGTTTGTCTTTTATGTTTTAAAACATTCCTTATTGCAATTATTGGTGAAAATAGGCGATCCGGAAGCTCACATTGTGTTGAACTAGATCTGCTATTTTCAGAACTTACAAGTGACACTACCCAACAGCAAAATACTTACTGACCTACATTAATTTGTTAAAAGACTTTTTCCCCTTTTTAGACTAAAACCTTTTTGGCTTTCGTCGACTAAAATTGGACTAAATCTAACAAGCATTTTAGTCCATAAAGACTAAATCTAAGATGGTTGTCAAAAAACAACACTGCTCCGAGACGCCAGCTTACGCTTATGCAGAGCCCCCTACTCCACGTCAGGACGCAGCAGAAGGCCGTCACCGAGCTTGGGCCACGCCCCGGACACCGCAGTCTCCAGCCACGCCCATCCCGCTCGATCCTCGAAGCGGGAGCCCGCCGCTCATGCTGTCAGAGAGCCGGCCATCGCCTCCACAAGCCGCCGCAGCAGCACGAGCTCGCCCACTCCAGCAGCCGATTCCCGTCCGCAACCCTTGCCCCTCCTTTCTCTCCCATTCTCATGGCCCGCAGCACCGCCTTCCGCTCATAGCACGAGCATTCCCCCGCTCATGCCACAAGCACCGGCGCTCCCCATTCCCCCTCTCTTCCCTTCTGTTTCCTCCGCCCCAGGAGCCGTCCCCAGCGCGAGCATGCCTCTATCCTCACAGGCTCCGACGCACGCTATTCCCCCTCTCTTTCCCCCCTTCTTTTCCGTCCCAGGAGACGGCCGCAGCTCAGGTTTACCGCCACTACCGGTCCCGGTAGCCACTTTCCCTCCTCCTCAGGCCCGTCCTCCCTTCTCATTGGCCTCAGCCACACCCCTTCCAGCCCCGCCAAACGCTTTAGCGCAGGAACCTCCCCCAGTTTCCAACTCCATCAGGACCCAGATACTAGCAGGTCTCACACATGGATTCCACCCCGGCGTCCTGAGCCTCCCCTCCCAAAACCTCATCTGCCCAAATCTCCACTCCGCTCTCACCGAACCCGAAATAGTGGACGGCCTAATTAAAAAGAAATAGACTCAAATTTCATGATAGGCCCCTTTTCTGTTCCTCCCTTTAGCATCTATCGAGTCAGCCCCATCGGTGTTGCCACCAGAAAATTCTCAGGCAAAAACGCCTCATAATTGATCTTTTATCTCCGCATAATTCCCCATTCCTTAGCATTAACAGCCTCATTCCACTTGAAGAGTTTTCTCTTCACTATCACGACGTCGACCAAGCCACTACCTTGATTAAAGCAGGTCGCGGCGCTTGGTTGGCCAAAGTCAATATTACTTCTGCTTTCAAAGTTACGCCCATCCACCCAGATTTCTGGCACTTATTTGGCATTTGCTGGAAAAACGAATTCTATTTCGCCGTCCGTGGAGCTGCTATCCATTCTGGGTCATCTAAATACCGCGATGCGCATCATCCCACAAGGCCGCCCCTTTATCTCCCATCTCCTCTCCCTCTCCTCCTCCGCCTACACCCTTGAGGACCGCATTTCCATAACTGATTCTTGCCGCAAGGAGCTCAGCTTATGGATTTCCTTCCTTAAACAGTGGAACAGCTATCGTTCTTTTACAGCAATTTGGTTTCTTCCCCAATTGATATCGAATTATATACCGACGCCGCCCTCTCCGTCGGCTTTGGAGGTTTCCTCCGGGGCCGCTGGTTCGCTTCTACCTGGCCCCCAGAGTTGGCAAATTTACCCCTCCAGCTATCATCCTCAGCACTATTTGAGCTTTACCCATTAGTGGCCGCAGCTTCCCTATGGGGCAAAGAATGGTCCGCCACCAGCATCGTCGTCCAATACGACAACGCAGCTACCGTGCACTGCATTAACAAAGGCCGTTCCCACTCCCCTGTACTCATGCCTTTGCTCAGATGTTTGATTTGGATTTCAGCTCGTGACCAATTTATCATAACTGCAAAACACATCCCTGGGTCAAAGAATCAAATCGCTGACTCTCTCTCTCGTTTTGTTTTTCAGAAATTCAGATCGCCGGCTCCAGAAGCGGACCCGCTCCCAACCCCAGTCCCTCCTTATTCAGAACTGATATTCCCATAACCCTCCCCCTAAGGCCTCTTCTCGAAGCATCCATCGACTCCATTCTCCAAGCAGTCTCCCTCAGGACTCTCCAATCCTACCTCACAGCGTGGAAATGCTTTAAAACTTTCCACGCCGCCTACAGCTTACCTTTCCCCGTTTTATCCCTGCTCACTGTCACCTCATTTATCTCCCACCTCAATTCCCATAAAAACCTCCAAGCTAGCTCCATCAAAGCATACCTTAGCGGTATTCAGTTTTTTCATAAACTGTGTCACGGCTCGCCTTCCCCTCATATAACTAATTCCCAGACCTCCCTTCTCATCAAAGGCATCCAAAAAACCCAGCCCAACCGCCCAGACCCCAGACAACCTATCACTTTAAATATTTTGACCAAATGCATCTCCTCCCTCCGCAAAGGCTACCATTCCATCCACACTGCCCACACACTGGACGCCATGTTCATCCTGGCTTTTTCGGTTTCCTCAGATGCTCTGAGCTCGCCATTACATCCAGTTTTAACCCAGCCATTCACCCCACCATCTCCGACCTAACCGTGCTAGACGGCGATACCATCTCTTACTTTATTAAACAAAGCAAGACAGACCAAATAAAGAAGGGCCATTTCATTTATATTTTTAACCTCCAAACTCCCCTCCAACCATTCCAAACCCTCCTAGCCTTCCTTTGCCACAGGAAATCCCAATCCTCCCTCCCCTCTGACCCCCTCTTTACTGATGATGCCAACCGCCCTGCCACACGCTTCTGGTTCCAAAAGCACCTGAAGTCTGTCTTGCTTCTCTCTGGTACCCCAGCAGACAACTTCTCCAGCCATTCATTTCGCATAGGCGCAGCAACTACAGCCGCCCAAAAAGGTCTCTCCCAACAGCAGATCCAAGCGCTCGGCCGCTGGTCATCTGAAGCTTTCAAGAGCTACATTCGAGCAGATCGCTCTTTTATCAGGGAAACACACCAAACCCTAATCGGCCAACCCGTTCTACCGCCAGCCCACCCCCGTCCACGCCATCTCTAGCCGCTTCAACCACCCCCTCGGCGTCCCTTTTCCTTGGGACATCCTGCCTTCGTTAAAACCCCAGCTTATTCCCCTACGCGCAGCAATGCGCGCCCCCGCTGGAGCCCCCCTTACGCACAACAGTGCTCGCCCCGCTTTTCCCATCACGCTCAACATCGCATGGCTCCTGTTCAAGCCCCCGCTTATCCCCTATACGCGCAGCAATGCACGCCCCCGCTGGAGCCCCCCTTACGCACAGCAGTGCTCGCCCCGCTTTTCCCGTCACGCTCAACATCGCATGGCTCCTGTTCAAGCCCCCGCTTATCCCCCTATATGCGCAGCAATGCACGCCCCCGCTGGAGCCCCCCTTACGCACAGCAGTGCTCGCCCCGCTTTTCCCATCACGCTCAACATCGCATGGCTCCTGTTCAAGTCCCCGCTTATCCCCTATACACGCAGCAATGCGCGCCCCCGCTGGAGCCCCCCTTACGCACAGCAGTGCTCGCCCCGCTTTTCCCGTCACGCTCAACATCGCATGGCTCCTGTTCAAGCCCCCGCTTATCCCCTATACACGCAGCAATGCGCGCCCCCGCTGGAGCCCCCCTGACGCACAGCAGTGCTCGCCCCGCTTTTCCCGTCACGCTCAACATCGCATGGCTCCTGTTCAAGCCCCCGCTTATTCCCCTTACAGAACAGCAACGCCCGCTCATGCTAAAGCCACCCCGCTCGCTCCCCCCATGCCGCAGCAACGCCTGCTCATTCTAGAACGCCCCGCTCATTCCCTTTACGCACTGCAATGCCCGCTCTCACCATAGCCCCTGCTCGTTTCCCCACGCCGCTGCATTGCCCGCTCTCGCTAGAGCGCCCCGCTTATTCCCCCATGCCGCAGCAATGCCCGCTCTTGCTAAGAGCGCCCCGCTTATTCCCCCATGCCACAGCAGTGCCCGCACGCACCGCAATGACCGCTCTCGCCGCAGCCCCTGCTTACTTTCCCACGCTGCAGCAATGCCCGCTCTGACTAGAGCGCCCCGCTTATTTCCCCATGCCGCAGCAATGCCCGCTCTGACTAGAGCGCCCCGCTTATTTCCCCATGCCGCAACAATGCCTGCTCTGACTAGAGCACCCCGCTTATTCCCCCTTTCACGCAGCAATGCCCGCTCACACTAGAACGCCCTGCTTATTTCCCCATGCCGCAACAATGCCCGCTCTGTCTAGAGCGCCCCGCTTATTCCCCCTTTCACGCGGCAGCCACCGCTCAGTCCCCTTTAGCGCAGCAAAGCCCACACATCCTAGAGCACCTAGCATGTTTCCCCTACGCCACAGCAGTACCCACCCCCAAGAAAACGCCATTCTTCATTCCCCCTAATTGCCACCCCACATAAGGTTCTCTTTGCTTTTCCTTCCCTAGCAGTGCCCGCAGCAGCTCCTCCCGCGCTTCCCCGCCGCTAATCGTCCAGCATCCCTCCAGCTCAAGTTAAGCTTTTTGGGGGGCCACCTGGCTGCTGTCCTGCAGTTATTTTGCACTTTGGGGGAGCGCTATTGGGTTCGGGCCAAAGGCCGAGCTCGGACCCCTCTCCCTGGGCAGGGGGAGTGCCCCGGGCTCGGGAATGACTACCGAGCTCGGAGCCCTCTCCCGGACAGCATGCCAAACACGCTTAACTTTACGCTGTTTATTATATGCAAAAGCGAACTAGTGAAGTGATGTTTCATTAACAAATTTCAGGAGGAGCTCGCGCAGATAATTAACACGGCCAATTCATCATCAGCAATCACTCCCTATCCAATCACTCTCCCTATCCCATTACTACAGTCCCTTTAAATAACCAAGCAGTCCTACCTTCAGCTATCTCTGATTCCAGCATCCCTCCCACCCCCCCTGTTTATTTTCTCCTCACCTCCAGCCAGGGGGGGAGCGCTATTGGGTTCGGGCCAAAGGCCGAGCTCGGACCCCTCTCCCTGGGCAGGGGGAGTGCCCCGGGCTCGGGAATGACTACCGAGCTCGGAGCCCTCTCCCGGACAGCATGCCAAACACGCTTAACTTTACGCTGTTTATTATATGCAAAAGCGAACTAGTGAAATGCTGATTCATGCTCAGGTGTTCGTTTTTCTAATAAGTTTGCATTTAAGTAGTTATTTGATGCTATAAAAACGGGGTGTGTTGTCATGATTGTGATCGTGCGATTGGGTCTGCGGGAGTTTGGGCGGGACTTTGACACCGCGGCTCCGCCTCACGACACTACTGCGCATGCTCTGGTTTCAAACGAACCTCTACTGCACAGACTCTGGCTCCAAATGAATTAATTTCCCCCAAGATGGCAGCGGCCATATTGGGATTATTTTTCTTTTCTTTTTTATAGTGGAATGAAGTGGAGACATGTCGTCCATATATATATATATATATATATATATATATATATATATATTTATTTTTTATTTATTTTTTATTTTTTTTTACAGACTATGGTCTTTCCACTTTTGCGATCTTGACCACTTAAGAGCATGTGGATGCAACATGAAGTAAGTGTGCAAGACTGTACCAGCTCTTAAAAATGCCAAAGTGCCCTTACGCTGACGAAAAGACAAGGAGGATCTGAAGCTTGCTACAATTTGTAGGGGACAAAGGCAATCACAAATTCTTGACACCACCTGACACTGATTAACAGGTTTCCATGTAAGGGATCATAAATGCTAAATGCTAAAGAAAGTGTGATTCCATTTAAGTTTTGGCAGGTTACATGTGTGATGCAGAGAGAATGTAAAAGCAGACGGTGCAATTAATATTGCTATTTAAATATGACAAGCTCATAACTCGAAAGACATGGGAAACATATTTGCAAATGGACTTTGCTTTTCAATTTTAAATTTGGCAGTCACTGTGCAGTCGTACAAATGTAAACACTAATGCAAAATTTGCAATTGTGTTGATTATATCAGAATGTGTCCATGGAACTAAGTATTTGCTTATTTAAATCCAGATGGATCCTGATATTTTTTAGGCTAGCTATTGTGAAAATGTAATTTTCCAAAGAGAAAGATGCTGTTTCGGGCCAGATGGTGTAGTTATGACTTCTTCCAGAAGGGGCACATGCATGCGTTAACCAGCCATGATGTAAATGCAGATGCATCAGAGGTGCTTTAAACTCATCTGTATATTTCATTATTTTGAATTTCACATTTTCAATTGTTTCTTTATTTAACTTAATTGTCTGCTTTGTTGCTCTTTCTGATAAGTGGACATGCACTTTAGATGTAAAAATTAACTTTTTTTTTTTTACGTGGTTTGAACTCATTTCATGTTTAGTGACAATCATTGCAGGCCTGAAGATCCTTATAGGCAAATTGATCAATATGTTTTGTAACACCAGTGAATGAAATGTACTGTTATATAAACTGACATCATATGAAGAGGGAGCAGCAGTGCACCTGCGTGCATAGTGAAATGATGTGGATGTTCTCTGTGCCTATGATTTTCATAATTTAAGAGCTGAATGCGTTGTTACTGTTGACTTTATTTGCATGTGTCATTACATTGTGTGCATAGTGCTCTCGACACTACAGACACTGTGCTAATGGAAAAACTGAATATGTTCAAATTTAATTTTGTGAAAATAATTGTGCTCAGTTTGGGATGCTGAAACATGCCGTTAGTTTCCAGGTAAAAACCTGTAAGACAGTGCAAATGTTGAGGTGGATGTTTCCAGTGTCTACCACATTCAAATGAACACACTTCCAAAGAATTACAGCAACACAGACCAACAGAGAAAATATGCTGACATAAACATGAAAATTGAAACAGTCATTTGTTTTAGACTAATAAACAAATGCTGTCACGTGCTGAATGAGGAAAGACAGCAGATATAATAATCACATACTGTAGTTTGAAGCTGCAGACAGAAACATCAGACTCAAGAAAGAAACACACAACATCTAAAGTAAGAACAACTCATGTTAATTCTTTAAATAGAATAAGACCTTTAGATATTGATATTGTCTTATTGATTGTGTATGGTGCATTTGTGTTCCTGTTAAAGCTGGGCTCACACTGTACTTTTTAGCCACTATTTGGCCATCTGAGACCAATTCAGCAAATTCTAAAAGATTCTTCTGATTCTGATTCATATAATCTATTTGACCTTATTATTTTAATTGTGAGTATTAGGCTTATCATTATTGCTGATCACTGCTGTTGTGCTATGATATTGTAATATATACCATTATATAATCAGAGGAGTATAGAAAAAAAATCATAACATTTTGGACATTTATAAATGCTCAAATATAACATTAAATTAAACATTTTGTCAGAAAGTCAATAGCCAATAGTCATAGCTTAAAAAAATAAAATAATATCATATGATAATATATATGGCATCCAACTAATATTACTGATATTGTTTCTAATATTAAAATGTAGTTTTTCAAATCTCCCCCACCCCCCGGGACCCACTTTGGTTTGCGATCCACGATCGAAATCATGTTTTACACCAAAATTAAATGACACATGTTTGATAATTGAGTTCATCTATATCTTTCCTCTTCAGAAATGGATCAAATTCTGCATTTCATTCTTCTTCTCATTGGTGAGTGTGTTTGTGGGTTTTATTTATGGTTTCTAGTTTCATCAGGTTTGATCCTGTTATAAAAAGCATTAAAGCAAAGCCTTTCTTTCACAGCTCTCTGCTCCGTATCTGAATGTGTTCGGCGTCAGTATCACTTTATAAATGAGAGGAAGAACTGGACTGAAGCTCAGAGATACTGCAGAGAGAAATACACAGATCTGGCCACCGTTGACAACATGAACGACATGAACGAGCTGAAGAAGAGTTTGAATGGTAGAAGTGTTCAGTACGTCTGGATTGGGCTGCAGAAGACGGGTCGTGATGAATGGCTGTGGTCTTCAGGTGAACCTGCGCTCTATCTGAACTGGGGATATAAACAACCAGAAGGCAGAGATAATTGTGCTATGATGTTCAATGGAACATTTCATGATTTGTCAAGTGATTCTAAACGACATTTCATCTGCAACAACAGTGAGTACAAACACTAAATGTAATAAATATTAATTTAACAAAATATTTCATATGAAACATGTAAACATGATAATAGTAAATTATATAGTGTAAATATATAATATA
This sequence comes from Garra rufa, assembly GCF_049309525.1. Lineage (NCBI taxonomy): Eukaryota > Metazoa > Chordata > Actinopteri > Cypriniformes > Cyprinidae > Garra > Garra rufa. The sequence continues at coordinate 63,374,311 of NC_133363.1, forward strand.
AACAAATTAATAAATACAATAAAAATAAAACAATGAAAACATTATATTTCAAGTCAAATCTACTTTGTAATGTTGTTGTGGCAGATATATCTGACAAACCTATTGCTAACTAAAAATAAACAAAAAGAGAAGGAGACCTAATTTTAATCTTACAGCTCTAGATATATGATCTCATAGTAATATTTATAATCATACCAGTGTAGCAGCACATTGAAAACAAATCAAATCCACTTAGGAGCTGAGTGAGGAAATAACTTGGCATGTTTAATCATACTTGATATCTTGAATATCTCTAGAATTTTTTTTTTTTTTTTTTTTATCTCTAGAACACATTCTGATAATTCATTAGATAAAGGTTAAAATAATTTGCACAACATAAATATTTTTTTGACATTTATTTTCCATATTAAAAACTGTAATGGTATATTTTTTACCATTAAAGCTATTCCAAGTATAGACTTAAATAAGCTCATTGCATTGCCATTAAATAATCTATTTATATTATAAGTGTTTGAGTGATACCTATCCATTGCTTTGTTTTTTGTTTTGTTTTTTAAAGCGAACACAGCACTCATCTTAGTCAATCAGGCGATGAATTGGAGAGATGCTCAGAGTCACTGCAGACAGAATCACATTGATCTGGTCAGTGTGAGAAACCAAAATGAGAATCAACAGGTCAAGCAGTTCATTAGTGACAGACATTTATCTGGATCATGGATCTGGATCGGTCTGTTCAGAGTCAGAGACTCATGGCAGTGGTCAGATCAGAGTGACTCCTCCTTCAGATACTGGGACTCTGGTGAACCGAATAATGTTGGCGGTGTTGAAAACTGTACAGTGATTAAACCAAACAATCAGGGACGATGGAATGACATCTCTTGCAGCAACCGATATCCTTTTGTGTGTCATGAAGGTGAGTAGATCCTTGCAAATCACAATCTATCACCTCCAGATCTCTTAAAGGTAACGCTACATGTCTGACATGACAAATTCATCCACAGTGTGTGTTCTGCATGTTGATTTCAACAATCAGTCTCTGTCTAGTTTCTGCTTGTGGTTTGTTTTGTTTCCAGATAAACTGATTCTGATTAAAGAGAATCTGACGTGGTCTGAAGCTCTGAGATACTGCAGACAGAATCATGTGGATCTGGTCTCGGTTCATTCAGAAGAGATGCAGCATGAGGTGATGAACGTGGTTAAACTGGCGTCTACTGCGGTGATGTGGTTGGGTTTACATCACTCCCGTATTTTGGGCATCTGGTTCTGGGTGAGTGGAGAGACCGTGTGCTATCAGAACTGGGCTCCAGGGAACGGCACATCAGAGGAGGACTGTGAACATGCAGTGAGATCTGGAGCAGTTCAGTCTGGAGAAGATCAGCGCTGGATCAGCCGTCCTGAAACTGACAAACTCAACTTCATCTGCAGTAGACATAAGTGAATGGACACACAGACATTTCATTTCAAATGGCAAATATTTGTGTGTTTTCTGTTGATATTCTGTGGGTCTGTGCAGTTCTATGTAATGGTGCTTATTCTGTGCACTTATATGAAGCTTTCACTCTTTTCTCAAGTCCAAATAATTTGTTAATGAATTAATATCTAAGCCTATGGTATTCTTTCTGATTGTATGGATATTCTTATGGTTTTGACTTGGTCTCACCCCAGGATTTAGGCTACTATGCTTCAAATGGATTTACTGCAACAATGAAAGGGATTAGTTTGATCATAAGTTTTTTTCTATTTATCTAAAGTAACCTGGCTATTCTAAATTGTTTTAAACTCTAAGTTTATATAACTAAGTTTTATAAGGCTGAAGCAGGAACAGTAATACCACGCAGCACATGTGCAAATGCTAAACTAGCTGGGAACTCATTTCTGATAATACGCCGCCTGCTTCGGCCATATTACGGCAGCAAACTTCCTTGACTATTACGCCGGAATGGGAGTGTAGTTCCTAATCTTATCAGCCTAGAAACTCGCAGCTTTGCATTTCCACCGGTCTTAGTACACGATATAACTACAGAAGAGTCAAGTTTTAAATACAACAAATATGGAAACTCGTTGGTCATTTTTGAAAGCGATGCTATTGGTCTAATAGGATTCGATGATCTATGCTAAGCTATGCTAAAAGTGATATCGCCAGAACAGGAGAATGGCTGAATGGATTTCAAAACGGTAAAAATCAGCTTATTAACTCAGGGGAGTTGGAGAATGAGCCTATTTACAAAAAAAGTGGAGTGTTCCTTTAAGATGTGTTTGACAACAAAAATGTCAAGTCAAGTCACCTTTATTTATATAGGGCTTTTTTCAATACAGATTGTAACAGTAAAGACTGCAAAGCAGCTTTACAGTATTAAACAGGGAAATAGCGTGCCAGTAATTTGAGATCATCATTGATTCAGTGACGTCATTGGCCAGTTAGGTTCAGGTTAAATACTATCTTGTAAACAAGTCGACAATATTGCCACAAATAATGGCCTGGTTTCACAGATAGGGCTTAGACTAAGCCAGGATCAGGCCATAGCTCAATTAGGACAATCAATTAACTTTTTATAAACATGCCTTAAAAAAAAACTCCATCTGTGACAGAAAAAACCTGACTCAGTTGGGAGACCAGTTCTCCTTTGACCAGACAAAACCAGTGTGGTGTGGACGTGGTTTAATTCCCGGCTGCAAAATAAATCAGATTGTGCAGAGAACTTTGGTTCACAGAATTGATGGTTTGATAAGTATGACTTCAACCATGCCAATGCACTTCCACTAATGCCAACATAATCTTGTGGTCAATCCTGTAGCACTTATATACGATCAGATGATACAATAAGGTCTGTGATGAGAGCACTCTCAGTATTATGATACGATTTGATGACCCCATTTTTCTCCAAGAAGGAACATAGTTGTTTAGGTTTAACTTAAAAGCAGTAAGCTATTGGACATAAATAATAAAATGGTAACAAAAATAATAAATAGCACCTGTGTTTCGTGTAATCTGAAGGGTGGTCTTTTTAGGTGTTTGCTCATTGCTAACCCATACTTTAAGCTTTTAAGCTTCACATGATGTGTAAGCTCCCTGTTCACTGTCAATGGTAACCTTTTTTTCAGGTAAAATAATAGCACAGATGTTGCCTTTGTTGTATTCAAAGTGCAGTGCAGTTATATGTTTAGGCCAATAGGTGGCAACAAGGGACTGTCTTCATGAATACACTTAAAATGCAATCCATTCATGTATTAAACAAGGAGTTGAAATTAATTTAACTTTAAATGCCACTTTGCAAGCGTCAATCGACCAGGAACACATCAACTTAGTAACGCTAAAGCTGATATTTCCATTTTAGGGATCTATGGTACTGATTCAAAGCATGGAAATCCTCTTATACATTGAAAGGATTTTACAACAAAGATATCGCTTTCATCTTATGACAACTGATATTTTCTCATTAATATATCACATGACTTGACCTGAAGAAGGACAGACAAAGGTAATGCCACACGCTCAGTTCCCCAACATATAAATGCAGCGTGATTTTCTGAATGCAGAAAAATGCATGCAAGTGAATCGCCATTATTTAGAGATCCGCATTTATGTATGAATAAATTATTGAAAACCATTGATCTAGCACCACCATCGGAAATGGTGGAGCGCACATTATTTTTACCTATTTAAAGAGTAAAATGTCCAATGTTATATATTTGCATTAACATCTGCTTTATAAGACATGTTTTGGTTATAATTCTCTGTTAAAGTGTCTGATGAATAATGAAGAAATAGTATTCATTACGTGATGAGCTTTGTGGTAGACGCAACAGATGCGCTCCTTGCTTAACCTGTCTCTTTTCTATCTTTTCAAACAGAAAATAAATGTGTTGCTCTAAGAACGGACTTCGCATCTTTCTTGGAAGTGTAACATTTTGGCGAGCCAGCCAGGAGGAGGCGATAGAGTGACCAGCACTATTAACCCCCTCCTTCCCTATGAGACGAACCTTCAACAAGATGGACACCAGTCAGATTCTGCGTGATCAAGTAAGTGCAGCTCTGTGGCAGCTTGGAGAAGAGTCTCTCATTGATGTCTGCAGGTACCTGAAATGTGATGGCCTGGACGGTGGAGAGTCTCGCGGCAAGGCACGGAGGGCACTCATCAAGATGGCCGAGAGTGCATTAGATGCGCTCGAAGAGAGTGCAGAGAGTGAAGAAATCAAGCAGTACTGTGCTGACCTGTTACTATTCATTGAAAAACACAGTAAAAAGAGTAATCAGCCAGATCAAGAGGACCAATTAGAGGAGACCGTTCCAAGAGAAGTCCTAGGAAAATGTTTTTCACTGTATCCTTCTCCTATAAAGACTACAGATGTCCCACCTAAAAGTCGTCTGGAACCAACTCACCCACTGCCTGAGGTAACACTACGAAGGGAATTTAGAATTTGTGGCCAAATTGGAGAGAGTGGTCAGAGGGATAAATTGTCATATCTCAGCTTGGTCCGTCAGATTGAGATGGGAATAGAAAAAGGACACACACAGACTGAAGTGGTGGAAGCAGTAATTAGGGCTGTTAGTCCGGGGCTGCCTTTAAGGGATATGTTGGAGATCAAGCGTGGACTGACTCTTAGTGCACTTCTCACCATCCTGAAAGGCCACTATCGGGTTGATAGCTCCACAGAACTTTACCATCAGCTCCTTAACATCTCTCAGGAGCCCAAAGAAACTGCTTTAAACTTTGTATTCCGTGCAATCGAGCTTAAAGAGAAGCTGTTATGGAAAGCAACAAATGAAGACACTGATGAACAGTACAGCAGAGCCGTCATTCAGCGCAAGTTCCTCCGCTCGATAGAAACTGGACTGTTGAGTGATGCGGTGAAGTTCCAAATTTTGCCTTTCCTTAGTGATGTCAGCATTACAGATGAGGAACTTATACAGAAAGTGGATGAGGCAGCAAAGGTCGAAAGTGAGAGACAAGAAAAACGAAAAAGATCCACTGCTGGTAAAACTCCCAAAGTGCAAGAGCTCCACTCAGACTCTCAGGCAAAACCCACATCTGCTCAGAGCCCCTCTAAACCTAAGGAGTCCAACTCAGCAGCAGCAATTAAAACAGTAAAGGGGAATGAGTCTAAGCTGGACACCCTGAATGCACAGCAGATATTGGAAGAACTTCGCAGGGAAATGAAGCAAATGTTTCTGGCTGTAATGGAAGCAAACCCCCGTCCTCCTGATCAAAAGCAGAGAGTGAAAGGTTGCAGGAAATGCAGGGATGAGGGAATAGGTGAGCACTGTTTTCATTGCTTTAAGTGTGGGCAGGAAGGCCACTTCTCTCGTGGATGCCGGACCACGTCGGGAAATGGACAGGGACTACTGAGGCGGGGCCAGCAGTAGTCCAAGAACAGGTGCCCCAGAGTGACCGGCCACCACCCAACCAAGCCCTGCAACTAGCAACAGCCTTCGAAGAGACAGCAGCTCATGCCCCATCAGAAGTAAATGTGATTAACTATATACCGCCTCAACACCAGCCGCAGTTGGTAAGCCTTGTTGGAAGCAGATGTATAGTGGACTGTGTGATGGATAATTGCCCAGTGAAAGCCCTGTGGGACACAGGAGCCCAGGCAAGCATAGTGAATGACCCCTGGCGACTAAACCACCTTCCTCACACTGTTGTCAGACCAATTTCAGAATTATTGGAAGACGAGACACTGACAGTTCTTGCTGCAAACGACACTCCTATTCCTTATATCGGCTGGATTGAAGTCCGTTTTAGACTAGGCAGTGACCCCACCACAACAAATAATTTACAAGTGCCGATATTAGTGTCAAGTGACCCAGCCGTTGCCAGTGACCCCATAATTGGCTACAATGTCATTGAGGCCATCCTGAACATAGAGGAGGGGAAGACTAAAGGTGGGAAAAGGCAGCTGGCACAGAAAGTGAGTAAAGCCTTTGCAATAACAGTGAAAACCGCTCATCATGTGGTCAAGCTAATGCAGAATGGTGAGTCAGAGACTGGAGTAGTTCGGACTGGGGGAAAAAGAGTGTTTCTACCAGCGAATCAAGTTACCACAGTCTACATAAGAGCACATGTAAGTTCACAAGCCCAAGGCCAACACATGTTCTTTTCATCTGATATGCTTAATCCTCCACCAGAAGGCTTGATCTACAATGATGGGTTGGTGCAGATCCCCAAAAAGAGAGCACCTTACATACCCATATCTGTGGCCAACACCTCTGATCGCACCATCTGTCTGGACCGTCATAGAATAATTGGATACCTGGAACCTGTCAAGGCCGTATATACAGCACCTGTGCAAACTAAAGAGAATGAGTCCACAGCTAAGATGAAGGACAGCACAGAGACAAAGTCCAATGAAACCAGTAACACACCACAGCCAAGTACAAAGCAAGCTAGGAGACCAGTCTTATGGGACCCCCCTGTGGAACTCAGCCATCTGTCCGAGGGACAGCAGAAGGTGGTAAGGAGAGTGTTGCGGGAGGAATGTGAGGCCTTTGCCTATGACAGTGATGATGTGGGTTGTATACCGTCTCTCAAGATGCATATCACTCTTCATGATACCAGCCCCGTGCAGAAGACCTACTTGTCGGTCCCAAAGCCTCTTCACAATGAGGTTAAGGAGTACTTACAGGATTTACTGAGAAGAGGATGGATCATGCATTCCCGATCCCCTTATTCGTCACCGGTGGTGTGTGTCCGCAAAAAGGACGGGACTCTTTGCCTTTGTGTCGACTTTAGGGAGCTCAATCGCAAGTCAGTCCCCGACCGCCACCCGATCCCGAGGATTCAGGATATGTTGGATGCACTGGGAGGAAGCTCATGGTTCTCTGTCTTAGATCAGGGTAAGGCGTACCACCAGGGTCATTTGGATGAGGAGAGCCGCCCGCTCACAGCATTCATCACACCCTGGGGGCTCTTTGAATGGGTCCGCATACCCTTTGGTCTGAGCTCGGCACCCGCAGAGTTCCAGAGGAGCATGGAACACTGTTTGGCTGGTCTGAGGGACACGATTTGCCTCCCGTACCTTGATGACAATCTAGTACATAGTCACAACTTTGAGGAACATGTAGAGCACATCCGTCTTGTTCTCCAGCGTTATAAGGAACATGGTGTGAAGCTGACCCCAAAGAAATGTGAACTGTTCAAGTCGAGTGTGAGATTTCTTGGCAAATTGGTGACAGGGGAGGGTTACACAATGGACCCTGCGGAGATGGCTCCGGTGATGGCTCTTAAAGAGAAGACACCTGCCACTGTTGGCGAGGTACGCCAAATGCTCGGGTTCCTCTCTTATTACAGATCATTTATACCCAATTTCTCCCGCGTGGCTCACCCTCTGTACAACCTTCTCACTGCCCCAAACCCTGAAAATCACACTCCAGACTCGACCCTGAAGAGGCCCAGTAAAACAGGAAAGAAAACTAAGGGTCATTTACCATCACAGACACCTATACAGTGGACCATCTCTCACCAGGAAGTATTGAATCAGCTTGTGGAAACACTCACCCGGCCCCCTGTCCTTGGATATCCAGAGTTCACCCAGCCCTTTGTATTACATTGTGATGCATCCCAAGTTGGGCTGGGTGCGGTGTTATACCAGAGACAGCAGGGGAAGATGCGAGTGATCGCCTATGGCTCTCGCACCCTGAGTCCAGCAGAGAAGAGGTATCATCTGCACTCTGGAAAGCTAGAGTTTTTAGCATTAAAATGGGCCATATGCGAACGTTTTCGGGATTATCTGTACCACGCCCCATCATTTGTCGTATATACAGATAATAACCCACTGACATATGTGCTCACCACTGCAAAACTCAATGCATCAGGACACAGATGGTTGGCTGAGTTGGCCGATTATAACTTTACTATCCGGTACCGCCCAGGCAAGAACAACGGCGACGCAGATGGGTTGTCGTGTATGCCATTGGATATTGAAGACTACATGCACAGCTGTACGGCTGAAGCCAGCCAAGATGTAATCAGTGCATCTATAGAAAGGGTAATGGCAGAAAGAAGAAATCCTTGCCGGGGCGTTGGACTGATACAGGTCAGTGCTTTGAACCTAGTGAAAGACGGTGAGACCAGCCAGCCTCTCACCTCAGAACAAATTCGCAAAGCTCAGAGAGATGATGAAATCCTGTCAAGAGTCCTCTGGTACAAATCACAAAACAGGAGACCAAATAGAACCGAAGTGAAAGCAGAGAACCCTGCAGTGACCATACTGCTGAAACAGTGGCTGAAAATCGAAGTGGGTCAGGATGGTGTATTGCGCCGTAGGACTTCCCGTGGAGAACAACTGCTGCTCCCCAAGGCTTACCATCCATTGGTCTTTAAAGAACTACATCAGGATATGGGTCATTTAGGGGTTGAAAGAACACTTGACCTTATTCGAGAACGGTTCTACTGGCCACAGATGAGTAAAGATGTAGAACATTTTGTCACAAGGGTGTGCGAGTGTCTCAAGAAGAAAAAGCCAAGTAGGCCTACTCGGGCACCTCTGATACCGATCCAGACTACCTATCCATTCCAGCTAGTCTCCATAGACTTCCTGCATTTGGACAAATGCAAACACGGCTATGAGTATATATTAGTAGTCATGGACCATTTTACAAGGTTCGCGCAGGCCTACGCAACAAGGAATAAGGCTGCCAAAACTGTAGCTGACAAGATCTTCAGTGACTTCGCACTCAAGTTTGGTTTCCCAAGCAGATTACATCACGATATGGGCAAAGAGTTTGAGAACAGGCTGATGGCCAGCTTGAAAAAACTCTATGGCATCCAGGGCTCGCACACGACACCATACCATCCGCAGGGTAATGGGCAGGTGGAAAGGTTTAACCGCACCCTGTTGTCGATGCTGCGTACCCTGGAGGACAAGGAGAAGGAGGATTGGAAAGAGTCCCTTGCCAAAGTTGTCCACGCATACAACTGCACAAAGAATGAGGCAACAGGTTATGCGCCTTATTACCTCATCTTTGGACGTTCTCCTCGCCTACCCCTTGACCTGTTGTTCAATCTTGGAAAAGATGAGTCCTATGAAACATATGATGACTATGTGAGTCACTGGAAAAAGAGGATGCAAGAAGCATATCAGATTGCAGCCAGAACAGCCATTAAGGGAGCAGCTCGAGGGAAAGTTTTCTACGACAGGAAAGTTCAGGGAAGAGACCTCCACCCAGGCGACAGAGTTCTCCTCAGAAATCTCACCCCCAGAGGGGGCCCCGGGAAAATACAAACCTACTGGGAGCACCAGGTGTATAGAGTGAAGGAGAGAAAAGCAGATGGCAGCCCCGTTTATGAGATCAGCCCAGAGAATGGTAAAGGGAGGGACAAAGTGGTCCACAGAAACCTCCTGCTGCCCTGTGACTTCTTACCCTCTGACCAGCCACCAGTAGAGAGACTTCAGCCACAGAAAAACTCTCGTAGCTCACCAAAGGAAAGAACCAGACTCCAACGTCAGCAGCAACAACAGCCTGAACAGAGTGACACCTCTGACGATGAGTATGGCGGCACCTACCGTTGGCATCTCAGAGCGAGCAGACAGAGACCGCAGAAACAGGCTCTTCTGAATCCTCTGGCTGAGCCTTTCCAGTCCCAGTGGCAGCGTCCTCCGTGTCATGAAGAGGATGTGCCACTATAAAGCGAAGAGGATGTGCCACTACAAAGCGAAGAGGATGTGCCACTACAAAGCGAAGAGGATTTGCCACTACAAAGCGAAGAGGATGTGCCACTACAAAGCGAAGAGGATGTGCCACTACAAACTCAGAGACCTGATTTAGGCTGTGATAGGCCTGAGTATGGTGAATCAAGGGCAAACTCTCTACCCTCGACACCAGTAGTGCAACAGACAGTAAGACAGCGACCTCAGAGACTGAGACATCAGCCTGTGGTATTGAGTTATGAGACACTCGGTCAACCGTCCTTGGTTCCACGAAACTGCAAGGTAACAGAGACTCAGGTAACGCAGACTAAGAATTATTGGAGGCCTTGGATGGCTGAGGTGTTCTAGAGAAATGCTTTAATTGTTCCCAGAAATGTCAGGAGACATTTAATGTTGTGGGGGAGAGTGTAGCCCTAAATAACTTAGAGACAAAAAAACCCACCCCCCCTTTCAAATTTAGAATTTTGTCTACCTGGAAATAATGACAGTTCCTGTGACAGTTTAATTGTTGTATTCTGTTGAGAGTAAAATTACTTGTTAAACGTAGGTTCGTCAGCAAGGGGGCGCCCACACTTTGCGCTAGTCATCAGTAGTAGAATAATGAAGAAATAGTATTCATTACGTGATGAGCTTCGTGGTAGACGCAACAGATGCGCTCCTTGCTTAACCTGTCTCTTTTCTATCTTTTCAAACAGGTAAGCTGATAATTATTACTCTAATAACACTCAACAGTATACTGTATTTACATAGAGTCGAATTTCTGAACTGAAATGGTGAAAATGCTGAATTTGACCGTGATTAAGAGCATCAAACCCAAAATGGCGAATGAGTATTAAAAATAGTAACTTTCAACGTGAGAAGTGAATGTCTAAATCTATAGATAGTCGAGAAAAGCAAGCAAAATGAGGCACGACGATAAACTGTTCTTTACAAACATGGACTAGTTATAGTGACAGGTTGCGAGAGTTAAGGAAAACATGTTTGTGATTAAATATGAACATTTAAAGACCTCATTAAGCATGGCTCTGTCAGCTATTACAATTAAAAGAACATCCCTAAAATACACTTAATAAGAAAACTTGTCAGATTGAGTTGTAAAAATGCTTTTATTTTTCATTTGTTAGGTTTCCAGAAAAAAACAGTTAAAATCTTGTTCATGCAAGAAAGTCAGTTCATTAGCACATTTCATAGAAGATTAAAACTGATTAAAAATAGTATTAAAACATCTCCAGATAGTTATCATTGAAGTTATGTGAAAATACACTAAGTAGTTATTCTTGTAATTGTTTAAAGAGTTTATATTACTCACTGTATTCAGCGTAAGGGAGGCTGTGATGCGTAAATTATGTTATTGCAATACTTTTCCTTTATGCTATGTGAGAGTGAGCATGGTACACATTCAGATCTATTTGATGAAGATGTTGTGTGGTTTAAAGAGTAAAATGTCCAATGTTATATATTTGCATTAACATCTGCTTTATAAGACATGTTTTGGTTATAATTCTCTGTTAAAGTGTCTGATGAATAATGAAGAAATAGTATTCATTACGTGATGAGCTTCGTGGTAGACGCAACAGATGCGCTCCTTGCTTAACCTGTCTCTTTTCTATCTTTTCAAACAGAAAATAAATGTGTTGCTCTAAGAACGGACTTCGCAGCTTTCTTGGAAGTGTAACACACACACAAGACTTTATGGCTATCTTTGTGAGGACATACATTTACACAATGCAATCTCTTGCTCCCTACCCTAAACCTACCCATCAGAACTAAGTGCCTCACCCAAACCTTAACCCTAAACCTAACCTTTACCCAATTATAACCTGATCCCTAAAACCAAGTCTTGACCCTCAAACAGGCCTTTAAAGCGGTCTCAGGACCGAACAACATGTCCTCACTTTACAATATTGTCCTTACTCCGATAGTCTAAAACTCAAACCTGCCCTCACAAAGATAGCTGTACTAGTGCATACTTATACGCACAAACATGTCAGCAGGGTTCTTCTGCATGTAATGGTTCTAAATAGAACTGTTACAATGTATATATAATAATAATAATAATAATAAAAAAACTAAAGCAGATTGACTTGAGAGTACTGACACCTGCATGACTCTACCGTACACACTTTTATGAATTTACATTTAAATAAGAACATCAGCTCATCTCATGGTTTTGATCTTTGCCTGTTTAGGATCAAATGCACATTTTATACCCAGCCTTTTTAAGAATAAACTAGATTTATTTTTCCTGAGACCATTAAGACTAAAGAACATTAATCTCAAGTGCTGCTGCTCATTCAATCACATTCAATGATTTCTAAAGATATGCTTATAATACATAATTCTTTAAGCATGAGACAGAAGTAGCCACACCAGCATACATAGATTCTTAAAACATTTACATTGCCACCACCAACATTGAATTTAATTGTATTTAGATAAGAACACATTTCTCATGATTAAACTGAAAGAAAACAGTGCAAAAAATTATCTAATGATGAGTAAATATGGCACATTTATGACCCAGAACTGAATGTCTGATAATTTTGCAGTTACTAAATAACAAAGTTAAAAGAATTGGTTAAAAGCAATTATGACCAGTTAGGCACTTAAAATGGAGCAAACAGACCCACAGGAAACACGCAAGTATTTGTCATCTTAAATGAAAGTTCTGAGTATCATTTCACTCATATTTACGGCAGATGAAGTTGAGTTTGTCAGTTTCAGGACGGCTGATCCAGCGCTGATCTTCTCCAGACGGAACTGCTCCAGATCTCACTGTGTGTTCACAGTCCTCCTCTGATGTGCCGTTCCCTGTATCCCAGTTCTGATGCCACACGGTCTCTCCACTCACCCAGTACCAGATGCCCAAAATACGGGAGTGACGTAAACCCAACCACACCGCCGCAGTAGACGCCTGTTTAACCACGTTCTTCACACGACGCTGAATCTCTTCTGAATGAACCGAGACCAGATCCACATGATTCTGTCTGCAGTATCTCAGAGCTTCAGACCACGTCAGATTCTCTCTGATCAGAATCAGTTCAACATCTGGACACAAAATAAACCAGAAGCAGAAAATAGAGAGAGACTCAAAAGCAACATGCAGAACAAACACTGTGATTTAATCTGTCATGTCAGACATCCCAGCGGGAAACTAATGTTGAAAATCATTAAAATTACATAAAAAACTGACATCAAAAGTTTGACATGACACTGATTTGATGTAATTGAATGTCAAACATATTGGCCTACATATAAATTAAACCAGTTACAGTATGGGGTAACTTCCTATTTTCACCCTATTATCACAGGAAGAAAGTAGATTCCAAACTAAACTTAATATCATGTTACAAATACTCAAAGTCAAATTGATATCATGGTGCCTGCTGGGATGAAAAAAAGGTATCACAGAGGTAAAGTTTTGTACCTAGGGGAACAAAACATATAATGGTACATTTAAAGGTACACAATAGGTCCTTAGGGTACAATTACGTACCCAAAACATGTTTTAAATGTCCAGTTAAAGGTACAAAATTATACCCTTCAGGGTACCAGCCCAGTGTACCTAAAAGGTACAGTTTTGTACCTTTTTTCTGAAAGTGTAGTGTGAATATTTTACAGTGATGAATGAATTATGTGTGATTTTAGAGGATCTACTTGTCACAATCAGGGGTGCGTTTCCCAAAAGCATCGTTAGCCAACTATGGTCGCAAGTTCCGTCGTTACCAACATAGTTCAACGATTGGGTGTTTCCCAACACCATAGTTCAAACGAACATTCGCAAACAGCGTCACAAACTTACTTGGTTGGAACTACAGCTCTCGACCTGTGGTTAGAAGCATCGTTGCTTCTTAGTAACACATGTGGGCTTAATAAATTATGTTCTTGGTCACAGTTTGCAAGCCAACACGCAGTACAATCTATATCCTCAATTTTATCTAAAAATAAATGCGTTTTACTCTATGTATTTATGTGCGTCCTTTATAAGCGTTGTTTATGAATAGTGCGCATGTGCACAAATGCCTGAGGGAACCCCGGAGTATGACGTAAGAGAGAACGCGCAATGAATCAAACATCAAATAAAGCGAAATGAAAGGGAACAAAAATAGTAAATTAGTCACTAGGTGCCATGTTCAATATAGCTGCATTTTTGAGAGACCCTAATCAGTTAAATAGCAGAAGTTATTACTCGGTGAGGTCATTAAGAACGGCCCTAAGTTGTTGAACTAATGTGGTTCAAACGAAGGAGATGCGACCGTGTTCGGGAAACACTCGTGACTAGCTAGTTCGTTTCCACAACGATGCATCGTACTATGGAGGTTAACCAGCGAGTTATGTCGTTGTACGGGAAACGCACTCCAGGCTGGGTTGTGGAGTGGAGATGGATGAGGAGAACCGGAGTAGGTGAACGAATAAAGTTTATTGAAAATAAAACACTGACTAAAGATAACAAATAAACAAAACCGGGAGCAGGAGACGAGCACATGAAACCAAGCAAACAGAAGTAACAGTATTATTGACGGACAAACGGGGAGTGAAAACACAGACTCTAAATACACTGAAAACAAGGCGTGGTCATAAACAAGATAACGAGGGGGAAATACAAATATGGGCAAGACTGAACTAACTAAACATAAACCAAAAGGGGGAGAACAGACTAAACCATTAAAACTAGAAACATAGGGGGGAAAACACTTGGGAAACAGAACAGGACAAGACATAGACAAAATCCTGACACTACCTACCTTCTTGACACATAAAAGGAAATTGCTTGTTGCAGGAAATGTCATTCCATTGTCCCTGAGTGTTCAGTTTAATCGCTGTACAGTTTTCAACTCCAGCATTATTAGGTTCACCAGATTTCCAGTATCTGAATGAGGAGTCACTCTGATCTGACCACTGCCATGAGTCTCTGAACAGACCGATCCAGACATATGATCCAGATAAGTGTTTATCACTAATGAACTGCTGAACCTGTTGATTCTCATTCTGGTTTCTCACACTGACCAGATCAGTCTGATTCTGTCTGCAGTAACTCTGAGCATCTCTCCAATTCATCGTCTGACTTCCAAGAATAAGTCCTGTGTTTGCTTTAAGAAAAAAACAAAGCAATGCTTAAGTATCTCTTACAATATAATTAGATCATTTAATGGCAATGTAATGAGCTTATAGTAAAGTCTATAATTTTAATGGTGAATAATTTGTACCATTACAATTTGTAATATGCAAAAAAGCAGATAAGGTGTGAAGTTGTGATGTGCATGTATATCTTTATCATATCTAAATCTATTTGTAAAGCAGAGTGTTTACAAAAGCATGAGAGAGAGATGAAAATGTGTGTGAAAGTAAAATAATAAGAGAGAATTAGAAAATAATAGTAAAATAGATTTGTGAATTATATTTACAGTATATTGTGCAAATAATTGTAATCGTTGACTAAATAATCATCAGAAGTTGTTAAAAATGTTACAAATGAAATTCAGTATGTTCAATATATGTATGATTAAACATGTCAAAGAAGTTATTTCCTCACTCAGCTCCTTAGTGGATTTGGTTTGTTTTCATTGTGCTGCTAGACTATGATTATAAATATTACTGTGAGATCATCTAGAGCTGCAAGATTATAATTTGATATAATTTCCTTTCTATTGTTAAGTTAACAATAGGTTTGTCAGATACAGTGATGGGAATTACGGAGCTATAAATAAACGGCGTTACTAACGGCAATCCTTTTTTCAGTAACGAGTAATCAAATGAATTACTGTTCCCTTTTGAAAGCTACAGTCGATGCTGCGCTGCTAAGCGCATTGGGAACGTCTTTAGAAGTGACCAGCTGTGAATATTGTATGTAAAACGTCAATATAATTGACTAAACGGCAGTATAGCCTCGGTTGGTGACGTCACCGGAGCGCACGCGCACGAGGCTATAAATAGATGAGCCACAGGTGCATCGTCAGGTCTTTTGTCTTCAGATCACTCTGTGTGTGTGTGCGTCTAACTCTCTCTTACTCATCCTTGATCTTTGTTAGGAGTTAGTTTGGCTGGCAGTGTGCAGAAGTTTCACTCTTTTTCTATCTTTTCTCTATTCAAAGAGTTTAAAAGGAAAAAGAGCGAGAATGAGTCAACAAACCGGTAAGCGCTGTTTTTCTCCATGCTTATGACTAGATGGATACACACGATTACTGCTTTGTTTGTTTGAGGGAAGAGCACGCGGTTCTGGCTATAGAGAAAGGCGGGTGTGAGCACTGTGACCAGCTCACAGTTAAGATGCTTCACTCCCGTCTGGACTATTTCCAGTCCGCACCCGCATTCATCGCGGGGCTCTCGTATGGATCTAAATGACGAGCAAGATCCTAATATCCCCTCTCGTGATCTCGAAGCGCGCTCCGGTGCTTCTTCGGTTCTCGAGGGGGATAACATATCTCTTGGCTCGTCAGAGCACGAGCAGCCAGCCTCTAAGCATTCCTCTCGCGGAAAGAGATCTGTCGAGGAATTGTTAGAGGTGGTTACTAGCGCGGTGGACAGGTTGCAGCTTGACTGGCCACGCGAACAAGAGATCCCCAAACACAGTAAATTTGATGATTATACTTCTCATGTACTTCTCGTGTCTTTGTGCCTTCGACGTCGACTTTTCGACTATCGTGGGTGCGAAGTCGCGGGGATATATGGAGTTGTCGGGTGAAAGAGACGCTCGCGAGCTATCTCTCGCCCGAATTTACATCGTCTATAAAGAAACCTACCCTGCCCACTAAACCATGTAGCACAACATCAGCTTAGTGGGTAAAGTTTATCAAGCTGCAGGTCAGGCTGGTACTGCGTTGCACACTATGGCAGTGTTACAGGCGTACCAGGCTGATTTATTGAAGGATTTGAGTGTCTCTCTCCGTGCAACCAAGCAAACGGCTCGCGCCTGCGGCCGTGCTTTGATCAGCGCGGAGAGGCTATTGTGACTGAATCTGACAGGAATTATAGAAAGATAACTGTTTTTTTCCTGTTAGATTCCCCCGTTTCTCCCTCCGGTTTATTTGAAAACCTGGTTAATACCATTGTTGACATATATAAGGAGGTAAAGAAACAAGAGGAAGTATTTATGCAATTTCTTCCTCGCCGCACTCAAGGGGAGGGGCCGTCTCAGTCCCGCCCCGGTCCTTCAACATCTAGGGAGGTTAAAAAGCAGAGCGTGGCTTAGCGTGCTTCCCCTCGTAGAGACTGGGAACAGGCTCGCTGCGCTCAGCAACCTCCCAAGCCAGACCTCAGGACTATTATTAACAAATATAGAAAGTCCTGATGGTCTGGTATCTACGGTGAGGGTAGTTCCCCGCGGGATGTGGCGTGTTCGCATCTTCGCCACTTCCCGATACCCTCATAAAACCTCTCCGTCCCCGCCACTTCTCGTGCCTCGGGGGGCAGCGGTTTCCAGCGAAATGTTAGATGTTCTGTCGTTTCCAGCTGTCATTCTGGACGTTGAACATCTAACATGCCCTCAAAAGGAAGTATTAAAACTAAATTAATACCACTCTCAGAGTCTGGCAGCGTGTAAAGCTTCTGCCAGGCATCTCTTTGTGGGGTTTAAGCACAGTACAGATAGGATATAAAATCCTATTTATCAGTCATCTTCTGCGTTTTAACGGCGTGGTTTACACTTCCGTGAAACCGGAACTGATGCACGTACTGTCACAACAGCTACAAAATCTTCTAGCAAAGAGGCCATAGAGCATGTTCCTCTTTCAGTAAGAGAGTCGTGCTATTAAAGCAGATACTTCCTGGTTCCCAAAAAGAATGGGGGGCTGCGTCCAATCTTAGATCTTCGAGGCTTAAACCATTCAGTTAAAGCGCTCAAGTTCAAGATGTAAACTGTCAAGACGGTCGTGACGCAGATTCAACATCACGATCGGTTCGTCACGATCGATCTGAAGGATGCATATTTTCGCATAGAAATATTGCCACAATAAAGGAAATACCTGAGGTTCGCTTTCGGGGGCGAAGCGTACCAATTTCGGGTTCTTCCATTCGGCCTGCCTTGTCACCCGCACAGGGCTCCATTACGACTCCAGGGCATTCGCATTTTGGATTACATAAACAATTGGTCAATTCTGAGCACAATCGCGAGAGATGGAGATCCATCACGAGACATCGTGTTAGCTCATCTGGTTTTTCTAGGGTTGAGACTCAACACCAAGAAAAGTGTTCTTCTCCTGCCTTGAGAATGACTTATTTCGGAATCGTTTGGGATTCGATCACGATGCGGGCGCAGCAGTCTCCCGCTCGAATCGAGACCATTCGGCAGACCATGACCAAAGGCAGGCCAGGCCAAGAATGCACTGTTCGTCAGTGCCAATAATGTTAGGTTTCATGGCATCAGCATCCACGGTGATTCCTTTGGGGCTGTTGCACATGAGACAGTTTCAGTTGTGGTTAAAAGCCGGAGGATTTTATCCAAGAGCCAATCCTTTAAGGCAAATAAAAGTGGCGCGCCGCAATGGCTTCGTACACTATCTCCGTGGTTCAGACCCCGGTTCCTCACCTTGGGTCCCACTCTAGAGGCTCCATGTCGTCGCAAACTGCTAACGACGGATGCCTCCCTGATGGGCTGGGTAGCGGCCTTAAATGGTCGTCCAGCTTAAGGGGCATGGGAGGGCCATCAGCTCGTTTGGCACATCAGCTGCCTCGAGTTGATGGCTATATTTCTGGCTCTGAAATATTTTCTCCCTCAATTAGGGGGCTGTCATGTCCTAGTGCGGGTGGACAACACAGCAGCAGTCTCTTACATAAATCACCAGGGAGGTCCGCGCTCTCGCAACCTGAATGGGTTAGCGAGACAGATTTTCCTCTGGGCCCAGGAAAAGTTCCTGTCACTCAAGACAGTTTACATTCCAGGGCACTTGAATGTGGGAGCAGACTTACTGTCCAGACAGACATTACCGACGGGCGAGTGGGAACTCCACCCGGAAGTAGTGAATCTGATATGGACCAGATTTTATCAGGCAGAAGTGGACCTCTTCGCCTCCGAACAGACAGCGCAATGTCCCCTTTACTTCTCTCTGAGTCACCCAGCTCCGTTGGGTCTGGATGCTATGGCGCACTCATGGCCCAATATGCGCCTTTATGCGTTTCCTCCAGTCTCTCTGCTCCCGGGGGTTCTAGCCAGAGTTCGCCAGCAAGGGTCTTGCCTCTTATTGATAGCGCCGCGTTGGCCGAACAGAGTATGGTTCTCGGAGATAATATCTCTCCTCGACGGCTCGCCTTGGGCGATTCCGGAGAGGAGGGACCTTCTATCGCAGGCGGGGGGAACGATATTCCATCCCAGGCCCAACCTGTGGAATCTTCACGTTTGGCCCCTGAGGGGAACCAACTGAGGGACACTGGGCTTTCACCTGCCGTTATTGAGACCATCCTAAGTGCTAGGGCTACCTCCACTAGGAGGAATTATGCCGTTAAATGGGGTATTTTTGAAAGGTGGTGTGCTGCACACAATGTAGACCCAGTTAACTGCCAGATTGCTTCAGTGCTGGACTTCATGCAAGAGAAATTATCATCAGGCACTTGCCCCGCTACTCTTAGGGTATATGTGGCCGCTCTTTCGGCTTGCCACGCCCTGATTGATGGGGAACCGCTTGGGAGGCACCCTCTGCTCTCCCGCTTCTTTCGTGGGGCCAGGAGACTGAGGCCTCCAGTCAAAACCAAGATCCCTTCTGGGACTTAGCTATAGTCCTTGAGGGTCTGGTTGAAACCCCGTTTGAACCTCTAGAATCAGCGTCTGACAAACTTCTGACTCTTAAAATGGTTTTTCTAATGGCAATAACTTCTTTAAAAAGAATTGGGGACACGCAGGCTCTGTCTATCGCGCCATCCTGCTTAGACTTTGCCCCAGGAATGGTGAAAGTGATTTTGCATCCTCATCCTGATTATCTGCCCAAGGTGCCATTCTCGGCTGTACATCCGGTCATTTTAGAAGCCTTCTGTCCTCCACCGTTCACAACGCCGGAGCAGGAGAATTCTCATAGACTGTGTCCAGTCCGCGCTCTTCAGGCTTACATCCACCGCACTAGCCAGTGGCGTAAGTCGGAGCAACTCTTCGTTTGTTATGGCCCCCATAACAGAGGAGCAGCTGCCACCAAGCAGACCATCTCTCATTGGGTCAGGGATGCTATAGCTCTTGCCTATGAGGCGCGCGGTCAAGCTTCGCCTATAGGCCTTAGGGCTCACTCCACCAGGGGGGTCGCCTCGTCCAATGCGTTGGCAAGGGGTGCTCCCCTACAACAAGTTTGTGATGCGGCAGGCTGGTCCTCTCCGCACACATTCATAAGATTTTATAGCTTGGATGTTCATGCCACTCCGGGCTCTCACGTCCTTGAGTCGACATCACAAGCTAATGTCTAGGCCTTCTTGCGTTCTTGTGAAACACACCTGCACAACCGTAGGAGTCCAGACATATTCAAGCACGGCGGCGTGGGTATTCTCGTTCCCAATGCGCTTAGCAGCGCAGCATCGACTGTAGCTTTCAAAAAGGAACAATCTCAGGTTACTTGACTGTAACCTAGTTCCCTGAGAAAGCGGAACGAGATGCTGCGCTACTTTGCCGTGCTGAAGATGTCCCAGGACTGCTCTTCAGACAAAATATCCTGACGATGCACCTGTGGCTCATCTATTTATAGCCTCGTGCGCGTGCGCTCCGGTGACGTCACCAACCGAGGCTATACTGCCGTTTAGTCAATTATATTGACGTTTTACATACAATATTCACAGCTGGTCACTTCTAAAGACGTTCCCAATGCGCTTAGCAGCGCAGCATCTCGTTCCGCTTTCTCAGGGAACAAGGTTACAGTCAAGTAACCTGAGACTGTTTCCCCGTTACAAGGCAGTTACCGTTACTGACAATAAAATGCCGGTTACTATAACTGAGAACACTGAAGCGGTCCAGTGATATTGTGCGAAAATGCGCATTAAAACTTAGTGTTGGTCTGTGTACGTTTTATTCATTTCATTTTAAAATTTAAACGAAATAAGCAGAAATAAGAAAACGGCTTATTTATTCGTTTTTCATTTGTTCAGAAAACGAAAAAACGAGATTTTAGCACGTTTTTTTGTTTTTTTGGTTCAGGAGTAGAAAACGGATAAACCACTTCAAAATTCGTTTTCCACATGTGGGCGGTCACGAGACGCCCTTTACGCTGATTGGTCAACCAAATCTCATCAAACCGGTGACGCCATCCATTGTTCGTTCAACAAAATAAAAGACCATTGTTTATTTATTTTCATTTTTTGGCAGTCTTTAAAACAACAAATATACAAGTGCAATAACATTATTTACATCAAAATATAATACAATATAACTAAAAATATAATAATAATAATAACATTGGAATTAGAAAATCACATGTACACAAGAAGTAGAAATAGTTACAAATTATTCAAACAATAGATTTACGGCTTTAAAATAATTTACAGCTTGTGTCACCTTATTTCTTGATTCTTTTAACCATTGCATACCTGGCTGTTTCTATTAAAATGAGAGTCAACAAGAAGATATCCTCTGACTGGTTTTCTTCTGTTCAACCCAACTCGTTTCACAGAAATATTGATTTCATAAATATTAATCTGCATCCCGCATGTTTTATTTTGCTGTATGGTTTATAATATCTGCGGTACAGACAGCGCAAAGAAGAACAGATCAGTGTTCAGTCAAATGTAAATGCACAGCAGTCATAACTTTTCTTTAAGACATTGTGCACAGTTTTGGACAAGCTATGGTAAGTGCAAATACTGTAATGCAAATCGACTGAGGGTACCAAGAGTGGAGAATTTAATTTTTACTGTACTGTATATCATAGCCACAGGAACGTTTCATTTCGCCAGGATTTAAGTTAGTATAAGTGTGCCCAGCCTAGATGCTTAAGTAAAATTAATGCTTAGGCTTGCAAAGTCGGTGTTCGGCCATCCACCGATTAAATTAATTGTCTACCCCCCACCTTTCGTTTTTTATAGAAATGCTATAAAGAAATAATTTTTATAGAAATATCAATGTAGTTATACAATACAATCATCCGCTTCATACAGCATGAGCAACAGCGCAAGAGACGAGTGATTCAGCGAGATGATTGACACGACGATTAATATAGATAGATAGATAGATAGATAGATAGATAGATAAAAAACATATATATATAGCTCTATACAGTGTTATCTGGTGAGCACATTATTGCCCTTTTTCCATTAAATTTGGTTGTCAAGTAAGATTATTATTATTTTTTTTTTTTTTTGTAGATTAAAAGTTTGTGATCCAGTGTAAATATATAATACAGTATAAAATGACAGGGTTTTTTTTTTGTTTAAACAGTTTTTTTTTTTTTTTTTTTTTTACATTTTTTAAACTAGCCTAATATTTTATTTCCCTGGGTCCACCCAGCAGGTGACCAATTAAGTGTCATTAATTATCTGTGCACATTTAACTTAAATCTCAGCAAAATAAAACGTTTCAGTGGCTATATTGGTATATGTATATTACCTACAGGCACCTATATATTTTTCTTATTTAACAAAAGTTCACTTTGCGCTCTTGTGCTCCCGCCTCCGCTATATGGTCCTGTCAATCATCTCGCTGGATCAGTGCTTTGCTCGTGATGTATATGAAGCAGACGATTGTCTGTTGTCCCGCTGAACTACCTTGATATTATTTCTATAAAATTTATTTCTATATTATATTTGAATAAAAAACGACGGTGGGGCGGTGGGCAAGTAATGTAATCGTTAAATGGCCGAACACGTGAAACACTGACTTTTTAAAGCGTTATTTTTTATCTAGC
>NC_133363.1:63397261-63472120 GCF_049309525.1 Garra rufa
TACGAGTCCTCTGATCTCCCACCCCCGATGGGACTCAAGGCTCACTCCACTCGAGGTCTGTCGGCCTCGAGGGCTCTGACGGCAGGTGTCCCAATACAGGACATCTGCAATGCTGCGGGTTGGTCCACGCCCCTAACATTCGTTAGGTATTACGAACTCGACCTTAGAGGCCGCTCCAGGCTCGGGCTGTAATCTCGGCCTAGTGCGCTAGGCCTAGAGGATCAGCCACCTCCCTAGCCAGGAGGAGACTTCTCAGGCGCATTCTTTCTGCGGAAAGAAGAGAAGTCGTTTCGCCACTTAAAGAGATCTGCAAATTCTACCCTTTTGTCCGTGCAAGCTAGACAAAAGCTCTTTCAGTCCCTCTTGTCCTGGCAATACCCCCAGACAAAGGACTAAGACTCCTCGTGAGCCCGAGGGCCGAGGGGTGCCTCTCGCACTGGCTGGCGAACCAGGCAGAGGTCACGGTTCTCGTGTGCCTAAGGGCCGAGAACTGCACAGCCCTCTTGTCCGCGGAATGCTAGACAATGGCTTAATTCTCCTCGTGTTCTGACGCAGGATGCTATCAGACGGAGTGTATTTCGGTCCCTCTGGTTTCTGGCCTTTCCCAGACCAAGGACTAAGACTCCTCGTCTGCCTTCGAATAAGGCCGAGGAGTGCCTCATGCGCTGGTTGGCTACCAGGCAGAGGCCCCTACTGTCTTCCCCGTGAGTCCGAGGGCCGGGGATTGCAGTGCCCTCTTGTCCGCGTAATGCTAGACAATGGCTTATTCCCTCGCGTCCTGGCAGAGCTCCAGGCCGAGCCTTGGATCCCTCTTGTTCTGGCTGAACCCCCAGACAAAGGATCACCCTCTCCTCGTGTGCCCGAGGGCCGAGGAGCCTCCTGAGGTCGAGTTCACTATCCTCGTGGGTCTACGGACCGAGGACTTCCCACACCATCTGTCCGCCGAGTGCTAGACAGTGGTCATTCGGTCCCTCTTGTTCTGGCTAACTCCCAGACAAAGGACTAAGACTCTGCGTGTGCCTGAGGGCCGCGGAGTACCTCTCGTTCTGGCTGGCGACCAGACAGAGGAAGACTACCATTCCTCGTGTGCCCGAGGGCCGAGGACTCGGGGCCTTCTTGTCCGTGTAATGCTAGACAAGGGCTCTCTCTCTTTCCGCCCTGGTTGAGCAGACACTCGCAGGGCTCGGAAATTATGGGGGCGTTGGTAGTCTCGTTCCCCATAGCGTTCCTGACGCGGCTCGAGTTCCCGGAAGGGAACGTCTCGGGTTACGTATGTAACCTTAGTTCCCTGAGGGAACGAGACGCCGCGTCTCGGACCATAATTCCCGCCCCTGCGGCGCTCGCTTCATTCCTAGAGCTGCCGCCGGCTTCAAACGCACGTGCTTTATACTTCCTGGTCGGTGACGTCACCGCGCCTGTGACGTCACCCCCGTCGTTCATTGGTTGTAGACATGATTCAGAGTGCGGCCCGCCAATGGCGTTCCCCATAGCGTTCCTGACGCGGCGTCTCGTTCCCTCAGGGAACTAAGGTTACATACGTAACCCGAGACGTTTCCGGGGTAACGGCAGTATTATGTTTAGCGCCATCAGAGCCAAGCGTCTCTCACGTGCTCCGCCACGAGCTTCTAATTCATGCATGTGTACATCAGAGTGAAAACGCATACAGCGGTGTTGTGCATTGTGACCAGGTGATGGGAAAGTTATCTTTAAAAAATGTATTTTGATGTGCCCACGATAACAATACTGATTCGCCTCTCACAATGCAACATGCTTTAAACACGCCTCTTAAGCACGCAGAACAATGAACTTTTTTTGTAATTGCGGTTTTGGACGATTACATGGCATCCGTAATCATAATCGCGATTAGAAATTCGATTAATTGTGCGGCCCTAATGTAGGCTAATTTAATTGAGTTTCTGCTAGACAGTGGTCATTCGGTCCCTCTTGTTCTGGCTAACTCCCAGACAAAGGACTAAGACTCTGCGTGTGCCTGAGGGCCGCGGAGTACCTCTCGTTCTGGCTGGCGACCAGACAGAGGAAGACTACCATTCCTCGTGTGCCCGAGGGCCGAGGACTCGGGGCCTTCTTGTCCGTGTAATGCTAGACAAGGGCTCTCTCTCTTTCCGCCCTGGTTGAGCAGACACTCGCAGGGCTCGGAAATTATGGGGGCGTTGGTAGTCTCGTTCCCCATAGCGTTCCTGACGCGGCTCGAGTTCCCGGAAGGGAACGTCTCGGGTTACGTATGTAACCTTAGTTCCCTGAGGGAACGAGACGCCGCGTCTCGGACCATAATTCCCGCCCCTGCGGCGCTCGCTTCATTCCTAGAGCTGCCGCCGGCTTCAAACGCACGTGCTTTATACTTCCTGGTCGGTGACGTCACCGCGCCTGTGACGTCACCCCCGTCGTTCATTGGTTGTAGACATGATTCAGAGTGCGGCCCGCCAATGGCGTTCCCCATAGCGTTCCTGACGCGGCGTCTCGTTCCCTCAGGGAACTAAGGTTACATACGTAACCCGAGACGTTTCCGGGGTAACGGCAGTATTATGTTTAGCGCCATCAGAGCCAAGCGTCTCTCACGTGCTCCGCCACGAGCTTCTAATTCATGCATGTGTACATCAGAGTGAAAACGCATACAGCGGTGTTGTGCATTGTGACCAGGTGATGGGAAAGTTATCTTTAAAAAATGTATTTTGATGTGCCCACGATAACAATACTGATTCGCCTCTCACAATGCAACATGCTTTAAACACGCCTCTTAAGCACGCAGAACAATGAACTTTTTTTGTAATTGCGGTTTTGGACGATTACATGGCATCCGTAATCATAATCGCGATTAGAAATTCGATTAATTGTGCGGCCCTAATGTAGGCTAATTTAATTGAGTTTCTGACTAAATGTTATATTTGAGCATTTATAAAATGTTCATAATGTTATGAGTGATGTTTCTATACTCTTCCGATTATATAATGGTAAATATAAAAAATATATATATAGTATAAAGTCTGCAACACCTAAGCTCCAGAAATATAAAAAATATTTATTTCCATAATGGTAAATATTACAATATCATAGCACAACAAAAGAGATCAGCAATAACAATAAGCCAACGTGCACAGACATTTTGAGGGGCAGGGGCTCAAGTGAAATAAAGGGCACTTCTCATAATTACGTTTTTTTTTTTTCTTCTTCTTTTTTAAAACAAAAAAGTATATATATGAAGGCAACACTGACTTCCTTTAAAAAAAAAATAATTTAAAAAGTTAATTTTATCTTCCTCAAACTCATGCAATTGTTTAATTTTCAAAAGATGTCTACAAAATAATCAGTTCACACAGAAACCCTGGTCTCCTTAGTATTCAATAGGTTTATAGCGCAGCAAAGGAAACTGCAAGCATGATTAAAATTAATTGTTTAAATACTTTTTGTTTCACAAGCAAAATAACTTTTTAGCTTCACACAACCAAGCATCAGAATACTGCCTTAATGTTTTAATGAAATACATTAATATTATTATTGCTATGCATGTACACATACACAATAACTGATGGTGACTGACATGGACTTAGTTTCACATTTGAGGGAGGACTGTATCACCATCATGAAATAAAACCTTCAAAATCCACATTTAGATGGAGTTTGTTTTAAACCTACTACACTCTAAAAATATTCTGTGGCTTAGTAAATATTAGAGAAATATTTAACTTTATTAACTTAATAAAATCTCTGAAAATCTTACTTGATTGTTTGAATTAAACTTACCAAAATAATTGAGAAAAATTCAATAAAAGGCAATGTCATGTATGTATTTGTGGTTGTATGGAATACTATTTTATAAAGGTTTAGAGGAAATTAAAAAAGTTAAATTACTCATAAATAAAAAAAGTTAATTTATAAATATTGTTATTTTTCATGTTTAATGTTAACTTATTTCTACTTTTATTGATTAATGTACCAGATGCAGTTACTCAGATTTACTACATTTTTTAGAGTGTATCTATCCTCCATCTGTTTGCATCTATAGAACTGTCTTCTAAATTCACCAATTTATGCTATGATATATGCTTATTACTAACTTATTTTATTACATGATGGCTTGAATTCCAATGTAGAATGCGGTCTGTTATTTCTTGATAAAAGTCCGCTGTGCGGAGTATAACAGACCATTGCCATGAAAAACAGAGCGTTGCTATGGACTCACAGGATTCTAACCGTAGAGACGGAGTGTACTATTTTCTTTAGCGGAAGCAATACAATCGGGCTTAAATCAATAAACTCCCTTTTAATATTTTGTGTCAAAATAATTGTTTATTTGGTAGGTAGCCATGTAATAAGCGGGATAATCTATAGCGATTATCCCTTACACTAGTAGCTCATGAGGCATGCATGCTAGCAAAACACAGGTTAACTATATATTTGTCTTTGGCTAACCAGCAGTAAATTCGAGCCTTATTCGAGGCACTGGTAGTTTAATCTTTTGTTCATCACCAGCTCCAGTCACCTCAGCACAAGCCAAGAAAAACACTGCTGGGAGGGGCTGCTGCTGCCTGCAGGTGTGTGTGTATGATGTGCGCCGCTGCGCGGGGGCGCTTCAGAACTCCTGACCTGATATTTAGATATACTATTCTTCAATAAATATATTTGTTTGACAGGGAAGCTGTGCGCAAACAGGAATATATATTATAAAAATAAAAAAAAGCACCCCAGAAAAAAGGGCACTTTCTCTCCAGGAATAAAAAGGGCAGGTGCTCAAGCCCCCTTTGATGTCTATGTGTGCACGTGCCTGATGAAACTGATTACAGGTAAATATGAAATTGATAATGAAACTGCAGAAGCAGCTTCAACCCAATAATTATTGGTGGGATCATAAAGCATGGGAGCGCGGGCCACAAACAAAGCATTTTGGCTCGTTTATATGTCTTGTGTTCTATGAGAACTGCGTGTGGAGTGTTTTTCTGAATGTTTCATCTATTTGCGCACATTATTTTGAACTATACTGTACAGCTGTGTGTTGCGATTAAGGTTGCGATGTGTTCATTGTCAAGCTCAAAAATAGATTTTTTTTTATTATATATATATATTAATGGCATTATTTTATTTGAGAAAGTTAATCATTTTATTTTATTGACCAAGTATTTAAGTTTGTCGTGTATTTTTTTTTTCATTCGATCAGATAACATTTTAAGATGTCATTTGGTGATGTTACAACGTGCTCCTCACGTGTTACATTGTATCCCACCAGCTTGGCATGTTGTCACACTTCACTTCTTTTGAGGTAAATAAAAAAAAAATACGTATACACTGTAATTATGAAACAAAACGACATATTTGTACTAGACAAACAACATTTACACAAACTGAGAAATAAAAAAAGTGTTACGTTGTGCTCCCCTAATCATAAAGCTGCACATGAATGAGGTAAAATATGGGTAGCGCTAGAGCCTACATATGTGTATTTTTTTTTTTTTTTTTTTTTTTTTTTTACATTTTTCATTTATTATTATTATTATTATATTTTATTATTGCATTTTACCTTTATTTATATAGTACTTTATACAATCCAAGACTCAATCAAAGCAGCTTTTTATCGATGCAAAATAAATAAATTAAATAAATAATAATCTGCCATAAAACATTTAGTAAGTTTCTGGCTCTTTTTTTAATACACCATGCTTGCCTTGCACCCAAACTGAATAATTAAAACACATTTATATCTTCTGTAGCCTAGCCCTAGATATTTTGGATTTTTTTTTTCTTTTGATTCTTGTTAAACTCACTAGACATGAGTATTATATGTGCATTTTAAGCTTGTTCCATGCATTTTATAAAACTTTTGTGTGAAATCATATTTATTTTGGCCATCAAAAGTGTACTGTCCCTTTATTTGAGCGTGAGCGACGCTCCTGCTTGACGCTCACGCGCTGCTCCTGCTGTCGGTGTGAATGCACTCATTTGTTAACATGGGCGCCGAAAAAAATACGCGCTGCTCACGCTTGCGGTGTGAAACCGGCGTAATACTCACAATAAAAAATAAGGTCATATAGGCCTACAGATTTTTTTTTATTCAAAATTTTGAATATTGAGGGAAAGAGTTATTTCAATAATTAGTTTCAAACAGTGAAACTTGTATGTTATATATTAGGGAGATGTAGCAGAGTCTTAAACTTTGTAATATTTACAATAAATATCTCTTTGGTTTTGAGACTTTAAGCTTTACAACTTTACAGGCCTTATCTATGCACAAACAGCTTGTAATACTCCAAAGACTAAGGAAAACAAGAAACCACATCATATGACCCCTTTAAACATGCATTTATACCAATTTCCTCAAGCTCCGAAAAAATCTTCAAAAAGAACACAAAGAATGGCCTTTTCAGCTGCCATAACCATTTGCAATGTTTTGTTTGGGCTGAAAACAGCTCTGAGCTTACATTTAGGTACATTTAGAATCTAGGTTGTAGCTCATTTATAATAAACTGGCACAACTTCCTCAATTAGTATCATTGTATGTGTATACACAAGCCTGTGATGAATTTGAATGACTTAAGACTGTTGAGAAAATCCGAAAAAAAAAAAAAAAAAAAATTGTAGAATTCTCATCATGATTCTGGCTTGTCTTGAAAAACAGACAGTTTAACGTTGGTCGTATGAGAAGTCTCTGCAGGGCATATGTGCCAAACTAACAATCAAAAACTACAGATTTTAACCTATACAGAATCAGAAGAATCTTAGAATTTGTGAAATTGGTCTCAGACGGCCAGATATAGTGGCCACAAATGTACAGTGTGAGCCCAGCTTTAACAGGAACATAAATGCACCATACACAATCACTACAATATCAATATTTAAAGGTCTTATTTTACTTAAAGAATGAACATGTAAGTAGTTCTTACTTTAGATGTTGTGTGTTTCTGTCCTCAGTCTGATGTTTCTGTCTGCAGCTTCAAACAATGTTATTATTATATTTGCTCTCTTCCATCATTCAGCACGTCACAGCATTTGTTTATTAATATAAAACAAATGGCTGTTTCATTTTTCATGTTTATGTCAGCATATTTTCTCTGTGTTGGTCTTTGTTGCTGTACTTCTTTGGAAGTGTGTTCATTTGAATGTGGTAGAAACTGGACCAGGGCCGGTGGCGTGGGGTGCGGGGGTCTGTATGTTCCTTAATGAAGAACTTCATTTTCATAGCGGCTCAACAGGAAAAATCCACCTCAGCATTTGCATTGTGTCACGTTTACACCTGGAAACCAACAGCACATTTCAGCATCCCAAACTAAGCACAATTATTTTCACAAAATTAAATAAAAAAATTAAACATTTTCAGTTTTTCCATTATCTCACCATCTGTGTCAAGAGCCCTGTGCACACAATCCAATGACACATGCAAATAAAGTCAACAGTAACAACGCATTCAGCTTTTTATTTATGAAAATCATAAGCACTATGCACGCAGGTGCACTGTTGCTCTCTCTTCATATGACGTCAGATTATACATTCACTGGTGTTACAAAACCTGCTTGCATTTGATTCAAGTGATATTTTAACTTAATTCTCTCTCTCTCTTTCTTTTGCTGATCAGTTTGCATATAAGGATCCTTAGGCCTGCAATGATTGCCGCTAAACATGAAATGAGGTCAAACAACATAAAACAAATTAAGCTGTGTCAATGTCATTTTGCAAATATATTTCCCATTTCTCCACTGTCTTTCAAATTATGAGCTTGTCATAATTAAATAGCAATATTAAGTTCCACTTTAGCTTTTTTTTCTCTTTCTGCATCACGCGTGTAACCTGCCAAAACTTATTTGGAATCATACTTTCATTAGCATTTGAGTTTCTGATCCCTTACATGGAAACCTGTCAATCAGTGTCAGGAGTGGGACTATACTGTAGGGCATGTTTATATTGGGAGGTGACGTCACTCACAATTGATCATGCCGAATGCTTTTAACAATAAAGGTAATTGGTAAAGGCATCTATGTATTGACTGATCCGTTATTATTGTTTGGTAACACTTAACAGGTTCCAATAACATTGTTAAGTACATTATGAAATACAGTAACATTTATTTATCTTAGTTTAAAATTAATATTAGCTTTTAATAACACATTATCACCCAGTTTCACAGACAAGGCTTAAACCTATTGCTAGACTAAAATGTAAGTCTAAAGAAACTTGTACTGACTGATCTTAAAATATATTAGTACCTTATATTAGTGTTTTTTATTTATTTATTTATTTATTTTTGTCTCAAGATGACCACAGTATTTAATTTTTTCCTTTTTTCTAAGGCATTTTTATAAAAATTACTTACATGTCTTAACTGAACTATGGCTTTATCCTGGTTTAGTCTAATTCCTGTCTGTAAAACCGGGCCAATAAAATCAAAAGATGCGTCCTTTAATATTATTCAATAGAGCTAACATTGACTAGTAGTTGTATATATTATAATCAAGGTTAACAAAGAATATTAACTATTGCAACAATTACCTATTGCACATTGTTAGTTAATGTTAACCCGCTTTAACTTAACTAATGTGACATTATTTGTAAAGTGTTGCCAGTTGTTCTTTTGTTCATTTGAACTTTGGGTCCACATTTTTACACTTTTGTTAACTGAAGGGGCTTGCCTAAGGATTATATGAGATTTAAAAAGGGAGTAAAAAAAGTTTGGTAAAAGGCAGATTCAAACTCAGGTCAGTTGCGCTGAAAAGCTTGGATCACGATCACATAATTTGATAAAGTCATTTTGTGCCTCTAAGTATTTTTAATGTGCTACTAAATGCTACAACTCCTTGGGAAATAAGGTAAGCACTAGTTCTAGATATTGTATGAACAGCAGCTACAGCTGCAGGAGAGGCCGCGGTTGCTGTGACTGCTGCTTCTGGTCACTGCAGTTGCGGCTGCTGCTGAGGAAAAGCCACAGTGGTCGCGGCTGCTCCTGTTGAAGACAGGCCACCGCTGGAGAGATCACTGTTGTTGCCACTACCGCCGTTGGAGAGGCTGCGTTGTTGAAGCTGCTGTTATGTTGGGTCAAATGACCATGGGACTTTTACAACTGGTCTAACTGCCATTTTTGCCAACTACTACAATTTCAATTTAAAGTATACTTCTTGCACTCTGGAGTGAGTTTATCAAAAGATAATATCTACATTAAAGGGATAGTTCACCCAAAAAATAAAAAGTATATCATTAATTATTCATGCTCATGTCATCCCAAATCTGTAAGACCTGTATATATTCGAAACACAAATTAAAACATTTGATGAAATCCCAGAGCTTTCAGGCAATGCAACTGAAACATTTATGGCCCAGAAAGGTAGTAAAATAGTCCATGTGACATCAGTGTGTCACAGACGTGTGCTGGAGTGTATCCAAAGAGAGATGCCGGGAACCAGGAGTACAAACAAGTACTATTTACGAAAACACAAATCTACCGAGCTGACAAAACACGTAGTAACTTTAAGGACGGACAAGGGGAGTGAGGAAACAAGGACTATATATACACAAAAACAGGGGAGTGGCAACCTGACAAGATAACAAGGGTGCAAATAAGTACAAATAAGGGCAAGACTAAACCAAATACCTACGGAACTAAAGGAGGAGACAAGGAACAAACCAAAATCACTGAATAGACTAGACTACAATACTGACACAGCGGTTCAACTGTGATATTATGAAGCTACGAGAATAATTTTTGTGTGCAGAGAAAACCAAAACTTATTTATCAATTTCTTCTCTTCTGTGTCAGTATTCAACACGTTCATGAGAGTACCATGGTGTATCAGCAGCACCACATGTATGTGTTGTAGTACTCCAGTAAATACAGGGCAGGCAGACACAGAAGAGAATAAATTGTTTTTTCAACGCGATTCTACTTACACATTCAGATGGAGGACCTCAAACAGATGCTCTTACTGACATTATCAATAAAGCAGAAATACTCAGATAAGATGAAGACAATGAACTTGTTCACTTCTTATTCAGAAAGAAAAAAAGAATAGAATGATGTAAGCAAGTTTTGAAACTTCTATCTGGCTCTCGGAGAAGGCGGTCACATCTTTTCCCTCTCCCTCCCTGTCTCTCCTGCTGGCTTCTTTTGTCTCGTAGTTCTATCTCTGAGACTCTCTTTGCCCTGCTCTCGAAACAAAGGAATTATGGATTTGATCAACTGGTCTCTGAATGCAATTGACACAATCTTCTCGACGAGAAGCCTGGGTTCGGGGGAACCCAACTGTCCTGCAGGAACATTTGCAGCTGGATACATGATGGACGGGTGGGAGAAGTTGCGCGTTGTGTGCCTGGCCGCTCTGTCCCTGGAGGATATTGAAGATTTGTATTTATTCAGAATTTTGATAACAGGGTTCCTGCTGATGGGATTAGGTGGGGACCTGTAGTATCGACGATTGATGAAAGCGGTCAGTGCAGCTCAAAACCCCACTAAGCTGGCCAGCTTGATTGAAACGGTGGGCAGAGCTGTTAGTACTCAGGCTGTGGTTATGGATCGCAAATTGGAAATCATCGGCGAGAAACTTGCAGCTATGCAACGGATTTTGGATAGACCTGAAGACCAGTGATGGACATTAGATACCTGTGAAATTGGCAGATATTGACCAAAATTTGAAAAATACATTCTTTCTTTTGGCTTCCCCACATTTCTTCCAGACGGCCTGGCCAAGGCTGTTGCTGGAGACAAACAACTTCCCCAGAGAACAAGATAACGAGATGCTCTGACCTCCTCTTCCCCGTTCCAAGGACACCTGCTGCGGACTGGATTCCAGACTTCACAGGCTTACACAAACACACAGTGCATGCATACATACGCACACAGTTACAGAGCAATCACTGCCTCCCCCAGATCCCACACCTTCATGTGCTTTTTTACCCCCGGTGTGGGTTGGCGGGTCTGTGACCAGCACTCTCTAGCTGCAGGACCGGATGGTTGTTGCCTACATTGGGCTATTCCACATCCCCTGCGGCCCTCCCCCCTGTTGCAATGTTATGTCTATGCTCTGTTTATGTGTTTGTTGCTGGGGCTTTTTTTTCCCCCTAATCTCACACTGCCCTACTTGAAGGACAGTCTGAGAGGGGCTTTTTTAGGCTTCCCCCTTTTCCTAATGTATCTTGTTTTCTTATTTCCTATGCTACCTCTCTGCTGACCTGTCTCCCCCCATAATTGTGATGTCTGTGTATGGTCGGAGGGACCCAAATTTCCCTGCATGTAACAGTGTGTGTGACAAATAAAGCTTATCCTTATCCGTATCCTATCCTTATCCTTAAATCAGCCTGGGAAATTGCGGACAAAAACATGAATGTTCTCTTTACACTCCTGGGTGAAAAGAACACAAAAAGTCTTGAGATGACATAGACGTTCAGAAAGAGCGAAGACAACTTGAGGCCTGTGAGTCTAATCTGAAGGAGCAATTCAAACCAAATTCAGAAAGTCTTTCCAGTGTTGTAGCAAATCCATTTAAAGCAGAGTAGCCTAAATCCTGGGGTGATAATCCGAAAGAATACCAGATAGACTGAGATATTAATTTCTTAACAAATTATTTTGACTTTCTTGACTTGAGAAAAGCTTCATACAAGACATGACACAAAAACGCGCACCATAACATAAAAGAAACTGCACAAAATTGGTTGTCTGTTGTCATTGGGGTTCCCAAAGGAAAATATGGCAAAGTCGTTAAAAAATAAAAAAAATAAAAAAAACATAAAACACATGAGGTGCAATTGTCACGTGTATGTTCCTGTTTGTCCATATTTGGTTCTGTTCCTGTTCTCTTTAGTTAATTATCAATTAGCTCCACACCTGTTTCTGATCTTCCTAATTGCTTTCTCTGTGTTTATAAGCCCTGTCTGTCCCTTAGTTCCCTGTCTGCTGTTATTTAAAAAAAAATATATATATATTTATTTTTATTTTTTTTAGGTGTATGGCGAAGTGTAATAGTTTTTAGTTGAATACATTTATGAATGACAAATGACACTGAACATGAAATAAATAAAGAACAACAGAAAATAAAAACAAAAAATAGATGTAATGGAGTCATTTTATAAGTAAAGAAAGAAAATCACCTAGTGAGTGTGTGTTGTCAGTCTGTGAAGCTGGATGGTTGAGAAAATAAATAATGAGGAGACTTTGACAGTTACACATTAGAAAAACAATAAGATGGAATAAACACACACACACACACACACACACACACACACACACACACACACACACTAGGAAACCTTGTAGCCGGACACCAGGGCCAGTATTTATTAAGCGTCTAAGAATTATTCTCATGAACACTGCTAAGAATTGACTTAAGTATAAAAAAATCTTGGCTCAAAGCTGCACTTAAAAGTTAGTTATCAAGCATCTCAGTCGTAATTTAAGGGAAGTGTAGGACTAAATCTTTAGTGTTAGACTGAGAGATGATTTACGGCACTTGCTGTGCCACAAACAGGATTTTGGATGACGAAATGCACATGGACCAATTAATATATTTCCTTATTTAAGAATATTCTCAGATAAATTCACATTAAATGGTTAAATTCGTCATGCACTCTTAAAAGTAAAGGTGCTTTAAAAGGTTCCTCACAGTGATGCCATAGAAGAACCATTTTTGGTTCCACAAAGAACCATTCAATCAAAAGTTATTTAAAGAACCATTTCTTTCTTACCTTTTTAGAATCTGAAGAACCTTATTTGCCACAAAGAACATTTTGTGAAACAGAAAGGTTCTTCAGATGTTAAAGGTTCTTCATGGAACCATTTAGACAAAAAAGGTTATTCTATGGCATCGTGAAGCACCTTTATTTTTAAGAGTATAGGAGTTTGCATTCAACACACATTTGACAATGCATATTTTTTTTAACAGTATACAATAGTACAAGGAAACAAAGCATCATCATAACCTTCAGTTTAGACTTGTGCCGATAGACAATAGTAATGTGTATCAACAACAGTCAGAGACTGTTTCTGATGGCTGACGACAGCAAGACGATTATCATTATTATCTGTCAAAAATATAGGCGCGTATATCTTTACTGATGCAGCGCAGAGTCATTTCAGAAACTTGCTGTGTGTAAATAAGAGGTATGAGATTTATTCATCATACAGTGCAGATAGCTTTACTGATTATAACGGCAGTGGCTCGTTTTGAATTGAAGGAAATATAACAGTTTGATTAACTGCTCGTCGTCAAACATTTCTGTAATAGATGGGTCTTCCTGTGCCTCTGTGCACTGGGTCATTTTGTGTTTCTTGGGCGCTCAACGGTGATGATCAACACAGAGGGAGTAACCTATGGTAATCATGCTAATGCTTTTTATTTTACTCACGACATTTAACATCTATGTTTTCTGCTATGTTAGAAGAATACGCATGAAATGTATTCGGAGTTTGATTCTCCGTTGAGCGAGGGGCCGAATGCAATAGATGGGCCTTCCGGGGCCTCTGTACGATGGGTCATTTTTGTTTTTTGCTTCTGTGCGCTCAACGGAGATGGAGAATAGGGGGAGTGTGAGTTGTGAGTTTGGAGGTCATGGTAACCAATTGGTATAACTCAGTGCCACTATCCTCCCAAGAACACCTGGTCTCCTGGGAAAGTGTTAACCTTGGTCTTCAGACAAGTTTATACTAGCCTAGAACAAACCGTTTATTGTGACGATCTATAAGTACGAGGCCATGGTAACAGACTCTTGAGAAACTAAGAGACGCACCATAAATAATTTCTTGAAATCAAAATAACGTGCACCCAGGTGGGGAGATGGTCAAGCCTGATCAACTTGGCTCTCTCTCTCACTTGGAGGTTGTCTTAACTGCACCCAAATTTAAAGTATAAAGGATGGGGCTTTTTGTTGGCACAGTGGAAGCTCAGCCGTGGGACAAGCGCGCATCGCCTGGCATTTCTTGGACATATGTGTTGGTCTTCTACTGTGACTGCAACGGGCTCCCCAGTCTTTGAGAGGGAAGATGATGGCACGTCTCTGAGTTGTAAATATGGCCTTTATTCTTCTGCTTGGGGTTCAGCTCATAACTATCCAGCTTTGTCTATTCTTTTATGCTTTTACTTGTTGATTATTATTGATATCATTATTGACTATTATTATCATAATTTGATCAGCTGTATTTTACATCAATAAACAGTTGAACTGCTTGATTAGTATGGTGAATGGACCTTTTATTGGCACCTTCCCTTGTCGATACACACCACACTTTGTCTCACCTTGAATTTTTCAGAAACCATACTAAAACAATTTCAAAAACACTTCTCCTCTCCGGAAAGATGTGCGTGTCTCTGTCACCACAGTGCCATCACAAGCCCCTACTGGCAACTACTAACAACTTGAGAGACCTCTATATCTGTCTTAAATAACTGTGAGAGTAAGAGTGATTCTTATCTTTAAGAAATTTGATAACTTGCTTTTATACTTAAGTTTGAAAGTAGGAGTAAATTTCATGAACTCTCAGCACTTAAAGAGTACAATCGCACTTTGAGAAGCTTGATAAATATAGGCCCAGAACACTGAACACAAACCAACTAATAAAGACAGGTTAACAAGACATAAATGGGTGATGGGAATAACACCAATGACAGGAACACCACATATGGGCATATGGAAGAAACCAAGACAGACAATCCAAGGGGTGTTACATTACTCCCCCCTCCCCGAAGGCATGATATAAAATCAAAGATACCCATTTTCCTCATACCTGTACTGCTATTTATCAATCTAGTTTTAGTGTTACTTTAGTGTAACTTAGTTTAGTGCAAGTTACTGAGTATCAGCAGAAGAGATGTCTGCTTTTTTATATATATAATGGGCTTATGGCACTTGACTTGACTTGACATGTAAAAAAGTGTTTGTTTCCTCCAACTAAATTTATGGCGATACCATCCACTGCATGATCAGGATGGTTCCACCTCATTTTGAACTAGGAAAAACCCTGTACAGTGTGTAATTATTAATACAGTTTAATAAGATTACGGAAAAAATGTAAATGTACAAACGTACAGAAACTCATTTTCGGTTAATTGTTATTTCTATCTCTTTCCATTCATAGAGCAGTTTTGTTATGAAAATAGTTCTGTCTCTTCTAAAGAATTACACTAAACCATTCTAATCATAGATTTTCATATAGATCTTTACAAAATTAAGAGAAAAGACAGAATTTTCATTGTGGGGTGAACTAACCGTTCAAGGCTGTAAAGCAAACAAGAGCAAAGAAAACAGGCCTTTAGAGGGATTCTGAAGTGCTGGAACATCACTCTAATTGTACTAATGAAAATGTTCTTTATTACCTGTGTACGCTCTCATTATACTGGTTATGGCATTGATAATAAAGTAAATGAAGAATTTTGCTGTGCAATTTTGATCCTTATGATGTTTGTTTAAATGTAAAACAAACAATTAAAACATCATTGCACTTCTTTTGAGCAGTTTAAAAAATAAAAATAAAAAATATAGAAGGAGGTCTGCAACATCTTTTGAGATGGTTCTCTAGAAGCAGGGCCATTTTAACTTGATTTTTAACTTTTAAACACAATGCAGTGTTGTCAGCCAACTGAGATATTTTGACTTCTCTATCAAATATTTTAATTCATCCCTGAATGTGTTGATTGTTTAAAATTCAACTAATAAAACAAATAACAACTAATAAAAACAGGTTCCCATATTATACAAAAATAAGACAAATATTGTTACTAATATGTCTATTTTTCATAAAGCCTGTTTGAGATTCATGAACAATTTGATCTAGTCCTGATTTTAATCTTGCAGCATATACCACTGGAATCAATTTACAGTCTGTATTCAAGAAAGTAATAGGTCTCCAGTTATCAATTTCCAATGGATTTTTGTCTGGCTTAGGGATCAGGGACATTAAACCTTATCTCATAGTTGTGGCCAATTCCTTTTTTAATACATTCCTTGAAAATTAAGAAAAGAGATATTTCTAATATATACCACAGATGTTGGTTAAATTCAATCGAATACCTATTAGGTCCTGAAATCTTCCCCCTTTTCATATGTCGGAGATCTAACTGCTAACTAATCTTCTCTCTTAGGGTCAGAATCACAAAGAATTTTGAAGTCATTATTTATCATTGGAATTTAATTTTGAATATTATCAGTAAAACAATGTACAAATATATTAAGTCAGATTGGTATAATTTTCATAAAAGGAAACATCAGGAAAAGACGTGGGATATAACAATATCCCTTTTAAACCTATGAATCAGAGCAAGAACATATTACCCTAATGACTGCCCTCCAAAGGCAGCACTGAAAGTGAGAAAAATGCCTTTAAAATTTTTACACCACCTAGTCAAACATGTTGAAACTCTTGTTTTTCTGCAAACGGGACACAATTTAACCAGAAGACTTTGCCACAAGACAAAAATGTTTTAAGCCTTAACTCAATTTTGACTAAATGTGTAGTTACTGCGCTTTGCCTTTGGAGGGCAGATGAGTTTTCCAGAATTTACTGTCTGCATCAGTAGAATCGGCTATTTTTTGTAACACGTTTTCTGTTGTTGTTGGTGACAGTTTTGCATTCAACAATATAAGACAAATAAACAGTCTCAAAGACATTTCAAACATGATCACAAGTGTTGTGCCAAAGATTTATCCTCTGCTTTGTGTTTTTCATCTTTATTGGACCTTGCCTTCACTTTGAGCAGGTAAATGATTAACTTTTGCGGACTGAGAGAGAACCAAAGTGCAAGTAAAATTTACACTTGATTTAATGACAACAAATTAATTTTGATAACAACTCTATGCTAATTAAACTATATTTATATAACAATCCACTAACAACTTGATAATTTTTAATGCATATTTTATTTATATCGCAACTTGTTGTATTATATTTGCATAGCTTTTCCAAACCTGTCACTCTGCCAGGCATCTATCAACTCACTGCTGTGGGTCTGCTAGATGACAGACAGATTGACTATTACAATAGTGTGGAACAGAAAAAAAAATTCCCAAACACACCTGGATAAAGACCAAGATAGCACATGTACATCTGCAAGATAAAGATCGCTTGAACTGGAAAGCATCTGCTGTTTATAAACATGTCAGTTTTACATACATTCTAAATCATAAACATATTGAAGACATCTAATAAACATCTAGGAAACTTCTGATCTGATCAGAAGTCCGTCATCTGATATTAAACTTATAATTCAGTTATACCTAACTCAGTTATTTTCTTTGTGTCAGTAAATAAAATTTTGATTTAAAATCAATTCAGTTCTTTAAAACTAAAGATTATCATTTCGTTATGTTTAATGATGATAAGAGTTTGAGGTTTGATGGCATAATATACTTGTAATGTAATAAAATATAAATGACCATGTTTGTGTAGTACACATAGAATTCAAATAATTTACCACATTTGAATATAATAAAATAAGTGCATATGATCTATTGCCTCAGCTACTCCTTCCTACAATCTTGACAATGACGTCTTCATTTAGGTTAAATTTGCAATCCTGTTACTTGTAACTGCTGCAATTTTTGTAGTCTTTATTTACTTTTGACATTTAATTTGTTTTCCTTATACCTATACATTTTAAATCTTCCAGTTACAGTATGCTTTATACAGACTTCAGCTGTGTGTTTAGTCAAAACTGGAAGTGAGAATGTGTTTTATTCCTTCAGTAATGATCAGACAGTGGCACAAACAG
Organism: Garra rufa; assembly: GCF_049309525.1. Taxonomy (NCBI): domain Eukaryota; kingdom Metazoa; phylum Chordata; class Actinopteri; order Cypriniformes; family Cyprinidae; genus Garra; species Garra rufa. The sequence continues at coordinate 63,414,946 of NC_133363.1, forward strand.
GTATTAAGGAATAAAACTTTCATTAGCATTGTGCTTAAAGTCTAATGTGTGCATGAAGGGCCGAATAACATATGATTCAAATTGGTTTTGGATGATGTTAACCTCATGCATAAGCTACATGAGTACTTTTCGTAATCACTATACATACTTTTTTTTTTTTTTTTAGAAACACACAACATGCAATGCTGTAGTACTTTATTAAGAATGCAAACATATACACATAATTGTGTGTTCAGGGTGTAAATACAGAACCTGCAGCAAACTGAGGTTAAGAAATTTAATGCTTTTTAATGATTTAAACCTTCACCATTCAAACCTTCACCATTTCAAACCATTACTGAATGTGCACCGAAAGAGCTCTTAGGGATAAAAGGCAATATTAGTATTGCTCAGAAAACGGTATATAGAATTTAACAGTTTGCTTCTGGACTGTGGTGTAACAGCATCTTGTTCCACTTAAACTGTCAATAGAAAAAAAAAAGATAAGCAACATAGACATATAGTATATGTACACATACAAATTTCTACATGCCACGCCTTTTTTTATCACTCACCTGCAAATACCTCAACTTCACACAGTGTGAGGAATTCACTGCGCCCAGGCACAAAAATGTTTACGTATCGCCCCTTAATAGGCTTAAACTCAAATGTTTTTGTGTCTCCAAGTGGGATGGCTGCAATAGTTGCTGCCCTGTCAAAACACACAGAAACAAGAGGGGCACATTGAAACGGAATGAAGCATATTAAATATCCTTTGTGTTTAAAGGATTTATATTTGATCTTATTCACTCATTTTCAAACAATTTGTTGTAACTATTATGAGAGAGAGACTAAACTTACAGCTCATTATTGTTGCCGTTATTCTCCAGGCTGTTGCCGACACGAATCTGAACACCATTGATCCTCTCTTCACAACAGTCTCCACGATTAGTGATGATGACTCTGGTTACCCTGTAGACATCCAACAAGTCAACTCTCCACCAGGGTTCACCGTCCGAGCTAGTCACACTGCATGAATTCTGTACGAAAAAAGACTGCCTTTTGCCATCTATAGCATTTTGAGCAACTGCTATTTCAGAGTATGTGGAAGACTGGACAGCTGTGCCTCCAAGAGCAATATTTCCTGTTTAACAAAAGAATAGACAACAACTTGCAAATGATTATTAATTCTTGAATATAAAACATTTTTATTTTTAATCAGTTAATTTTGTTTATTTGTGCACCTTGTAATAAATTTGTAATGGAATTGTAATTGTTTGAATTGTCTTGCTAGAACTATTGTTCTTGATAGAAGCCTTGTGTTTATTACAAGTGAGCTGATACAATACATTTTGTGTCTAAAATTATTTATTTGTAGTAAGTAGCCATGTAAGCTGGGGTTCTGATCGGCCAGTTGAGATCTGTCTGGATGTACATTATTCTTTATTGGTTACCAAATGTTCAGTAAGGATATTAGGGTGAATTCAGGTTGATTGATTACAAAAAGTGTCCCAGTCAACCTGAATTCACCCTATATACTGTATGTGTTACTGACAACATTCAGAGTAATGAAGAGCACTCACTTGGACCACAATTGTACAGTGGTAAGTCCTTTTCTGTTGATAAAAATATAGGAGGGAAACATTATTAATGACAAACAAAGTCTTCTCTACAGTATCATACTCTCTTTGTCCCTTTGCAGTACCTGCAAACACCTCGACTTCACACAGAGTAAGTGTTTCATCATTCCCAGGTAAAAAAATGTTGACATATCGGCCGTTAACAACCTCAAACTCAAATGTTTGTGTGCCATCAGGGACAGTGAGAATAGTTGCAACCCTGCAAATACAGAACAGTGTTAACATGGAAACCAAAAGACTTTCAACACAATGTATATGTCTAACAGATTCAGTTAAGCTGTACAAAAATCAAATGAGTTTGTATAGCATTCTTCACAATACAAATTAATGCTCAAGTTTTATATCACATTGCTATAATAAACAATGCTGAGTGGTTGGCTTGTGGAGGACGTTCAGTTTGCCTCTCATTTTGCCAAACTAGACTGAACATCAAAAACATTGGAAGATAATAAAACAGCTGAAACATTTCTTACAGCTCATTGTTGTTTCCGTTGTTCTCCAGGCTGTTACCAATACGAATCTGAGCTCCTCTGAGTTTCTCTTTGCAGCAGTCTCCACGATTAGTGATGGCAACTTTTCTTATGCTGTAAACGTTTTCAAGGTCAGCTCTCCACCATGGGTTAAACTCAGCATTAGTGTGAGTACATGAGCCCTTCCCATAATCTGAGTCTTTGTTTCCGTCTACTGCATGTTCAGCAACTCCATCTAAGTATAAGGAGGACTGGACCACTCTGGCATTAAGAGCAATATTCTCTGTTCAATATGATATAAAATCAATCAATCAACAGCATTTTTTTTTCAAGTAATCTATTAGTTTTTCAATCCAGGCATTTTTATTTGTATTTTTCTAAACATACCTTTCAAATCAGCGACACACAGCCCAGTCAAAAGTGTTAGTAACAAAAACACACGTATGGCCATCCTGATTTAAGACATAACACATTAACACAAATGGATTGTAGAGGGGAGAACAGTGGTTGACAGTAGTGTATATTTTATTTTGTTACTGTACTTAAAGCTGCCCAGAAGGCACACAGTGTCATATGTCATTGATATTTGGTTATATTTCAGTTGCAACATTGGGTGACCAAATTCAAAGTCAGTACACTGGCTGGTTAAGTACAAATTTATTTTGTGTACTTTACTGGATAATTTTTATTATGGGAAACTTTTACTTTTTTTTTTTTTTTTTTTTTTTTTTTTTCAGTGAGCCTGTAAAATCAGTTTAGAAATCAAAATAAATGATTTATTAACAAATTAGATGAAGAGGATTGCAGCTCACTCACTGATTCAAATTATCCAGTCAGGGCAGGTCTCCAGTTAACAACTGACTTGAATTAACCAAGAACTCGATATTCTCATAACTTGATGGTGTGAAAAGTAATTTACTAATTCAGAATTGTAGCATTTATTACTGTAAATCAATATCATAATTAGGTCAGAAATGTCCGGTTTTGCAAACTAAAGCAACTGTAAAAAGGGCTATTTAAGCTTGATAAAAAAGATAACATTCCAAAATAGGCTTTACTAATATGAAGTGTCTATTTACACTAAGTGCAAATAGACCACAGAGGCTATTTAGACTGACTCTGACAACAATACAAAAAACTTCTGCCAATCAATAACTCCAGTGACATAGGTAGTAAAGTGTTTGTTGACTTCTTGATTGAAAGGAATTTATCAACGCCCGGGCTGAGGGGTTGCCTCAGTCATTGATGCAGTATCCGCAGGTGGGTGCCCTTGGTGACAAGCAGGCAGAGGTCGAGCACCCGGTGGCTTGGTGAACCCACGCCAGGGCAGAATGTGACTGATGGCCTCTGTCTGTCTCTGGACTGCCGAGAACTGCTGGGCCAATTCCTCGACAGTGTCCTCAAGGAGGTTGGGCTGGGAGGCGGGGGTGCCGAAAAAGTGAACTTTGTCAGAGGTGGTACTCCTGGACATAAATGAGGCCCTCCAAACCTTAGTGAGCTCCTCATGCACCTCTGGAAAAAAGGCACTGGGGCGTGGCGAGCTTTAAGGTTGCTACCCACACCCAGAAGCCATAAGTGCTCTGGCAAAGGTGGTTACAATGGACATTCTATCTTCTGGAGCGCCAAACGAGGCGCTAACCTTGCTGTGTGAGTGAGTGCCGTGCTTTGACATCTCCACGGGACCACACTTTGAGGAATCGGACTTCCATGGGGGCTGTCCCAGTGGAACATTCTGAACAGTAATCCTCAGTTCACCGTGGCTTCTAGCCAATGCAGTCGAGGAGCATTTATGGCCCGTCAAACTGGAAGGGGCAGACGAAGCTGCCACCTCGTAAACGAGAGGTGGGACTTAAGCATAGCCATAGTCATACACTTGAAATGAAGCCCAGGCACAAGAGGCAGCGATCGTACCCGTCAGAGAAAGACAAAAAGCCATGGCATCTAAAAGTACACAGTCAGAAAGACATCCCATGTAAGAAATGTGCTCTTTTAGATTGGCGTGCCCAGAAAAGCAAACACGGCACAACTGTGCACTCAGTGGGACACTGCACTTCACTGTTAGGCAAGAGATTGCCTATGCACAATACCTCCAAGACACATTTGTGCTAGTCTTCTTTCTCTATCTCTTCTACGTTGTATAATCGCTCTATGAGGCGAGGCTCCGAAGCAGAAATGTGAATGTGTGGTTGAACACCGCCTTATATATTCATGTGTCGGGGGAGTGGCGTGACGTAAATTCCACTCACCAATGTTCATTGTCTTTTCTCTTGGCTCAGAGATGATAGGGTCTTGAGTACAATCCCCCAAAATTACGTCACTTGACGTAACGTTATGGAAAAAGTCCTGTTTACTCTGTTACTGAAGCCTGATTTGTTCATGTTTGTGTAGCTGCACCAACCTATGACATTCTAACTTAGATATAAGTCAGCCCAGAGCATTTCATCAGAATCTCTCGACTAAGGTGACAGTCATTGATTTGCATGCAGTTTTATAGCATGGCAACTTACGACTTATGACTTGTCGCTGACGGCAATTATGGGGAACGCAATAAAGACCAGTCACTAAGACCATCACCACACTTGCAAATCAGAAGCCGTGAATGACAGCAGAGGTTCGTGGGCTGCTAAAGTCCAGAGATGAAGCATTCAGATCAGGGGATAATGCTGCCCTCAAAACAGCAAGAGCCAATCTGTCTTGCGGCATCAAGAATGTGAAACGGTCATATGCTCAAAAAATCAATAATCAGTTCACAGACAGCAGAGATGCACGGAACCTGTGGCAAGCCACCCAAACCATCAATGACTACAGGCCTGTAATGACAACACATCTCCCCCAGATGCACTTAACCACTTTTATTCTCGGTTTGAAATGCAGAATGAGACTCCTGCACAAAAGCTGCCCACACCTCCAACAACCAGTAATAAAGACCCTATCTTGGATTAACACATGCAAGGCTGCAGGCCCTAACAACATACCTGGCCGTGCACTAAGAGACTGTGCTGCACAGCTGACGGATGTCCTAACAGATATCTTCAACACCTCGCTGAGCCAAGCAGTCGTCCCCACATGTCTCAAGTGAAATCTAAATTTTAGTAACTTAGCTTTGTATAGGACTAAACAACTGCTCTTATGTCTACATAGTGTTGTATGTTATATTTGTTTATTTATGTAGCACCGTGGTCCTGCGAGACACGACATTCTGTTCCACTGTATGTCCACACATGTAGTGAAATGACAATAAAGCTCGACTTGAACTTGAATATGCATAACTGACAGCCCTTTAGAGCAGCCTCCAAAGCATACAGAGCTGCTCTGAATTCCTTGAAAAGGTAAGAGCACTCAAAATCAAAAGGTAAGAGGTAAGAGTTGTTGCTTTGACTTCCAACAAGAATCAGTTTGCATTGGTGTAGTATTTTTCATTAAAATTACATGTTGTGTTAAATTACAGATGTATTCAAAAGTAAATTAGTCATAGCAGATTTATTAAAAATTATAAAAAAAATTTCATTACGATTGTAATTTTACCCTGCTGTAGAAAGTACGTAAACATTTAACGCACCTGGAATTCAATGTATCAACCTCACAGAAGACCTTCACAATTCAGCAGTTATCTGCTTGTAAACAAAATAATACATGTTTTATACAAAACATAAATGATATTATAAATTTGTTCGTAAATAACAAAAAACATCAAATCAGGTATATTAACCCCTGACAAAACATTTGAAATAAAACATGTGCTGTTGTAGATATAAAAAAAATAATACACACCAGCAGTCTATGAAGAGTGTCAAATTGACTGAGATCAGAAGTGCTGCTTTATTTATTGCTGAATAAGTCCCTCCCAAACACATGATGTATTTGATATCCGAATATTTAACATAAATATTTAACCCTATTATAAGAGTCCCAGTGTTTTTTTTTTTTTTTTTTTTTCTCTTTTTTGTTCTTGTTGTTTTTGTCCACTTTAATTCTGATAATAGACAATTGAATACAGAATTTGGATAATACCTGTATAAATGTAATCAGAATTTTACAAATAATAATAGTTAGATTAGAATTTCTGTGAATTAGAATTTCTGTGATGATTGTTTTTTTTTTTTTTTTTTTTAGCAGAGAGGATAGGCCTAGTTTGTGATTTGGTCTTAGTGACTTAGGAATCCTCTTCACTACTCCTGATATATCACAGATTTAGGAGCTAGTTTTAGTGCTAAAATGCTTTGTGAAATACTCATTGAGCAAACATTTAGGAGTCCTTAAATTTAGGATTGACATGCTCATTATTTTTAAGATTTTCTCCTAAATCAGCAAGTTATGACCTACTTTAAGTTTTAAAATGTTTTGTGAATATGGGCCTTAGTCTTGTTTTCATTGGCACAATAAGGTACAATCTAGGCTTTCGGGGTCGTGGTTATGGATCTTGGCTCTGGTGAGTCTTACTGTGCAATGAACTGACAATCCCTAAACAATTCACTTTCTTAATGTGAAGTTCTTGCATCACAGTTTAATAGGATTTGAATTGTATAAATGTACAGTTCAGTCGTATTTACTGATAAATGTAATATGTGATAAAGTATCATTGACATTTTAAAACAAAATATTGAACAATTTCTGTTTTTTATTTATTTATATTTATTAGTTTTTATGAGTTATTTTTTATTAACATTATTATTTATTTTTTAATTTTCTCATGTCACTATAAAAGTGTGTGTGCTCAGTGTAAACTGTTTTCATTAAATACGGATACGGCTCTTTAAATAAGGAAGAACCATTTAGCAGACAGTAAATATAACAGTGGCACCATCTACTTATTGTCGTTTTAAGACCTTGCACAAGCAATTCAGTCCTCCTTGTAAAATCAAGGAGAGTTTCAGTGAGGACAGATATAAATGAGTTTGAAAAGCTCTTTTGAGCATTGTAGTTTTTATATTTAAAAAAATCTGTGGAATACACCACCATCTCGAATAATAAGTGAATTTACCAAATTTTTGACACATTATTCCCCACCTCCAGGCATATTTATAGAAAATAAACTCACACTGCTGCTCACAAGCTAGAACTAAAGTTCACCTTGCTCAGTCAGCTTGGTTCTGGTTCTGGTTCTCAACCCCCCCATGAAAAACTTGTTCTCCATCATTGATAAAGATCATGCATACATGATCTGAACAATCACACTATTGTCTTTTAGAATGTGAACGGTCTCCATAGCTGACTCTGATATTATTGCTGTTTATCACTATGAAGCTGCTTTGACATGATCCGTATGATAAAAAGCACAATACAAATAAAGGTGACTTGACTTGAGATGCAGTTACTGGAATATAATCAGATATCAGGATATTTCAGAAACTAAGGCATGCACTTTTATTTACTGCTGTTCCCTTTGCTCATATGGGATTTTTTTTTTTTTTTTTCATTTTGAAATGCAATGCATTTTTTTTAAAAATGTAGGCAAAGAGAGAGTGCTTTTACTTATCTGTATGTTGATTAATGTTAATTGTTATGCTGTTAAAAAACATCTGACTCATTGTGGTTAAATTTATTGATTCCGTTGCAGTTGTGGTTTCGCATATCAAAATAAAAGAAGTGGGAAAAGATGCAGATGTTTCTATAAAGTGCATTCACGTTTGTCTTATTTATTCATTCTTTTTTCCTTGTTCTTGAACAGAATTTGCGGGAACTTCTTATGATATAATCTAATGCTTATTCTGTGATCTTGCGATCAGGATGTAAACAGGGATCTTTAACTCTGTGGTTGGGTAAATTTGAGCTGTTTAGTTGTTTGCATATGCCATGTGTTTTGCAGGAATAACATGGATGATTTGATCTCAGAATTATAGAAATTGAGATCTGAGATTTTGTCTAGATGTAACATTTCAGGTAATGATGACCAGTTTTATTTATACTAATTATGTTACAGAGAGAGAGCGTGAGGCGAGCGGATCCATATGCAAGCTTTATTAGAAAACTTAGAGAAGATCCAACACAGGCTGGGTCAACCATTGTCAAACAGGTATAGTACAGGCAAGACATGAGAGTAATCCAAAAAGGCGTAAATTTATACGGTTGGTGATTGGTTCCAGGTGAAAGTTCAATGGGAGATGGGAAGTGTAGTCCAGGGGAAAGTGTGAAAGCCAATGTAATGAGCGGGCGACCTCTGGTGGTGAGCGGACGGAAGAGCACGGGCAGAGTTTGGAACAAATACAAATAGCAGGGGGGTTCTATACCCCTATGCTGAAAATAGTACAAGTACAATTTTACAAATTTTTGTCCTTAGCCATGCCATATAGACTAAGCGTGACCACTATCAGCCACATTTGGCACAAACATTCTTGCTATCTGGGGTGTTAAATCAGCTTTCATATAAAAATAAAATAGCTAGAATAAAAAGTCTTTATGCATTCATGACCTCAAGGATAGATTATTGTAATGCTTTATTGGGTGGTTGTTCTGCACGCTTAATAAACAAACTCCAGCTGGTCCAAAATGCAGCAGCTAGAGTTCTTACTAGAACCAGAAAGTATGACCATATTAGCCCGTTTCTGTCAACACTGCACTGGCTCCCTATTAAACATCGTATAGATTTCAAAATCTTGCTAATAACTTATAAAGCCCTGAATGATTAAGCTCCTCAGTACTTGAGCAAGCTCTTATCATATTATAGTCCCTCACGTCCGCTGTGTTCTCAAAATTCTGGCAATTTGATAATACCTAGAATATCAAAATCAACTGCGGGCGGCAGATCTTTTTCACATTTGGCGCCCAAATTCTGGAACAATCTACCTAACACTGTTCGGGAGGCAGACACAATCTGTCAGTTTAAATCTACATTAAAGACCCATCTCTTTAACCTGGCCTACACTTAATACATTTCATAATCCAAATCCGTTAAAGGATTGTTAGGCTGCATTATTTAGGTCAACCGGAACCAGGGACACTTCCTATAACACCTGATGTACTCGTTGCATCAGAAGAAGAATGGCATCTGCGCTAATATTAGTATCTTTCCTTCTTATTCCGAGGTCACCGTAGTCACCTGTATCCAGATCAGACGGTCCCCCGGATCTAGTCCGTACCCATCAGCACCCAGAAATATCCTCTACAGCCCTGAATGTCAGCAGAGACCACATCAACTAGATGAGCCCCAGAGACAGATCATCAGTGAAGACCTCATCACCTAGACGGCCATCGACGCAAGACAGCGAAAACCAGATGAGTCCTCTCCAATCTGACTTTGTGGCAACTTGGAACTCTTGCATCTACATTAATATTAGTCTGTTTGTTTCTTATTCCCAGGTCACCATAGCCACCAGATCCAGTCCGTATCCAGATCAGATGGTCACTGCAGTCCTCCGGATCCAGTCCAAACCTAGAGCAGATGGTGGATCAACACCTACAGCCAAATGTCAGCGGATACCATGTCAACTAGATGAGCCCCAGAGACAGATCATCAAGAAAGAACTCCTACCCTAAACGGCCACCGGCACAAGGCCATAGGCACCAGATGAGTCCTCCCCAATTTGACCTTGTTACAATATGGAACTCTTGCATTATTATTGACATTTTACTTTATTATTTTAATACTGTAAGGTTGCTTTGACTGTAAGGTTGCTTTGACAAAATTCTTGCAGTCATTAAATAATCGTGTTAAGTCAGCTCACTGATTAAGAAGTGGGACAAGAGAGGGTGAAATAAAAACATTTATGTGTCTTACATGTACTAAGCTACTGGTGTCGCAGTGCACGTATTGATGAGCACAACATTAAGTTGAAATAAAGTGAAGTTTTTAATAAGTCTCTACAAGACAGGTAGTACACAGGCAAAAGGAAGGAATACACATACAACCAGATAACTCCAAAGCCGGACAATGAGACGGCAGAGGTGCCAAGTAACGAAGTACAAATACTTTGTTACCTTAAGTAGAAATTTTGGGTATTATTTTTGATTTGGTTGGATGAGAAGTATAAACATATACTATTCCGACACCCTTGGTTTGTAAGCGATCCATCGCACCTGCACATGACACAAATCACGTCACACTCCAGCAAGGACATAGCCAGTGTTGGAGTCGATACTCAAAAAAAGATTATTTCTTGAAAGTTATTATTTCTGCATACTGACTTATTTATCAAATGGGTGATTTCTCTTCGTCCTCCTCAAATTAAGCTACAGTAGAGAGACATTTGAATAAATTAGCATTTGCGATTGACTATGTGATTGCTGTTGTGAAAACTCAATACTTATACAGAGCAACTAGTCATCATATCTTCCGCTCCATGAAACACATGTTAATGCTCAGTAGTACACATCAATGGTTCTTTAATGTATTTGCATTGTACTAAAATGCGTTTATTTTCAATGGACATATATGTAGTTGAAACATGTAGCCTAGTGCATCCAAAATTTTTCAACATTAACATTTTAAATGAATATTATAGTCACTATGGCATTTAGAAAAACATTTTTGGAAGAGGTGGGGTAGTGCAGAATAGGCCCCTGTGGCGCAGCCTGAGCTTTTGTCCTTCATGACATTTTTTTCCTTACATTACTTTTACACTTTAAGCAGTTTTGAAACCAGAAACCTTTTACACTTTTACTTGAGTAAAAAGCTTGAGTTGATACTTCAACTTCTACAGTCTTTTCTAAAGTCTTTTTGAACCCTAGTAACCCTAAAACTTCTATCAGAGTAATGAATGTGAATACTTTTAACACCTCTGTAAAACAGTGGACAGCCACAAACATATAAAGGCCGCTAATTACAAAGACAGGTGAATGTGATACACTGATGATTAGAACAACTCCAAATAAGGGCATAAGGACTAAACCAAAACACACAGAATGATGGGGGTGTTTCAACCGGGCTATGCTTTGATTCAACCTCCCAAATTTTCTATTTTTTAAAATATGCTTTTTACCTTGCCATCAGGGTTTTTTTTTTACATTTCAAAACGCATTCTCATGTTAGAAGACAGATTACATGTTCATATGTGACCAACAATTTTGCAACAAATATAATATCATAATCAAACATTATCAAAATATGCATAGACAGAGGTGACACATCTGACGGTGATGACGAAAACCTGAATTTGTAGTCATTTTAACTATAAAATACATTGAATCAAACAATTACTGTATTAAAACAAACACAACAGTATGTTATTGTTTATAAAGTTCAAGAGTTCAAGTGTTTTTGATATATCATTGGAATGAAAAAAACAAAACAAAAAAGCTGAAGTAATGTATGTAATATTACACCTACATTTCTGCAAGTACTAATAATAAAAGAATAAAAAATAATTACAAGTCTGTCTCAGCTATATCTCACCTTAGACAATGTATGACAAAGGGATGTTCAATGCAGTGGAAAGTACTATTTTGATAACTACTGCTTGCATGCTGTTCTGTAAGTTTCTTGAATAACTAACTATCTTTGCTGGACACAACTGACAATCGATTCCATTTTTGCCTGCCAAAATCCAACAGATGCTGTAAGGCACCCTTGTTTTTCTGGTCTTCTCCTCTTTTCCTCAGATCTTCCAGCTTCTTTATCCATTCATCTTTTCCTTCCTTCTTCAGTCTGGGAATCAAGAAATCCAGATATTGAAGAGTGAAAGCGCTGTCTGCTTTTAATGCGATCTTACACAGATTCATGATGATCATATAAGCTTCATGCAGCAGGTCGGCCTTTTCGTTTTTAGTCTTCTCTAGATCGCTTTCCAGATTTTCTTCTATATCTGTTTTATTCTGAGGCTGTTTACAGTTTTTTTGGTTAAAGCGTTTTTTAACAGACATCATCTGTTTAAGCTCATTAAATGTCATGGTGACTTCATTTGTCTTTGTCACATATTTTTTGTTCTCTTTGACATGTTTTCTGTAAAGACACTTCCCTGAGCACACAATGCAGTGGTTATCATCCATGACTTCACAATCCATGAGTTTACTGGGAGAGACCCACCAGCAGCCCCATTCATGACAGTTTTCCTGACAGATGGAGCAGCAGGTTGCGTTTCTGTTCCACCATGATTCATTTTCAATGGGGACTTTTTCTTTGAAAACTCTCCTAATTATAAACTCAAAGTTTTCACCTTTCTCAATCTTCTCTCTGTTCTGTCTGAGGGCTTCCTGGATCTGAATCAGTTCTTCAGCTTTTAACTCCTTCTCAAAGATTCTGTCCATCAGATTAGAGACACAGGCCTCAAGTCGCCTTCGCTCTTTCAGAACATCTAATGTCATCTCAACACTTTTCCTGTTCTTTTCATCCAGGAGTGTGAAGAACTGATTCATGGATCTTTCTCCCATTTCCCAGGCTGATCTGAAACTTTGCTCATACTTTCTGATTCTTTTCTCCTTCTGCTGGTTGTTGAATAAGAAGTGAACAGGTTGATTGTCTTCATCTCTTCTGCAGGGGATTTCTGCTTTATTAATGGCATTGAGAGCATCTGTTGGAGGTCCTCCACCTGACTGTGTGAGTAGAAACACTATGTTGTTCTCTATATCTTTACCAAACAGAGACAGAACTGAGTGAAATATGTAATGCTCTTTTCCAGAGAGTCGATTCTGAGAAGACTTCATCACAAAACACACTGCATCAATATAATGAATCCCATCATCATCTGAGAATAATCTGATCAGATATTCGGAAATCTCTCTGTCTTTCTCGTATCCTTCAGTGTCTCCGTATCCTGGAGTGTCAATGATGGTCAGAGATGTTGGGTTTTCTTCAACAAATACCTCATAGATTGTGATCTCAGATGTCTGTGATTGTGTTTGATCTTGATTTTCTTTTTCTTCTGTGATTTGATAAAACTCTTCATCCTCAAACTTCACTCCCAGTAAGTAGTTGATCATGGTGTTGATCATGGTTGTTTTTCCAGTGCCGGTTTCTCCCACCAGCAGTATGACTTTGTTCTGCTTGTTTCTGTCTCTTCTTCCATATGTCCATTGTCTGACCTTTCTATTCATCCTATCGATGTATTTTGTTTCTGTGTTTAGTTGGTAAAGTGCTGGGGGACCAGGATTCATGAGAGTGGCATCATGATGTGATCTGCAGAAGAGAAAATTTATTTAGCATGCTATTTTAATATTTTATTGTATTTATTAATTTATTATATTATATTTTAAAATGTATTGTGGTATAAAGTACATATCATTGGAAATGTCTGAGTCTCAAGATTTCTTATTTGGGGGTTATTTTGTGAAAGAATTAATTCTTACACAATGAAATGTGGAGGCTGTTTGTGGAATAACGCCTAAAATATACACATATATATATATATAAAAAAATAAGTAGCCTACAGTGCATTTTTTTTACAGTGACTTCTATAACTTTTTGATACTTTCATATTTTGAAATGAGTCCACTCCTGCAATAATCTGCCAATGAGTTTCTTTAAAGAGTCCAAACATATGTCTATATTAAAAATGTGTTCATAAATTATAAGAATTTAGGTTTAGATATTAAGTGCACTTTCATGTCTATATTCAATGGGGTGACAGTTAAATGGTTAAACAGCTCTTTAAATCAATTTATACTATGGGGGCCGTTAAATGCTTGAATCTGATTGGCTGACAGACGTTCTAATGGTGTGCATTATTTTCAGGGAAACACACGGCGAACATAATTTCAGGCAGCACTTGACCGCATTACATGTCTGTATCAATTTGCCACACAATTAATTTTTTTTCAAAGATCCTTACAGCCTAAAAAAACAAAATAACCAAAACTCACAAAGAAACTGGCCTTACTAATAAATACAGTAAACAATAGGATAAAAATTATTTCCATGTTTTTGCCACAATATTACATTTTATTATGCATGGAAAGCACATACTCTATTTCTCCCACTCTCTCTTTCTTACAGACGCACACACATACAGTTTGCACACAAGTTAGCATACATGCTAATTTTACTAGCACTGCTCTGATGATTAAAAACTTAAAAACTACATGACATTGCTCACAAGTGAGGTAACAACAGCGTGGTCTTGAAGAAAATGAACTTAGTTTCACTATTAGTAGAGACACTGCTGCCAATCACTTTTGAGATATGTAAAGACTCAGAGAAGTAATTCACCAACTTAATCTCTCTCTCCCTCTCGCTTTCTGTCGGTCTGCCTGATGCTGGTCTGTCTAAACTTCATTATTAACTGCATTAGTTTGCTATCAGTGGCTCAAGTGTCGTGACTAGGTCTAAAATGACGTTTTGGAACTAGCAACAAAGGCATTGGGCTGCATAAGAAATTAATCCTATTCACAATAGCAGTTTAAGGACAAAAACGGATGAATGTCTTGAAATATATCATCTGATTGATGTCTTTAGGTGTGGTAACCGTAGTATAAGTAGAATAATTGACTTTGGTCTGTTGAAGTCTACGAAAATAATGTACACCCGAGCAGTGTTGTTTTTGACAACCATCTTAGATTTAGTCTTAGTCTTAGTCTTTTGGACTAAAATGCTTATTAGTTTTAGTCAAATTTTAGTCACTTCTATATGTGGTAGTTTTAGTCCAATTTTAGTCGACGAAAAGTCAAAAAGGTTTTAGTCTAGTTTTAGTCAAAAAAGGGGAAAAAGTAGTCTTTTAACAGATTAATGTAGGTCAGTAAGTATTTTGCTGTTGGGTAGTGTCACTTGTAAGTTCTGAAAATAGCAGATCTATAATTCAACACAATGTGAGCTTCCGGATCGACTATTTTCACCAATAATTACAATAATGTAGGAAGAAAGACAAACAAGGATGGAATGCTAAAACGGCTTGCCATACTAGTATGGCAAAGAGTATTTAATGCTAAAACGGCTTGCCATAGCGGCAAATACGTTTTAGGTTTTGATTGGCATGCACAATAAGCAGAAATGTCATGCATTTTAAACGTGTGACGGACCACCCACTAACATTTTCGTCTATTCTCGTCTCGTCAACGAAAACTCACACACGTCTCGTCATGTTTTAGTCATCAACGAGCTATTTTTATCTCGTCATCGTCTCGTTATCGTCATGAAAAAAGTGGCGTCAACGAAATGATTTCGTCATCGTCATCGTTGACGAAAACAACACTGCACCCGAGGTGGTGATACGGCCACAACGCAAATTTTCTATGAACTATTTCGATGAATTTAACAGCCGATTCCTTGTGTAATCAATTGTTATGACCTTGAGATATTATGTGCATTTATATTACCGTTATTGTATGTGTATTTGATCTCCCTGTCTGTGTGTATGGTGCATTGGACCTACAATAAAACTATATAAGTTACATATACAAAATATTACATTACTGTGAAATTATCATAGAATATATAATTCAGTATATTATTCAGTTCATTTGATCATTAACAGAATAAATAAATAATTGAATAAAAACAGAAAAGTAAAAAAAAAACAATGATGCACATTCTTTTTTTCATAATTTTGTAGACGTAGAGTTAATAATAATAATAATAATAATAATAATAATAATTTTATGTAAACAAGTTAAATTACCATCTTATTCTGACCGAAGTGACTTGAACACACCTGAAGTTGTAATTATGACTTGTCAACATGTTTGTGTTCACTCTGTTAACCAGTTGGAGGTGGTGATTGGTCCTGCTAAGCACATTATTCTGATATAAGGATCGCTCCAAACACTAGTCCTCTGCCTTTGTGCCTCACTGCCATTGTATTTCGATTGCATTCTAATAGAATGTGTTTTTCTCCACTATTGTTGGTTTTGTTGTCGTTTGATAGTGAACAAGTGTTGTACCAGAGAGATATTTTGAGTGTAGTGAAACTGTGATTGTGTTTTTATTGTAAACCCAACTTCTGACTCTCCTTTTTTTCAGTTTTACAAAAGTCAATTATAGTTTGTGGATACCATTGAACATGTTAAAGATAGTGGACCGTCTCTCTATTCATACAGTGATCAGCTATTTCCAGATGTTCCTTAGCCTTTGACATTAAAAATCCCACTCATTCTCACAACAAAAGCATCAGATAATGATAATGGAAATCATGCCACAAAATATCACATCATGATTGCAAAATTATGTCCAAGCATACAATTTCATGACAATAAAATATCAATGGTGTTTTTATTTAGTTATATATTTATTTATTTTATTATAGGCAAATGCAAAGCCCCAATGAAAGCCATGCATCTACTTAAGCATCACAATAAAGATATATGCATGTATCGCTTTTGCCATTGATGTAATGATGAGCAAAAGTCATGGACATGCTGCATTTATCTGCAGTGCACAGTTTGTCCTGTGGTGGCATTCGTGAAATAAGTCATTTATTGTGCTATAATTGTTATTTGTTTGTAGAGGACATTTGTTAAAGCAAGACTGTATGCAGCGCTGCCCTCTTTACACTTTGTTTTGTTAATGGCTTTTCTTAGAGGAAGGACTCTGATAGCGATGGGACATCATTTATGAATCATGATCTGCAAAACTGGCTAATGATATGTGTTATTCACAACCAACAGATTGGCAGATGTTCATTTGATGTTAAAAAGTAGAAATGTCATAGATTAGAAGTGATTTATGACACTAACCTGTTGCTTTGCACACGTTGCACTTCAGTTTGGTCAGACACTGAGCTTATCTTCTTTCCGTGTTCTTTATTCGACATTGTAGAAGATGAATCTGCAAGATATGATACACTTTTTACATTAGTGTTTTAGAAGGAAGGAAACATGATTTGAACAAACTGCTAACCCTAAGCATGTATTTTCAATCTGTAAATAGCTTTGCATTTATTTATTTTGCAAAATGCCTCCACATAGTGGTATGATTCATCAGTTGCAGGCTGACCTAAACATCATCAAACCTATAACAGCTGATGCAAAAAAAACAAAAAAAAAAAAACATTAAATAAAAAAATCTATTTTTAGGATGGCAAAATTTGAAGATGATTTTGTAAAATCAAAACATTACAGATCGGCATCGGCATGGGTTTAAACAATGTTTATCATGGATGTTCAGTGAACCATCAACAATAATTGCAGCCTTTCCCAACATCTTTTATTGTGACGGCACAGTTGTTATTAGTAAACAATCCCACACCACACCATTGAGCACTAAATATAATTTTGCACAAATATGCATTGTTTCAAATGGCATAATTAAACTGAATATCTAGAACACAACATACACTCCATTTAACCAAGACTCATTGGACATATGTGAAATATGCTGCACTTTAATGAAAGAGGCATTATAAGTTAGATTGTAGATGTGTGTATATTAAACAATCAGTCTCATTTTTTGTAAAATTATATTACATTTACCAATCTGTGGTTTGTGGTCAGATGTTTTAAACCCTACAGTAATGGATTGAGAAAATCAGGATGATTAAAAGATCAAGAATTCAGAAGTCATGAAACTTTGTTTCACTTTTTGAATTAAAATGGCTGTTTTTGTAAAGATCCTATCTATTCATTATCTATTACATGTTTAGAGAGGTATGGTGTGGAGTTGATGTATGTGTTATTTTTTAACAATAAATATGATTAACAAAATGAATCTAAAATGTAATCAAATGTATTCTATTGCCATTACAGCTCATAGTAGTGTGGTGACTTCTAATTCATACCGTCTAGAGTGAAGATAATGATTTCAAACTAGTGGAAATCATATTTCATAGTTTGAAACACATGGTGAAATTTTTTACTGCCCACAATTTTTTAATGGAGAGTCATATTTTCTAAACATTACATTCACGAGTTCGCGCTTACATATAATTAGCCGGAGAATAGAAATGCATGTTTGGCGTGCTGTCCGGTGAAGGGCTCCGAGCTCGGGGATGGCCCGAACCCAGAGTACCCCCCAATAGGAGTAGTGAGAACTCGGAGTGAGGAGATGGGGTGGTGGAGGGTTACTGATAAACCATCAAGTGAATGGAGGTGAGTCAGCTGTATTTAACCTATGGCGCTGATTGACTTGAGTGGGCTCCTCTTGTGCTGTTTACGCTAAGTATCTGACGCGCTTCTCCCGAACTTTGTTAATGAAACATCATTTCACGAGTTCGCGCTTACATATAATTAGCCGGAGAATAGAAATGCATGTTTGGCGTGCTGTCCGGTGAAGGGCTCCGAGCTCGGGGATGGCCCGAACCCAGAGTACCCCCCAAAAAGCAAATAGATAGAAGGACAGCCGCCGGATTAAAGACACCCCCCAAAATAGACACTAATGTGACGGGGGCTGATCATCGGTAAGTTGGCAGGTAGGCAGGCCAGAGTGCTCTGGTTTGAGGCTACAGTCAGGTAGGCCCTGCCAGCTGTTGATGTTGAAGTACGTGGTTTGGGGTCGGAAGGACTACTGAGATGATAGGCGGGAGATTATGGCACGTGGCGTTGGATAGATGAGTCTCGCTTGTGGGCGGCGAGTATGTAGGCCCGACCGGGAGGGCTCTCACCGGCGGGGAGGCAGAATGAAAAGCCCGCCTGGGAGGGCTCTCTTGGCAACGATGGGAGATCAAGACTCCTAGCATTGCACCAGGCGGGGGGAAGGGAGAGTTTAGCCCCTGGGTGGGGGGGGGATGAGAGAAAAACCTGCCTGGGAGGGCTCTCATGGCAATGATAGGAGATCGACTCCTAGCATTGCACCAGGCAGGGTGTAGGCGTAGCGTTTGGCCCGCCCACTGGGTGGGAAGGGGAAAATGAACGAACCTGCCTGGGAGGGCTCTCATGGCAATGATAGGAGATCAAGACTCCTAGCGTTGCACCAGGCAGGGGGAAGGTGTAGCGTTTGGCCCGCCCGCTGGGTGGAAAGGGGAAACTGAACGAACCTGCCTGGGAGGGCTCTCATGGCAATGATAGGAGATCAAGACTCCTAGCATTGCACCAGGCAGGGGAAAGGTGTAGCGTTTGGCCCGCCCGCTGGGTGGAAAGGGAAAACTGAACGAACCTGCCTGGGAGGGCTCTCATGGCAATGATAGGAGATCAAGACTCCTAGCATGGCACCAGGCGGGGACGTTGCATCGGACAGAGGAAGGCATGACGTTTGGCCCGCTGGGCGGGAGGCGGAAGGACAAGCCCGCCTGGGAGGGCTCTCATGGCAATGATAGGAGATCGGGACTCCTAACATTGCACCAGGCGGGGGGAGGAGGCGTAGAGTTTGGCCCACCGGGCGGGAATGGAAAACTTGCCTGGGAGGGCTCTCGTGGCAATGATGGGAGATCACGGCTCTTAGCGTTGCATCGGACAGAGGAAGGCATAGCGTTTGGCCCGCTGGGCGGGAGGCGGAAAGACAAGCCCGCCTGGGAGGGCTCTCATGGCAGCTATGGAGATTAAGACTCCTAGCATTGCACCAGGCGGGGGGAGGAGGCATAGAGTCTGGCCGGCCGGGCGGGGAAAGTGAAAGAACCTGCCTGGGAGGGCTCTCATGGCAATAATGGGAGATCAAGACTCCTAGTGTTGCACCAGGCAGGGGAAGGTGTAGGGTTAGGCCCGCCGGGCCGGGAGGGAGAAAAGACCCGCCTGGGAGGGCTCTCATGGCAACTATGGGAGATCGAGACTCCTAGCATTGCACCAGGCGGGGGAGATAGGCAGACCTGGAGTGGGAAGGTTACTTTGGATGGCTTATGGGCCGATGAGGGTTTGGTGGGCTTCTTTGATATGTGACTGGCTAGTTCTGATTTAGCTCTGAAAGGCTTCTGATGACCATCTTCCTAGGGTTTGGATCTGCTGTTTGGAGAGGCCTTTTCTGGGCTGCTGATGTTGCTGCCCCGATGCAAAAAGAGTGGCTTGAGAAATTTCCTGCTGGGATGCCTGATGATTGCAGGACGGACTTGAGATGTTTTTTGGAACCAGAAGCGATTAGCAGGTCTTTTGGCTTCGTCTAAGAACAAGGGCTCGTGGGGGGATTTAGCCTGGGTATTTCTGAGGCAGAGAAACTGAAGGATGGACTGGTAGGGTTGGATTGGAGAAGGGAGGTTGAAGATGTCGATGAGGTGGCCTTTTTTGGCTTGGTCTGTCTTGCTTTGTTTAATTAGGAAGGAAATTGTACCGTTATCGAGTACTGTTAAATCTGAAATGGTGGGGTTGGCATTTGGATCAAATTTAGAAGAGATGGTGAGTTCCAAGCATCTGATGAACTCAAAGAAGGCTAAAATGAACATGGCATCGAATGTCCGGGCAGTACTGAGAGGCTGGTAACTGGCGCGGAGTGTGTGGATACATTTGTGAGGATGTCTAGCATTATGGGAAGTCTAGGGTCGGGCCAGGTGGGCCTGGATCGTTGAACCCCCTGATCAGTAGAGAGGTTTGTGAGTTATTTATTTCGGGAGAGGGTGCCCCGAACATCAGCTTGTGGAAAAATTGAAGGCCGCTCAGGTAGCCCTTGATGGATCCGGCTTGGAGTCCCTTGATCCTGTCGAAAAAAGAGATGAATGAGGTGATTGAGAGTAGGGACAAATCCGGGAAGGGTGTGTTGTATGAGAGGTAGAAAGCTTTGAAGCATTTCCACGCAGTTATGTATGACTGGGGTTTAGGGGAATCTTAATCCTGAATAATGAGGAACTGGAGTTGGGGATTGTTCCGCCTCTGGAGCCAGCATCCTGAATTTCTGCCAGTATCTGTGCTCGGATGCTGTGGGCCACTTGGGGAGGCTCTGAAGCTGTGGCATTTGATGGCACGGGCATTGGTGTTGCAGTGAAGAGCGAGTACTGTGGTTGGAGGAGTGAGCTGTAGGAGGCTGGTGGAGGGGCTGTGTGAGACAGCCAGTGCGGCCAGGTGCTCGCTTGAGCTGCGAGCCCCGAGCTGACGGCAGCGGGAGGCGAGGCTGTGTGAGGCGGCAAGTGCGGCCAAGCACTCGCTTGAGCTGCGAGATCTGATCTGACATGAGCTGGAGGCGGGGCTGTGTGTGACAGCCAGTGCGGCCAGGTGCTTGCTTGAGCTGCGAGCCCCAAGCTGACGGCAGAGGGAGGCGGGGCTGTGTGACAGCCAGTGGGGCCAGGTGCTCGCTTGAGCTGCGAGCCCCGAGCTGACGGCAGCGGGAGGCGAGGCTGTGTGAGGCGGCAAGTGCGGCCAAGCACTCGCTTGAGCTGCGAGATCTGATCTGACATGAGCTGGAGGCGGGGCTGTGTGTGACAGCCAGTGCGGCCAGGTGCTTGCTTGAGCTGCGAGATCCGAGCTGACGGCAGCGGGAGGCAGGGCTGTGTGAGGCGGCAAGTGCGGCCAAGCACTCGCTTGAGCTGCAAGATCCGAGCTGACAGGAGCTGGAGGCGGGGCTGTGTGTGACAGCCAGTGCGGCCAGGTGCTTGCTTGAGCTGCGAGATCCGAGCTGACGGCAGCAGGAGGCGGGGCTGTGTGAGGCGGCCATTGTGGCCAAGCGCTCGCTTGAGCTGCGAGCCCCGAGCTGCCGGGGGCGGGCGGCGGAGCTGATACTGGTGGCCAAGCGCTTGTTTGGGCTGCAAATTCCACAAGAAAAGAGGTTGGTGGCCAGGGCTGAGATTGGCAGACGAAGCAGCCAAACGCTCGTTTGGGCTGCGGGCCCAGGCATTGCTTGAGGAGGAGCTGCCGTGGAGGGCTGGGCTGCGGCCATTGTTCTGTGTAGGGTTGTTTGATTCCGAAATTTTTGGAATCAATTTCGATTCCTGGTTCTGAATCGATTCCTCACTGTTGTTTTCAATTCTTGCCATTTAAATTGGAGGAAGCTAATTTTGCAATGACTGCAGGATATTGAAGTCGAAGAAAGTAGCTTTCTCATAATATGAAGCTTCATTGTAAAAATATTTGTACAATATTTTTGTAGCTCTGACAGATTTTAAATGGTAATTTGTCTGCATTGCCCATGGAATTAGTCATAACCCAGGGCTCAGCAGTGGACATGCATTTATTGCAATACTAAAACAAATCATGAAGTGTCTAATGTCCACAGTTCGGCTGAATGATATTTACTTTAACAGTATGCATTGCACAAAATAAGCAAACAATCCGTCGTGCAGCGCTCAAATTTGTGGACAACATGAGTGACTCCCATCGTAAAATAACTTATAGTTTTTTGGACTAGTTCATTAAAACGATCTAACATCATTTTAATATCAGTGAGCAAGAGCCGAATGAATGGGTGCTTCAGACGAGCTCGGTAATGATCATTCCATTCAGTTTATTTTCATGAATCGACGAAAACGTTCGGCAACATCTGATGACTAGCAGCTGAGATATGCAGCCTTCGTGGGATGCAGTCTTTCGTTTGACAGGCATCTATATATGTAGATATAAGTTGTTGAACTGAACACGGCTCTGAATAAGGAGTCAATTCCCCTTGATGGGATCGATTCCAAACTTTAGAATCGACTCTCGATTCCTAATGCTTCGGAATCGATTCTTTGGAATCGATTCCCAGCCCTGTGAGAGGCCTCGCACGGGAGAAAGACATTGGCGTCGGCGCGGCCGGAGGTTTGTGTTTTCTTTTGGTCGACTTTGGGGTTAGAGGGGGAGAGGTTAGTTAGTTGCAGATTATTGTACAAGTTAAATAATTCTGTTTTGTTTAACTTGCTTGAAGGCTGGACATCGGATTTTGCCAGCGCTAGTTTCATACTCGCCATAGTCGGTTTCTCTATGGGTGGAATTGATTGCCTGACCGAGCGGATGATGCTGGGGAATCGGCTGGTGTTCTCGCCGATGGAGGCGAGGGCAGGCCGAGGCGTTGTGAGCCTGTCCGGGCCGAGCGGCGGCCGCGAGATGAGGCCTGGGGCTCAATTGAAGCGAAATGCGGGGAAGACACGGTCTTGGAGCCGGCCGGAGGAGAGTCGGAATCGTCTTCTCTTGTGGCAGTTTGTCTTTGCGACGTAGTAGCGGACGGGCGAACCAGTTACTGATAAACCATCGAGTGAATGGAGGTGAGTCAGCTGTATTTAACCTATGGCGCTGATTGACTTGAGTGGGCTCCTCTTGTGCTGTTTACGCTAAGTATCTGACGCGCTTCTCCCGAACTTTGTTAATGAAACATCATTTAGTGAAATACATGTCATTTTAAAAAAGCAAACTGTGTGCAGAGATTGTATTTTGAGTCTCTCATATGTGTTTTCTATATAATTTAAATTAAACCCACCTAAAGTCTTTAAAAACAGCTGTGCTCACAGTATGACTCTCACAGAAGATTTTAGCAGTGTCCTGTGTGCAACAAGATTCATTTACTATTTTCTGAATGTAATATTTGTACAAACAACCAATGTATAATCATCTGATTATAAGAGAAATATTATGTTGTCTAATCAATTAGAGACAAAAATTAGCTAGAAGTAAAGAAGTATGAATTTTCTTACCTGCAGCGAATGAAGAGTGATCAGTTGAAATGCTGCTCTATTTAAATTTGCCATCCCAGTTTAATTTTAGCATGAGTATATAAGGAACAAGATACTTTCACATCTGTATGCTACTGTGACACTGTCATCTTTTTTCGGAAGTTTGGACAGTTTATTTTACTGGAAATGTTACTTTTCCAGCTCATTCAGTGCCCTGAAATATCTAGGTACTTTCTCTTGTATTATTTTATTGTTTCTGATCTGGGCAGCATTTCCCAAAACCACCGTTAGCGAGTCGTTAGATCCACTGAACTCTATTGGAAATGACAAAATTTGTGACCTTGTCTCAGATCCCAAAAAAAAAAAAAAGGTTTATAATAATGTTCAGTTGTAAGTCATTTATAAGTGATTAGTTAGTGATGAAATAGTCATTTACACAACATTCACAAATGATTAACAAGTCATAATGCTAACAATGTGTGTATGTTTTGTTAATTAATTTACAAGTGTGTATACACACACACACACACACACACACACACACACACACACACACACACACACACATCAGTGAGCAGAAAGCAAGTTTGTAGTGAATTATGTAAAATTGCACCATCTCTCAACTTTCAGAGTTTAGTTGTGATACAATGATACAATATACATATACATCATTTATAGAATTGAAAAGTCACACTTATACCTGTTTGACCACACATGCAGTTAAAAAATATTGTGATATTATTGTTTTTGTAATATTGTGATCATTATTGGCACATTTTGTAATAATGACTCATCAGTGCAGCATCTCATAAGAAATTAATTTAGACTACAAATCGCAAGCTTATTTATTTTTTTTATTTAGTTAGTTAGTTAATTAGTTAGTTAGTTACATTAATTAAGTCATATCATGATTACAGTTTATATTCAATCAAATAATGAGCCTTATCATACCAATATCTAATTGCAGAGTGTTTTAGATGACCTCCTGCCATCATGTAAGTGTTGCTGTTATAACACTTTTTTTCTTCATTAATGTTTTTACCATTCAAAGAGCATGAAAATACAATGGAAAATACAAAATGCATTGGAAAAGCATTCCATAATATTTTATTTTGCATACCTGTCAAAAACAAAAAACAAAACAAAAAAAACAACAACCCTGAACTAAATAGAATGCCCCACTGCATTTTAACAAAATGACAGTTTCTTTAAATTTATTTTGAATTTATTGTCAGTACTGGGCATGCAGTTCACATGAGGGTATGTTGTTCTGTGTATGAATGACCGTGTTCGACCACTGAAGCCCATTTTTGACCCAGGAAAAACCCAGTAGTCTGACGTTAGAAATAAAGCCTTGGCTTCAAAAACTGAGGATGTGAAACCACTTAAATAACATTAGCATTATGCTTTTTAATAGTTCTCCCATTCCTTTCCTCTTCAAACAGCAAATATGCTTTATGTGAGAACATCTAAATTAACTGATTTAATGTCAAAGTCACTTAATCTGACTATATCATCAAGCATTACCCAATGGTTTAGATACTTCATTATAAACCCCTGCAAAATATACAGTTACCATTACCCAAGTTGTGCTGCTATAATCAATACATATGATCTATCAACCCGGTATCACGTCAAAGCGTGAAATAGACACGTTGGTCCATTCGAGGAAACATGTGAGTGTCACGTTTTGCCTCCTCTAAACGTGAAAATGACACGCATGTATAAAATGGAGTTATCATTGGAACACCACCAGGGGCGGTAATTTTTCCCCAATGTCAACAACTCCACACGGATTAAAGACAAGCGATATAGTGCATTAAAAAATGGATTTAGATCGCTTCAAGACGCATAAAGTTAAGGTTTCCGTCTCGTATAATCGTCAATTTGTGAGTGAAATTATAAGATTGACATTTGTCTGTCATGGGAAAGGGATCATGTAAAAAATCCACACTGTTAGCCTACCATATTTTTTTACCATAGTAAATGACCTTCGATCATGTAATGTGTAGTCAATCCCTTACGAAAATGACCATGTTTTAGTGTAGTAATTAAGTATTGATTACTATTTGTATAATCACAGTTTTACTACAAATGCCATGGTTAAACTATGGGTAAGTTAGTGTAGCTAAATTAATTTGTTGTTACCATGAGTTTACTACAGTAACCATGTTTTTTTTTTTTTTTCTCGGTTTAATTTGTAGTATTACCATGGTTACCCACATGTAAAAAAAACACAAAAAAAAACAACAAAAAAAACATAATACTGTAATACAGTATAATGCATGGTTCAAAAAATATAGTGTTTACTAAAAATTACTATAGTATTTTTTAATGTGAGTCATTTTTGTAAGGGATGCTCAGTAACCACAATATATAGCCTATATCTCCCATTTTAAATGTGGTTTTATTGAGGTATTTCTAGTTAAAGCACATAACCACAACATTTAGTATGGGTTTACCTCAGTAAGCGTAGTTTTACTGTGGTATTTGTAGTTAAAGTACTTTAACAACAACAATTACTGTGTTTTTACCACAGTAACTGTGTTTATTGTATACTATATGTAAAGCACAGTAACCAATGCTTGCTACACTTTAATACCTTTTTGTGAAGTGATTGTAATTAATTTTTTTTTCTGTCTTGCAGTTACATCAGATCACATACTCCACAACAACCAAAACAATAATCCAAAAATAATAATCCAAAAGCTCCCTTACAAAGCTCTCTAGCTCTCTCTCTCTCTCTCTATTCATTTTACTGAACAAGTCCTTCAAAGGTTCAACCCTTTGTTGAACACATTTAGTTATAACCAGTTTGCTTTAATGAATGCATCCTTGTTTTATGTGTTGTTAATATTTTTCCTTAGAGTCCTTCCTCTCAAATCTCCTTTTGTCACAGATCATTTTTAACACACCGTCTCAGCATGTATATATTTCTCTTTGTTTCAGCTGAAAAGCAAGTCCAAAGGAAGGCCTGTCATGGGATTTGAATTCGACCATCTTGTGCATTTATGGAGAAGACCAAAACATGTACAGTATGAAGAAGAAAAAACGGTTTTTCACTTTCCAAGGAAAAGTTTTGCCAGACCAGCTTTAAGATATCTCCTAGCTTCTTTATTGGCTTCATCAGCTTCAGCATTTCTCCTCATTTTCTCCAGCTCTCGCACCCAGTTTACTTTCCCAGCCTCCCTCACTCTGGGGATGAAGAAGTCGAGATGCTGGAGAGTGAAGGCAGAGTCTGGTTTTAATGCATTCTGAGACGGATGTCTAATGGTCCTGTAAGCATTGAACAAAAGAATTGACTTTTGGTCCTCAATCTCCTGCAGATCTTTGTCAAGATGTTCCATCAAAACTGAATATGTCATGGTTAGGTGTTGGGTGTTTTCATATTTCTTTCTAAAATCATTAAAATCCACTAATGTGCTTGAGATTGTGCTCACATATTTTTTGTTTTCTATGACATGTTTGCTGTGATGACACTTCCCTGTGCACACAGTGCAGTAGCCTCCTCTCATTACTTCACATTTGCTGGGATCAGAACACTTCCAACAGTCAAACTCATGGCAGTTTTCCTCACAGATGGTGCAGGTTGTCGCCTTCCTGTCCTTCCATGACTTGCTCTCAATTTGCACCTTTATTTTGACCATCTTTTCTACCACAATGGAAAAATTTTTACACCTGTCAACATTTTCCTTGTTTTGTCTCACTGCTTCTTGAATCTGAATTATTTCAGACTTCTTTGACTCGTTTTCTTGTACTCTCAGCTGTAAGTTGTTGAGGAATGGTTCAAAACAAATTCGTTCCATCAGGACATCTAGAGTCAACTCCAAACTTCTTCTGTTATTTTCCTCTAGAGACTGAAGGAAATTCATCATGCCTTCCATGCTGTCTTCCCAGGCGTCTCTTTGAGCACGAATGTAACGCCTCTCAGTGTGACGGCCTTCAGTCTGCCTGTTGTTGAATAAGAAATGAACAGGTCGGCCACTTTTGTCTCTTCTGCAGGGGATTTTAACTTTATTAATGGGACTGATGACGTTTATGGGTGGCAGACCATCAGAGTGTGTGATTAAAAACACAATGTTGTCCACAATGTCTTTCCCAAACAAAGACAGAATTGAACTGATAATGTAATGCTGTCTGTCTGAGAGACGATTCTTAGCCGCTTGGATCACAAAACACACAGCATCGACTTCACAAACTCCATCTTTGCTCTGAATCAGAGTGGCTAAAGCAACTTCCAGATCTGTGTCCAGTCCTCTAGTGTCTCCGTAACCTGGAGTATCAATGATGGTGAGCGATATGGGACTCTTAACAGAAAAGACCTCATACATGGTGATTTCAGAGGTTTGTGATTCTGATTGATCTCTGGTTGCTTCTTCTGTGATTTCATACCATATTTCATCCTCAAACTTCACTCCCATCAAGTGGTTGACCATGGTGTTGATGAGAGTCGTCTTACCAACACCGGTCTCTCCCACCAGCAGAATAACTTTGTTTGTTTTGCTGGCGTCTTTTTTCCCATAGGTCCATTTTCTGACATTTCCATTTTCATCAAGCACTTTTCTGTCTGTATGTAGACGGTATCGTTTTGGAGGACCGCCATGAATCAGAGTTGGTCTGAGAGATGGAAACTTTGTCCGTTTGAAAAATTCAGATGGAGACAAATGTTTCTGAGAATTGCTGTGGAGAAATAATTCAAGACAATAAAAATACACTCCCTAGAGTGTAACATGCTTCCCTCCTAAAATCTTTATTTTGTGTTGTTTTTGGCTAAGAAAATATGAGCGTATTTGCCAGGCATACAGTACATTACAAGCAAAAAATTTAATAAAAATAATTTAAATTTATACATAATTACAGTCCTTTTCTATTGAAAACAGAAAGGTACATCATTAATAGGGTCACTAAGTGTCTCTGATGTTATACGGTGGGGGAAAAAAGAGAGAGACATAAAATTGCATTTTATGGTTATTGCAACTAGAGCGGCCTATAGGATTCTATGAAGATTCTGAACTGAGCCAAACAAGTGAATCATTTTAAACTCACACAAACTTGAAGCTTCATTTTGGTTTTTTTAAAGGCATTCAGATATAAACATTTAAATAATTAAAAAAATCAACATTTTTGCAAAATAATACTAATAATACTACTACTAATAATAATTAAAACTGAATTATAATCTATATGTATGTTCATATAAATGTATAAATATATAATAAATATAAAATATATATTTAAAAAAATATATAAATATGATATAAACTTATTGGTCTCCACCACATCATTAAAATTTTACAGTGTCATTTCCCAGCAGTAACGCGATTCTTTTTTTCTTTTCTTTTTCTTTTTTAATAAAGGAAAATGTGTTTCAGGTCAAAATAACCAGAGGAGAGAATTAGGGTAAAAAAAATGCATTAATTAATTAATGTCAAATATGTAAAATAAGTCAGAGTATTGTTAATTAAAATAGAGATGTCTGCAACATAAAAGTAGGGCTTAAATACATTTTAATTTTAAAAGTGTTGTTTCCTTTGAAAGGGCTTTAATGGAGGGACAGAAATCTATCAGATTTCATTAACTATATCTTTATTTGTGCATTTTGAGGATGAACAAAAGTCTTACAAGTTTGAAACAACATGAGAGTGAGTAAATGATGAGAGAATTTATTTATTTATTTATTTTGGTCCACTATCCTTTTATTTTTTTTATGCTTTGCTATTACAAGCACTGCTTCTGAATACTAAGAGCTGTATATTCTGTTACTCTCCCTCTCTATATATTACTAGCACTAACATGAAAATAGTCCCACCCACAAGAGTGTTTTAAAGACAAAAGACCTGACAAAAGCCTTTTTATACAATCTAAACAATGTCTTCAAGTCTGGTAACTCTAGTATTATTGGCTATAGACCAATTTAGAAGTCACAGCTATGTCACTTGCAACTGCATAGTGGTTGCAGAAAAAACACTGGTAACAAGTGAAGGTAAACGGGCAAAAAATCCATGGAATAAGAGAAAAAAAACATTTGTGTGCCTTTTTATGTCAAAATCGGAATGCAAATCATTTTTATAGTATACTGTAGTCTAAGATGCCATTTGAAGCTAAACACAGAATTTTAAACTGGCATATTAAAGATAAAAACTGCTATGATTACTCTACTTTTAAAGCATACATTTAAAGCTGTTCATAAGGGACGTATTGTATTAGCCCTACAGTTACAGCATGAGATATTATTTAAACCTACTATTAAAATTTTTACATAACATTTTTATTTGTATTTATTTTTTTTTTTTTTTTGACTTTGGACTTTTTTTCTGGCAAATGCAAGTTTATATCTCCTAATTTGGACTTTAACTCGATTTAACTCAAAATAATAAGTTTTCTGCCACCAGAAAAAAAAAAAAAAAAAAAAATCATCATCCCTGTTCTGGATATGTAAGACTATCCCACTATCGAACGGCAATTTCGTTGAATAACAGTGCTTATCACTGGGTGATAAAAAGCTCTTGTAATAAGCAAAGAGCATTTTAAAATGACATCTAATCAATCTAATCTCTCTCTCTCTCTCTCTCTCTCTCTCTCTCTCTCTCTCTCTATATATATATATATATATATATATATATTTTTTTTTTTTTTTTTTTTATCTAACAATTTTTTAATCTAGCTATTTATTTTGTACCGTATCCATGTAATTCTCTAGATGTAAAGGCTATCTCTCCTATTTTCTGCAACCATGATGCACGGGCAGCCCAAATGTTTACAAACCTATAATTGGTCTTATTGACTATTGACTCTGGTCCATTGAATTATTAGGAAAACAATGCACACTGAGGTGACATGACTGCATTGCCACCTCGGGGTGTATTATTCCTTACACATAAGCCAGTTTTATTGACTTATTTAACATCTAAATAGTTTTTTTTTTTTTTTTTTTTTTTTTTTGCTTTTACCTGAATGATTGGTCTGCTTTGAATCTGCTGCTGCTTTCATTTTGGATCTGATATAAGAACAAGAAATCCATTTAGACATACAACTAAAACAGCAAACATTACAAAAAATAAAATAAAAATAACTAAATATATTTTTCCAGACTAAATAAACCTCACAGCATTGATTACAATCATGGCAAACTCTAAAGTGTCTGTATATTCCATTTCATCAACAACCGTCTCTATGCTCTTACCTGCTCATCTGAAACAGTCGCTTGGTTGCTGTCTTCAACTTGTCCCTCACTATATATTAATATAAACACAAAGAGGACATGAACCTGAATTGCTACAAAGCTGTTTACTGGAGAGAAAAAAAAAAAAAAAACATTAAAGCACAACCTAACTTTATTTTAAGCTGTATTTGACATCTTTTGACAATCACTATACTTGTCCTTTCTATTGTGTTCACCTCAGTATTGATGTGATGGCGACAATTTGATTTGATCAACTGTTTCTCCCCTTTCTTTTGATACAAGAACATGACTAAAGCTTAAACTTAAACCTTAAGCTTGAAGCCTTCACCAGTAGATTTACATAAGCACATTCATTTTCCACATATGGACCCATATGCCTATTTCTGCTAAATCACAACGGTACAATTTGAACAAAATCAGAAAAAGCTATACATTATGTAAAATAGGTAAAAGGGAAACTTTCTTTTTTTTTCTCACCTCTTTAGTTGTTTCTCTGCAGAACATCATTTATGTTTGTCATACTTATGAATATCTTCACATTACACATGCATTTAGATACTAACCTGTTTAAATCTACAATCTCATCGTACTCTAAGATGCCCTTCACTCTCATGTTAAACATTGTAGCAGGTGTCTCTGTAAAATATTAGGAAAATAATGTTTTTAAGAGAGGAAACTAGTGAATTGCTTATTGGTTTAGTAATGCACGTATCTATTGTTAGTGATGTGCTCAAACCTCAGGAAGTATTAAAGTCAAGAGTTTGTGCTGCAGGAGTGAATGATTTCTCAAATCATGTGTCTGGATGAGGAGACAAAAGAAGTTACTTTTCTCACGATTTTCATATGCTGGATGATAAAACAGGTGATATCTATTCTTATACAGGTATATAAGCTTTTTACATGAATTCTATGAAACTAATAAAAACTAAACTTAATTTTATTTGAAAACCAATTTAAAATAAAACAAATACAAACGACTTACAACTTACAAACATTTCTTCAGACTTGCCCCTAAAATATACTTCAATAAATATAATTTAAGGTGATACACAGCAGAATTATTAGTGTTAGTTCAACACCAGTAGAGTTTAAATCAACTCCAAATGAATGTATACTTATCACCCCAATATTTTTCAGAGTTAACATAACACTCTTGAAAGTGTTACTTGTATGAATGTGTTGTGTTTACAATGTCGAGAGCTGGAAAACAGCTCTGGTCTACACCACAGAGAGATCATTTTTCCTTGACACCAGAGTAAAGAGTGACAATTAACTTTTAAGATGTGTTTTAACTAGTGGTGGGCATAGATTAATTTTTTTAATCTAGATTAATCTAGATTAAATCTTGAAATTAATCTAGATTAATCTAGATTAAAATGGCTAATTTGAAATCTGCCGAAGGCATTCAGAATATGTGTGCTACCCAAATAATGACTAAAAGTAAGTCTTTGAGAACGGGTTTCTCAAGCCAGGTGGCGCATTAGACCAGGCGCTCATCTCCTGCTTCCAAAATGCATCACAAACTGCTTGACGATTGCATTTACAACACAATTAACAATACAAACTTGTGTAACAAAGTACTTCTGCACAAAAGGCTGTACGATGTGCGCGTTCCCGTAGAATACACAGGCGCGTGGGTATGGATAGCCTATCTGCGTGCATAGTCTATCAATAAACTGCGTTGCTTTTAGAAGCGTCAATTCAGTTGTTGCATATAGTATAATGTCTTTATTTCGGGATTATCCAAGTAAATTATAACTCAAACTTGAGATTTTACTGGGGCACAGCAGATTTTCACTGGGGCACGTGCCCCAGTAAAAAGGGTCTAGCGACGCACGCACCTGCCCTGAAGCGGCTTCATAACTCCATCCATGTCTGCGCGTCTCATTTGATGTGGTCATTTCACAGAAGTTGAAGACTTTTTCTCGCCCCCTACAGTGCAATTCAACTAGATATACGTCATCCGCGCTAAAATATCAAAGTGAAAGTCATCATATTTTACGTAGTTTAGACCCAGCTCCCAACCCAACTTTGAGAATAGATTAACGGCGATATTTTTTTTATCGCGCGTTTTTTATCGCGCAGCACGTTAACACCGATAACGGCCCACCACTAGTTTTAACTCTATATGTTATAACTCCATATATAACTCAAACTGGCTTACATGTTCACAATATGAGAAGTAAAAGAAAATTTAACATAGAACAGTATTTTCTCACAATGTCTCCCAAAATGTGTTTTTTGTTTGTTTGTTTGTTTGTTTAAAAACTTTGAACTTCATATAAGTCTTTAACGGATAACACCTTTTTTGACCAAACACTGTGTAACACTTTTCTGATAGCTTGTCTGAGTAGCTGTAGCCAAGTATAAGCAGAGACTCACATGTCTGATATTCCACAGTGGTTCTTTATTATCAGCGTCGTCAGTCTTACGCACACATGGGGTTGTTTGCAAAACCACTCGACTAATAACTGCGTTACTGACCAGAAATATAAACAGGCTTTACATGCATACATGCAATGTTCACTGCTGCGTCTATCGACTGACTACTCTTCAATGAGGAAGTAAGAGATCGTGTTCTGCCTTAAAGGAGCGGTACCTAATTCTACTTATTACAACCAGTTAAACAAGTTTGTACAAACTGTGCCACGTCAGTAAATCATTCAGTTATGTCAACTACATATTTCTCAGATGTTTCAAAGAAATGCATTGATTTAAGCAAACAGTCTTATTTATTTATTTGTTTGTTTGTTTGTAGGGTAGCACGGGGCACAAACTAATGCGGTCCACTAAACATTAGACGTCTGACGGACGTAAAGATTATGTCTATATAGCGTCCGTCGGTTCAAGACCAATTTTGCAGGTCTAAACGATGTGCAAAGGTCCGCTATTTGGACATCTAACCAAGGCTCCATTTGGACATCATTATGGAGTTCAACATTTGAACATTGGCCTACCTAACTGTTTTGGATGTCTAAAACGTGCAGGTAATTGACATTAAAGAATGTATTTAACATGTTATTAAGGAAAATACAAAACTGTAGGTTAGAAAATTAAGCATTCTAACTTTTGATTTAGCCGAAAGTTAACATTGTAGTGGTGGAACTTGCGTTTGATAGGCTGCATGTCATCATAACCCAACCAGTAAACGCCCTCTAATTGGCCGAGGCAACAAGCATACACCATTTTGTTGATTTGATTGGACAAAACGTTTCCTTCCCAGTTGACTTAAAATTCACTGCTAACTATCTACCATGGCATTTTTAACTTGGTGAAGTTTTGTATTAATCCAGTATTGGCAGTGGATAAATAGTAAACATGTTTTTTGCTTACAAATATGGGACTTGGTGTATGACTGCAGATTGCCTTTGCATATTTCTAATCATTTGTCTTTTTGTACTTGTGGAGATGCAGTCATGAAATATGATGGTGGAGCCACAGAGGGCTTCATAAATCAAAATTTCTAAAGTTTTTAGTTTATAGTGCACAATACTGAAGTGATGTATGCAAGCCATTAAATTCATGTTCCTTGATTTTAATGGTATTTGGCGGGAAATTCGCTTAATCTCTTAAACTCTCAAAAAGTGTTTCAAAATGTTGATGCTTCATTTACATGACCTTCCTCATATAGTATCAGCCCATATGTGGTCTCATTTGAAAGCTTAGAGTCTCCTCTTTACGGGGAATACCATATCTTTTATGATTCATAAAGTAGTAAAATTATGCTTAGAATTTATGTTGTTCCACACACAAATTTCCGCCTAACGATTGTGAAGAATTATTACAAAGAATGTGTTTTTCTTATATTTTTCACAAAACAGACAAGTCATATATCACAAGAAAGCTCTCATTCTCAAGAATCTGACCATGTAAATCATTTTATTGTGTGACAAACACAGATCGAATAATCTTCAATCGAATCGTGATGTCAGAATATTATCTCAAGAGTATAATGATATATTCTATAACTTTCCTCCACATTCTACTGCTTCAGTTTACCGCAAATAATAAATAGCGCTCTAAACCGCTCAAGCAGGTGTGTGTGTGTCTCCGGCTGCACTCAGAGCGTCTCAGTAGATCAGATTACAGTCTCCGGCCGCCTGCTGTGCTGAGCAGAGGTGTGAACGATGACACCGACGCCTCTCCAGACGCGAAGAAGAAGCAGAGCCATGTCACTATTCTCAATACCAAGTACGCAAAGTTCGGACTTGCGTCCTTCGTAGTTCGAACTTGGAAGTTTGACTTGGAAGTACGAACTCCCGAGGACGTAAGGATGCAAGTCCTGTAATTCTGCAAATGTAACAGCAGTGTACTTGATAACGTCAGTCAGCTCGCCTTTTCTACTCCGGTTATCTTCACTGCTTCACTGTATGTATAAGACGAAATATGATATCAACCACCTCTGCCTCTTTTCGTTTTCATTTAAACATATTAATACCTGCAAAAAAGTAATTCAGGGAATGTACAACATTACAGTGAAACAAAATACTATATCATACAGCATTGCCTCTTTAACGTTTCATTTAACCTTAACCCCTTAAGCTCTGCAGCTATTTGGGGAATTTCCGCCTGCATTTGGCCTACCTAAATTCAAATGGTTCCCCTATACACATACAATGGAGGAAATTTAAAAAAAATGGTTTCATTGTATAGAAAACCATTTAAACTACATAATATCAGTGTAATTCTTTATAAATAACATTATATAGGTTTCAAATATTACAATAAAAACTAAAAAAACATAGGCGCTTTTTGATTTTTTTTTCAAAAGTTTTTTTTTGAAAGTCTGTAACTCAGGATTTAGGTGTCTCAGTTCTTTGCAAATTGTTTTGTTTGATTCCACTAGGTCTCAGGATATACCAGAAAAAATATTTTTTCATATAACAGTTTCTAATTGAAAGTAATTGAATTATAACTGAAGGGAGTCGCATTGTCCCTTCCCCCCCCCCCCCCTTTTTCCCCCTAAAAGTGTCCTTCTGTTTCTTTGCAAAAACAGGTTTTATAAACCATATTACCCCTTAGAATACTATTTTACAATGTACCATAGCACTTTTCATGATTATTGACTGAATTATGTTTCATTTTTATGTTTGCCTGTGTATTTACTGAAACACCTACTGTACTTTACTGTCAATATTCAATATACACTCAATACATAGCTTAGCAGATTGTTTTGGTGTCCTTTACGTTTCAAAGTTATTATAAGAATAAAACAAACCTGAATAGAAGCACTGTAATACTTATAGACGCGCTTATGAGCCGCGGATCCTCTGCCCTCCATGGAAACGGACCGTTATTTATTCATTTAGCGTCTATTTTGGCTAATGGCGACGGCTATATTCCTCTGAGACACATATCTCCGGTTTAAGAGTCCAAAAACTACATATCCCACAACACCCTGCACCGTCGAAGCATCTTTTGTGACCCGGAACCTCTCCATGGCTGTATCTGAAATCGCCCCCTATACCCTCAAATAGTGCACTATTTGAGGGGACAGCCATTTTAAGTGGTGTTCGAAACCATAGTGAACGTTCCCGAGTGCACTCATTCAATCCCACAATGCACCGCAAAAATGAGTGTACAACCGATGTACGCTCAACAGCTAGAGATAACCCATAATGCACTGTGAGAGTCGCGCGCCGACTGAATTCCCGCGTCTCGACAGACGATGGCGCCCGCAGCTGAATCATCCATCCATTCGCTTGTCCACTGCGTAATACAGCATACAACACGGGTACACATTCGTTGTAAATTGATTATTAAATTGTTTAACCAGGGTTTATATGTAAACTCCTTGACATAGTTCAAGATAAATCCTTTAATCTAACTACTCGAACTGTCCGTTTTAAATGATTGTTAAACAGTAAGCAATACTATGCAAAAGCGGCAGTCCTTCTGGTGCACTCAGTGTCCGAATTCACTCGTTTTCACTCACTCCTTCAAGTGGACTGAATGAGTGGACTAATGTAGGGAATAGTGAATGAGGGTATAGGGGGCGATTTCGGATACAGCCCATGGCCGTTTCTCAATATGCGTTCTTGTCTGGACTTGTGTTCTTGTGGACTTGTGAAACGTCATCAGTTGTCGCCCAAGTACTGTTCCAATTCAAAGTTCACATCTAGCAAGTACAGTTCAAATCCCCGGATGTGTTCTTGATCCGCCCCTTTTATCAAGGATGCATCAAGAGGAGACTTGTGCGGACTTGAGGCAGCCATGTATCCCAGAATGCATTTCGCACCAATCAGCGAGCGTTAATGGCGGAGGAGAAACCCCGCATCATTTTCAAAATATTACTGTTATTGTGTCATGAAATGTGGGTTTAAGAGTTTTTCAGGCGAGAATGTAGTTGTTTTAAACTCAAATCTGCGGTTTATTTACAAAGACAGCGCCTATTTGATTTGTTTAGCCGATTTCGGAGATGCTAGTTTGTGGCGAACACCGGATGCTCAGTGGTCATGTATCCCGCAGAGAGAGCCTCATTGCGGCTTGTCCTTCTGACGTTTGCCGCTGGTCCTGATGTCTCTTTAGTAATTAAACGAGGTATAATTCGTTTTGGGTAAATCTAATAGCTAATTTTTGGTCTCATGAATCTATTATTTATTCCAGGTCATATGAGGAGAAAGTTATGCTTCATAAATTATTTATTAGCATGCATTTGACCGAATTCTCCTTTTGTCTTTATTTCCAATTACATAAATCTCTTATACTTCATACTTATACTTTTATAATGACTAATATTTTCATTAAAACTGACATTTAACAAAAAAGGCAGAGGTGTGCTTGTCATGTTTCATTTTACAAGTCCAGATGTATTATACACACTGCACCTACAGCTTAAATCACATATTAATGTTTTATTATTTAAAAAAAAGAGTTGTGGTTTATATTTTGAAGAAAACAAAGAGGCAGTGGTGTTTGATATCACTTTATTGTTGTAATTATTGTTTTGTAACGCGTTGCATGAACCACATTTTTGTCGCTATTAATATGTTTAATAGTGATGTTTGTGCCGATTAAAAACAATAAAGATTTATTTCCCTTGTTTCCCTTGCCCTTGTGTATTTCTGCCATTGGTCCCTTAGTTCTATGTGTCATGCTTTCATTGGTTCATGTCTTACCATGTGATTCTCTGTTCTGTTTGTTCATTGGTTCCTATGGTCTTGTTCCTTGTTTTTCATTGGTTGGTTTGTGTCATGTGATCTGTATTGTCGAGTATAAATGGCCCTAGTGTTTCTATTGTTCCCTGGCGTGTATTGAAGTTGTAATCCTGCTGTTTGGTGAGTGTCTATTTAATTAAAGTCTGTTTCTTGTCAAGTCTATATCAAGTCAAGTCAAGTTCATGACAAGTCTGTTCAAGCAAAGCAAAGCAAAGCCAAGTCAAGTCTTCATCTGTTTTGAATTATCACTGTAAATAAACCTGCACACACACTAATATCTCAGCTGATTAAATATTACAGCATGTGAGCCTATAAGCAGTATAACATAGTTTAAGTTTAAAGGTCCACTGAAGTGCCTTGAAAAACGCAGCGTTATTCTATGTGGTGACGTAATTTTAACTGAAACTAAAACATATCGCCCAGCCCCGCCTAATAATTTTGAATAGCCAATAGCGTTCCTTTAATATCTGCTCGGGCAAGAGCTGAGCTCGGTAAAGCCGCATTTGTAAGCATATAACAACCACAGACTAATAAATCACCCTATAGATTCAAATGGAAACACTT
This sequence comes from Garra rufa, assembly GCF_049309525.1. Classification (NCBI taxonomy): domain Eukaryota; kingdom Metazoa; phylum Chordata; class Actinopteri; order Cypriniformes; family Cyprinidae; genus Garra; species Garra rufa. Next base: position 63,453,169 of record NC_133363.1, read on the forward strand.
GCTAAAACGAAATAGTGATCATAATCATGCTGAGCCTGTGTAGTTTAATACACGCCGATCGCACATATGAGCGCATATGATCTGCTCCGGGTTATTGCATCTCTGGGTAGGGGGCGGGACACTACATACTCTAGAGAGCATTTGATTGGACAGAACGTTTGATGAGAAACTGGGCCCATATTCACAAAACATCTTAAGGCTAAAAGTAGCTCATAACTTGCCTATTTAGGAGAAAATCTTAAAAATAATGGGCGTGTCAGTCCTAAATTTAGGACTCATAAGTTTTTCACCAAGCGTTTAGCGCTAAAACTAGCTCCTAAATCTGTGCAACATAAAGACTGATTTTAAATCACTGATTTATACGCGTCCACAAGTTCGCTAGGGTTTGTGAAATCACACATTTCGTGTGGCGGTGTGCACGGCTTCTCGAGTGAACTGTTCGTGTGTCACCCCATTTCTCACGAAAACTTTTTAAGCTGTTTTGGCTGAACAGGTATGCCTGTACAAACATCTCTATAATCCATCAATGCTTGACCATAGAAATAGTCAGATGGCAAATAACTCATCGTGACCAGTATTGGAAAGGACGAAAACTTTTGCAAAAAAGTTTGTGAAACTGTACATTTTAACAATGTTGTGTTGGTTTTACTGTTGAAGACTGCTGCAATAAAATATTTCTCATAATTGCTTTCGTTAGTGTTTCACATTACTTATTTTCATAGGCGTAATTCACGGGTGGGATGAGTGGGACACTTTTTGCAAAGCTTGATATTGTCCCACCACTTTTTTGAACATCACGCAGCACGGACGTATCTAATGCTGATGAAACATTCCTTTCTGTTAAATAAGGTGCTGACGCTGGAATCGGTAGTTTTTTTTTTTTTTTTTGTGAAATTATGCTTAATATTCGTTGCGATGTTAATTAGCGACGCAACTTTCTCAGTGCAGCTCGTGCTCAGTTCATTCCCTATAGCTTATGACTCATTGCGGTTAAAAATAAAAAAAAAATACACACAAATGTGTCTCTGATATAGGATCACTGATGAACATATTTAATTTTATTAAGGGATGAAGTTGTGTGATGGCGGATTAGAACCAAAACCCTCTGACTCATCTAACGAATACTACCACCAGACTCTTGCATAGGCCCTATGTATGCATTTATTCACTGCAACATTTATCTCGGTGCTAATAACATATTATTAAAGTACATGTAAGAATAAAATTATCATGTTAAAAACTAGTTTAATGTCAATACATTATGTACACATGATCAGAGCCTGTAATTAAAAGTTCTCCTAAATGCTAGTAAAAGTTTTTAGCTAAGAGTTTTCTCTTAAAACCTATTCACAAAGCTGCTGAGACAAACTTTTGCTAAGGAATAGAGAGAAGTCTTAAGCTAAAAGTAAGGGCGGAGTTGACCTCGTTACTATGGATGATGTCGACATGCTTATTAACTATGCACACAATGATTGGCTGATAGGGGAGGGGTCTCTGTCAGACATTCATTCATTGAAATTGTAACATGCAATATTATATCATATTTAAATAAAGGTTTTAAAATAAAAATGTTGCAATATTCAAATAAAGATTTTAAAATGCAAGCTAGTGTCACTAATTAAACGTGTATCTTCAGCCTCATGTGCGCTCCTCGTATACATATAAACAGCCTTTTAATTAACAGGGTAGAATAATCAGGTGATAGTAAGGCAAGTAAACATAAAATACAATTTTACGTTCTCTTACTTCTTACCCAACTTTTTCGTGAAAACAAAGTTGGGATAACCTCAAAAACTAAAAAAGATGTGTGGGAAAATATATGTGTGCAAATAAATGCTGCTTTCCCACTTTTGTCCAGAAGCAAATATGACTGTGAAAAGCGTTGGTATTCTTCGCAAAGTCAGGCAAATTAAGGCAGAGATTGCAGAATTTAAGTGACAACAGCTACAGCTAAACGGACATTACTTTCAAGTTGCCGATAATGTTTTCATGTAACCTTGTTATGCTATTGCAGATTAAAATCCTTAGCCTCATTAAAATATTTATTGCATTCATAGGATGCTGCCATTCGAGGATTGTAACACCTTGATCTGTGGCGTTATTGGGTTGTTTTTATTTGTTGCAACTCTGCAGCAGTCCTTTGCGATTAAGACCGCACCTTCTGAAAAGCTCATTATCATCCAATGCTTCTAAAATGTTTCTGTTCCGAGGCAGACAGCCGGCAACAGCCTTTATAGGATAGTTTTAGGACTTGATCTTAGTGACTTAGGAGTCCTCTCCACTACTCCTAACATTTCGCAGATTTAGGAGCTAGTTTTAGTGCTAAAACGCTTTGTGAAATACTCTTAGAGCAAAAATTAGGAGTCCTAAATTTAGGATTGTTTTAAGCATTACTTTTAAGATTTTCTCTTAAATCGCTAAATTATGACGCTACTTTTATCCTTAAGATCTTTTAGTAACAGGGGCCAGAATTTGGTGATGTGCGCGCGCAGGCAGCACATACTTGCGGTGCAGAAGAACGCGTCGAGTATAAAACGGCCTAAATCATGCTTAAATCACAAGATCAAATCCTAACCTTGCTAAAATTGATGTTGCTGGCGATCGCCTCGGAACTTAAACGTTTTAGAAACACTCTGCATGTATATGCACACATATTATTCCTACACAATTTTTTTTTAGTCTTGAGGTTATCCCAACTCAAAATTTTCATTTGATTATATCCTACTTTGGACAAGAAGTAACAGCTGTTCTTGCGTCCAGTTTGGTTTTGTTTTACGTTTGCATATCTCGCTATCAGCCATGATTATTTTATAATGAATAGAAAAAAGCCTTTTACGTCGGCATTGATAGCCTAGCGGTTATTGCGTCAGTAGGCCTATATAGCATATCTCTGCTCAAAGCGCCCTGAGTTTGATTGTGTCATTAAAAGCATAAAAAGCTCTTTAAAAAAAGTCTGTTTACATGCATATCAGCTAATTGTTTATTATAAGAAGCACACAGGTAAAAGGTTGTCTATCATTTGAACACTTGTTTAATAAGTGACACTTGCCCTGTATTTTAAATTCTTTATTTGAATGTGGCACAGTGTTGTTTTCGTCAACGATGACGAAATCATTTCGTTGACGCAACTTTTTTCCATGACGATAACGAGACGATGACGAGATAAAAATGGCTCGTTGATGACTAAAACATGACGAGACATGTATGAGTTTTTGTTGATGAGACGAGAATAGACGAAAATGTTAGTGGGTGGTCCGTCACACGTTTAAAATGCATGACATTTCTGCTTATTGTGCATGCCAATTAAAACCGGAAAATATCTGCCGCTATGGCAAGCCGTTTTAGCATTCCATCCTTGTTTGTATTTTATGTTTTAAAACATTCCTTCATTATTGTAATTATTGGTGAAAATAGTCGATCCGGAAGCTCACATTGTGTTTAACTATAGATCTGTTATTTTCAGAACTTAAGTGAGACTACCAAACAGCAAAATACTTACTGACCTACATTAATTTGTTAAAAGACTACTTTTTCCCCTTTTTTTGACTAAAACTAGACTAAAACCTTTTTGACTTTTCGTCGACTAAAACTAGACTAAAACCTTTTTGACTTTTCGTCGACTAAAATTGGACTAAAACTATCACATATAGAAGTGACACATATAAACACAACATATCACATATAAAACTAATAACCATTTTTGTCCAAAAGACTAAGACTAAGACTAAATCTAAGATGGTTGTCAAAAACAACACTGATGTGGCAACATTTTTGCTAACTTTTTAAAACTTTATTTGAATATGGCAATATTTACAACAATATTTCTGTGAATAAATGTCTGACAGAGACCCCTCCCCTATCAGCCAATCACTGTATGCATGGTTAGTGAGCATGCTGACATCATCCATAGTAACGAGGTCAACCCCGCCCCTTACTCTAAGCTTAAGACTTTTCTCTACTGCTTAGTAAAAGTTTGTCTCAGCAGCTTTGTTAATAGATTTTAAGAGAAAACTCTTAGCTAAAAACTTTTACTGCTATTTAGGAGAACTCTTAGTGCTAAGATAAAATGTTTTGTGAATACGGGCCCTGAAGTGCACGGTGATATCATGAAAATCCTTGATTCATATTGGCGGAAGTGACGAGACTGTAAGTTTTGAATACCCATATCTTGTAAACGTGAATCTTATAGTTGTTTTAAAGCACACTAGCTTATAGATAATCTTAAGGGTAATATATTCATACTAAAAGCCAAAAAAAAAAAAACTTTCATTTTGATTTCAGGGGGACTTTAATGTAGAAATGTAGAAAATACATCCACAACGACCTACAATTAGCCCTTATGCAGAGGTCCTGTGTAAGTCAATACTTCACGTTCGGTAGACGTAGGAAAAAAAGACATCATCTGGCATCTGTTACGAATACGTGCTGGACGAACAAGACAATAGACGAGATACGAATAAACAACAATATTTAATATCAATCTTCAAGATGAACAGGCAGGCGGACAGAGAGTTTCCACACACGTGTAGACAACATTAAGGACCGACAATACACTGAACTCAAAGACAGACTTATAAAGGGTAACTCATAATTAAACACAGGTGACGGTGATTACACAAACGAGGACTAAACCAAATGATCACAAAATGACAGGGGGAGACAATGGGAGAACCCAAAGATAAAAAACAGACGTAAAATGTGACAGTGTCACAGTCTGCACCTTCAGGAGATCAAAATTAGACGTTCAAAAACAGCGTACAAAAGACGTTGTTTGAACATGTCTTTGTGTAGTATAAAATGATGCCAAAAATGAGTAAGTTTGACGTAGAAAAGACGTCCACAACGACCACATTTGGCCTATAATTATCCCTTATACAGAGGTCCTGTGTACGCAATTATTATTTCAAGAAATGTAAGGCATTTTGGCTGGTTTATTTGTCTCATGTTCTATGAGAGATGTGTGTGAAGGGAGGGGAGTGTTTTTCTGAATGTCTAAATGCGCTTCATCTATTTGTCCACATTGTTTTGAACTACTATATAGCATGGTTGCAATGTGTTCATTGTCAAACTCCAAAATTAGATCCTTTTTATAAAAAAAAAGGAATTGCTTTATTTGAATAAGTTAAAACATGTATATTATTGACAAAATATTTTAGTCTGTTTTTTTTTTTATTTTTATTCAATCATATAACATTTTAAGTCATATGGTCATGTTACAACGTACCCCTGACATTTTACAATGCACGCCACTGGCGGGGCATGTTGTACTAGACAAGTGTGAAAATACTGTGGATAAAAATTGTACTCTGAACCCCACGTGGATTTACACAAACCGCAAAATTCTAAAAGTGTTAGGTTGTGCCCCGTGCTCCTCTAATAATCCGCACATTGCCTAAATCTTTGATTTTAAAATTCAATTACAAGCAGACCAGTACAAATTAGTCTTAAAAAAGGAACAATGTAGTGTTTAGGTGGGTGCTTTTTAATTTGTAATATGCATTATATTGTAGTATAGTATTATAGTGATATTTTGATCCAATCTTGATCAACAAACAGTAATGAAATCATACTTACATTTTGGCTGCTGGAAAACACATTTGCACATAACAAAACTAATGATCAACTTTTATTTTTTATTTTCCTTTTCTTATTTTTAATGTTGTTTCTTGATAAAGTGTTGTATGTTATTTGAAAAATAATAATAAGAATAAAGTAATAAAAATAATAATGATGATAAATGTAGCCGATTGATTTGAGACACCTGAGTTTATTTTTTTTTTTTTTATATATATCCCAGAAGAAATTTTATAAATGAGTTAACTTCAGCAAAACTTGTAATTAATGGTTATTTTCAGTGGTTCCTAGGGTTCCTATGATTTATTGTAGGTGGGGCCTTAATTAGTGGGACACCGAAGGAAAATGTATCGCTTCGCCTTTAAGCGTATGAGCTCAGACGGGGAAGCAGAGCAGGGTTGCCAGACGTATGATAATTATCGTATTTGTACCATAATTTTGACCTCTGTACGATGTACAATCAATAATGAAAAAAATCCCATAATGTACGATAGTTTTAGAACTTTGTGACACCTCAAATTATGTTCGTTGTAATCATACAATTTCTATGCTCATTGATCTAGCTATGTGGATCCTACATCTGCCGTGCCATCATGATTGGCTTAACGTGAGCATAATAGCACGTTAATCACGAGTTCAGACTGCATGATTTTAGCCCCAATTTTGACTTGCCGACAGGTTTTGAGAAATCGCCGACAAATGCCCGAAATCACAGGCAAATCGGTGCTCGTTCACGCGAGTGACAATCACACAGTGTGAACTATCAAAGACGCGATCTGAGAGAATCGTCGACGTGTCGCCGACACCCGTGAGATATTTGGCATGCTAAAAATTCTAAATCATGCCGTGTGAAAGGTGATCTGACTGAAAATAACGTCGGCGATTACCTACAGCCAAGACAGCAACATCCAGGCCAGCGGGAAGTTGGGGGAGGAGTTAAGAAGGTATAGACCGCAATATCAACAAGCATAGCTTCAGCTTCTTTTCTTTTCGCTGCAGATGAGTGCACATGCTATTTGTATGACAAGCTTCTTGCGGGATACCATTTTTTTTATAATAATTCCAGTCTCACGTGAGAATTTGCACGCCTGACCTCGCGTTGTTTCCATGTCACTTCTCGCGTGTGTTTGGGTGTGAGACGTAGTTTGCGGACCGGGACAAGGTTGTCAGTGTTTCTTTCTATTGTAAAGTCATGCAGTGTGAAACCCCCTGTCGCCAATCCATCGTGCATCCAAGTGCCGGTACACACGAAAAATTGCCAGTATGCAAAAGGATAACATACAACAATCGTGCGCGTTAATAAAATGAGTGCCGTTAAAATTGAAATTGCGTTAACGCGGTATTAACGCGTTAATGTTGACAGCACTTACACACACACACACACACACACATATATATATATATATATATATATATATACAGGTCCTTTTCAAAAAATTAGCATATTGTGATAAAGTTCATTATTTTCTGTAATGTACTGATAAAAATTAGACTTTCATATAATTTTAGATTCATTACACACAACTGAAGTAGTTCAAGCCTTTTATTGTTTTAATATTGATGATTTTGGCATACAGCTCATGAAAACCCAAAATTCCTATCTCAAAAAATTTGCATATTTCATCCGACCAATAAAAGAAAACGTCTCGGGTTACGTATGTAACCCTGGTTCCCTGAGGGAACGAGACACTGGTGACGTCAGCGACCAGGAAGTATAAAGCACGTGCGTTTGATGCCGGCGTCAGCTTTTGTCATTCAGCGAGAGCGCTCTGTGTATGTGTCTGTGTCTGTCTCTGCATACTGCTGTTTTTTTGTACCAGTTTGTACAACTTTTATCTGAGCAGTATGTCAGCAAAAGGGGGAAAGTTAAATAGGAAGTTTAGAGCGGTTGAGCAGCCACATAGGCGGTGTGCTCCCCCTTGCCAGCGATTCATCGCTGGTGGGGATACACACAACCTATACGTGGTCTGCTTGGGAGCGGAGCATGCACAGTCGGCCCTCGAGGGGGCTGGCTGCCGGCAGTGTGAACGTCTTCCGCTGCGGGTGCTTCGTTCCCGGAGAGCCCTCTTCGAGGAGGGGGCTTTCACCAGCGTTCCCCGTGGGTCTGGCCCCGCTTCCGCTGAGGCGGAGCGGCAGCTGCACTTGTGGGGTTCGCAATTAGATCTGCTAGAGGGAATGGAGACGGGCGCTGCCTTATCTCCCTCCTCACCTGGCGGATCTAGCGACCTCCTTCTGGATGTGGAAGCCCGCACTGCGGTTCCTTCCCCCCAGGAGGAGGACGACACAGTCATTTCCCAGCAGTAACACAAATTTTTTTTTTTTATAAAGGAAAATGTGTTTCAGGTAAAAATGACCAGAGGAGAGAATTAGGGTAAAAAAATGCATTCATTAATTAATGTCAAATATGTAAAATAAGTCAGAGTATTGTTAATTAATATAGTAATGTCTGCATCATAAAAGTAGGGCTTAAATACATTTTAATTTTAAAAGTGTTGTTTCCTTTGAAAGGGCTTTAATGGAGGGACAGAAATCTATCAGATTTCATTAACTATATCTTTATTTGTGCATTTTGAGGATGAACAAAAGTCTTACAAGTTTGGAACAACATGAGAGTGAGTAAATGATGAGAGAATTTATATATTTTTTGGTGCACTATCCTTTTAATTTTTTTATGCTTTGCTATTTCAAGCACTGCTGCTGAATACTAAGAGCTGTATATTCTGTTACTCTCCCTCTCTCTATATCACTAGCACTAACATGAAAATAGTCCCACCCACAAGAGTGTTTTAAAGACAAAATACCTGACAAAAGCCTTCTTATACAATCTAAACAATGTCTTCAAGTCTGGTAACTCTAGTATTATTGGCTATAGACCAATTTAGAAGTCACAGCTATGTCACTTGCAACTGTTGCGTGCATAGTGGTTGCAGAAAAAACACTGGTAACAAGTGAAGGTAAACGGGTAAAAATCCATGGAATAAGAGAAAAAAAATATTTGTGTGCCTTTTTATGTCAAAATCGGAATGCAAATCATTTTTATAGAATACTGTAGTCAAAGATGCCATTTGAAGCTAAACACAGAATTTTAAACTGGCATATTAAGGATAAAAACTGCTATGATTACTCTACTTTTAAAGCATACATTTAAAGCTGTTTATAAGGGACGTATTGTATTAGCCCTACAGTTACAGCATGAGATATTATTTAAACCTATTACTATTAACATTTTTACATAATTTTTTTTTTTTTTTTTTTTTGGACTTTGGACTTTTTTTCTTGCAAATGCAAGTTTATATCTCCTAATTTGGACTTTATAACTCGATTTAACTCAAAAATAATGAGTTTTCTGCCACCAGATAGGCTTCGCCCATAAAAAAATCATCATCCCTGTTCTGGATATGTAAGACTATCCCACTATCAAACGGCAATTTCGTTGAATAACAGTGCTTATCACTTGGTGACAAGCTCTTGTAATAAGCAGAGAACATTTTAAAATGACATCTAATCAATCTAATCTCTCTCTCTCTCTCTCTCTCTCTCTCTCTCGGTGCATGCTGGGAGTGTTGGGGTGCGTGTGAGGGTGCTCAAGGGGAGAGGACGATTGATTTATTTTTTTCAGCCTTTTTGGGTTCTTTACTTTTTTTGTTATTTCTTTTCTTTTTTTCTTAAATCACACGATTTGGGTTTTTCCAAAAAAAGTAACATTTGATTTGATTTGATTTGAGTTTGGGAACTTTTGAAGCGGCATCGGGATGGCATCTGCCCCTGCGGGGGTGGCATCACCTGTGTCGCTTCGTCATGGAGTCAGGTGTGTACCAGCGCAGGGAGTCTCTGTTGAAGACGTGCTGCTGGCAATTGGGGAAAAAGTTGGATATGAAAACATTACATCGGCATCCAGGATGAATAAAGCAGTAGTAGTTTTTGTCGAGAAGGAAGCTTTAGTCAATCGGTTGGTAAGCGACGGAATTGTGGTAAGTGGCGATTTTCTTATCATTTCACCACTTGTTACTCCGACGACTAGAGTTACAATATCCAATGTGCCTCCCTTCATTCGTAATGACAAAATTGAGAAAGCATTAACGCGATATGGAAAATTGGCTAGTGAGATTAAAATGATCCCTTTGGGGTGTAAAAATGCTGCTCTGAAACATGTGATGTCTTTTAGACGACAGGTGTTTATGTTATTAAATGAGTTGGATATATCGTTTAGAGTTTTGCACGAAGGGAAAGCGTATGTTATCTACGCGAATACTGGCAGCATTAAATGCTTTGAATGTGGGGATATCGGACACAAAAAGCACGCGTGTCCACATAAAGCCCAGGTTAGTGAAGTGGAAGTTAGGCCTAGTACTTCGGCTGCTGGTGAGAGTACCAAGTCAATTCATGAAGATGTGCAGCCTCAAGCTACTTTAGAGAGGAACATTGATAATGATAGACTGATTGAAAGTCAGACTGAGGATGTCAGTGAAACAGTTGGTTCTGGTAGAAATGATGAGGTTTCTGAATTGGATGATAATAGTAAAATGCATGATGCTGTAACTACGGTTAGTGGTGAAGAAGTTTCTAATGAAAATTCTGAAATATCTAACTCTGCTGAAAAGTGTACTGATGTTGATTTAGGGATGAGAGATGATGATACATTCTCTGATATATCTGACATCGGATCACAGTGTGGAAATGTGGAAGACGTGTATCCACTACAGGACATAAACGATTTTCTGAATGTAACTTTCGGTAGAACGGTTGAAGTTAAAGATTTTTTTCCTGATGTGGATAAATTTATCCATACAGTAAAATTGTTGCAGAGGAATGTTAGTTATGAGGCTTTAAGTAAACAGAAAAGGTTTAGATTGAAGAAGATGTTAACAAAGCTACGAAAGGATAAAGCAAATGCCTCACAAAGCAAATCAAATGTTTAAGTCACATGGGGTAAATAACTTTCTCTGCCTTTTTTCTCTTTTTCTGTCCTTTTTATATTTTCTTTTTTTTATGGAGCTGTTGAGGGTGGGCTCTTTAAATATAAATGGGGGTAGAGATGGAAATAAACTGGCAATGTTATCGGAGTTGTTTACTATTAAAAAGATAAATGTAGTTTTCTTACAAGAAACACACACAAGTTTAGATAATCAATCTGAGTGGAATAAATGGTGGCCGGGGAAAAGTATTTTAAGTCATGCGACAAACACAAGTGCTGGTATAGCCATTTTATTTTCCAAAGATATGAAGGTCAATGTTTTGGCTGTGGAAGAAATTGTGAGAGGAAGAATATTGTTGTTAAAGATTGAATATGAGGGTTCTATGTTTGTACTGATAAATGTTTACGCACCCAATAATGGACCTGAGCGTGTGAGGTACTTTTTAAAGCTAAGGAATGCTATTCAGAAAATTTATGATAATATTTGTACTATTAAGGGAGGTGATTGGAATTGCACTGTTGATTTTATTATTGATAGAAATGGAGAGGAACCCCATCATGAATCAAGTGTTGTTTTGTCAAATATTTTAAAAGAGTTTGGTTTAATAGATATTTGGAGAAGAAGAAACACAGGAATTAAACAGTATACCTGGCTTAAAGTATCTAATAGTAGGGTTAGTGGAGCCAGATTGGATAGGTTTTATTTGGGTAAAGAATGGAATAATAAAATTACTGATGTTTCTATTTCACCAGTTGGCTTTTCAGATCATCATTTAATATTGTTTGGTTTGAATATGAAGAGAACCTCAAAGCCCAACTATTTTTGGCATTTCAATGTTAAATTATTGCAGGATGTTTTATTTTGTGAGAAGTTTGAGCTTTTTTGGAATGATTGGAAGTTTAAAAAGGATTCTTTTGATAATTTGTGTATGTGGTGGGAGGTTAGTAAAGCAAATATAAGAATCTTTTGTCAAAATTATAGTTTACATTCTACTTCCATGGTGAAAGCAGGGATACAAAAACTTCAAAGAGATATACAAGCTTTGGAAAGTATTCTTGTGAACAGTAATGATGAAAATGCACAAAAAGAGCATCTGAATAAGAAGAAGGAACTTGGTTCATTATTACAAGAACAAGTGAAAGGAGCATTGATAAGAGCAAGAATTTGTTCCATTAAAGACATGGATGCTCCTTCTTCATATTTCTTTAATCTTGAAAAGAAAAGTGCTCAGCAAAAGCAAATGTATCATCTTCGTCGAACTGATGGAGTTATAACTTCTGACCCAGTGGAAATAAAGAAATTGGCAGTTAAATTTTACACAGACTTGTATGCTGCTGAGACCTGTGATCTTGGATGTGCTTCTGATTTGCTAAATGACCTACCGAAGCTGGATTGATGGACTGCCAGCAGAGTTTTATCAATCATTCTGGAATGTACTAGGAAATGACTTGTATGAAGTATTATTAGAAAGTATAAAGAATAAGTTGCTTCCTATAAGTTGCCGAAGAGCGGTCCTTTCTTTGCTCCCAAAAAAGGGTGATTTATGTCTTTTAAAGAACTGGAGACCTGTTTCTTTACCGTGTACAGACTATAAAATACTGTCAAAATGTTTAGCAAATAGATTGAAACATACTTTGGAATTATTGGTTCACAGAGATCAAACATACTGTATCCCTAATAGGTCAATAATGGACAATCTTTTTTTGTTAAGAGATGTTATTGATTTTAATCAATTTAATAATGTTGACCTGGGTGTGCTTTCGTTAGATCAAGAGAAAGCGTTTGATAGGGTCAATCATGCATATCTTTTTGAGGTTTTAAGAAATTTTGGGTTTGGAAATAATTTTATATCATATATTCAACTGTTATATTCTGAAGTTTTTGTGATTGTGAAAGCTGGAGGAGGTTTGAGTGCAACAATATTGGTATCAAAAGGCATTAGGCAAGGCTGTCCTCTTTCAGGACAATTATATAGTCTTGTTATTGAGCCACTGTTGTGCAGGCTAAGAAGGGATCTTAATGGAATTTGTTTCCCTGATGAAAACATTGTGCATAAAATATCACTATCAGCTTATGCTGATGATGTTACTGTTTTTATTTCAAGTCAAAATGATGTGAATGCTTTAATTGAAGCTATTGGACAATATGAGAGGGCATCGGCAGCAAGGGTAAATTGGGGAAAAAGCGAGGCACTCATTATTGGTCAGTGGAAAAGTGGGAAAAAACCTCCAAAATTACCAGGTGGATTGTTGTGGGTAAGAGATGGGCTTAAAATGCTAGGTGTTTTTTTTAGGAAATAAACAATTTCAGAATAAAAATTGGGAGGGAATGCTGGAAAAGGTATCTGCCAGATTGTTTAAATGGAAATCGCTATTACCACTAATGTCATACAGAGGAAGAGTTCTGGTTGTAAATAACTTGGCGGCCTCAACTTTGTGGCATAAACTCATAGTAATGGAACCACCTGAAGAATTAATTTGTAAAATTCAGAGGACTTTTGTGGAGTTTTTTTGGAGTGGAGAACACTGGATTCGTGCAGCAACACTATACCTTCCCGTTTATGAAGGAGGTCAAGGCCTGGTGGATGTGCGGAGTAAGATCTGTGCTTTCAGAATACAAGCAGCACAGAGATTCTTGTATCATAAGGGCTTAGCATGGGCTCAAACTGCTAAAATGATTCTACAAAAAGCGGGCGGTCTTAAATTAGACAGACATCTGCTCTTAATGGAACTGGAAAAGGTGAATCTGTCTGGAGTTACATCTTTTTATCGGTCAATGTTGCGCTCTTGGAGAACTGTTTTTAAAGTGGAAAGAGATTTTGAAGAACCCGGGAGTTGGATACAGGAGGAACCATTGTTTTTTAACCAAATGATCCAGACAAGACTTTTGTCATCTGTAAGTGTGAGCGCATGTTTACAAAGGCATGGCATTGTGAAACTGGGACAACTTTTGAACAATAACCAATGGGAATCAGTGGCTACCCTGAAAGAAGTAACCGGTTTAAAGTCCTCACGGTTGACTGAAAAGCTGGTGGAAGAAATTGTCAATGTATTACCAAGCGGCTATAGGACAAATATTGGAAAAGAATTTCAATCAGACATGACAGGTGAACCAGACTTTCCAAAAATAAGAGTTGCTGCTGTCGTCAGTGAGAGGCAAGAGGAAAAATCAGCGGCTTCAATTTTATCTTTTGAAACTCCACAGCTGGATTTGTTTGAAAATACATCAAAGAAAGCCATTTATAATGCTGCAGTTAAAGTTTTGCATCAAGGTCTGCTCAGAGGACAAAGGATCTCAGGGTGGCCAGTTCTATTGACACAAGACTTTCTCGTGAGAGACAGGTGGAGAGCCCTGTACAAACCTCCAGTGGAGAAACGAACAGCAGACTTACAATGGAGGGTTATTCACGGGGCAATAGCTACAGACAAACATGTGGCACACCTTAATCCAGCAGTTGGGGTGGGGTGTAGGTTTTGTGGAATAGAAAAGAATTTAGAACATTTATTTTTAAAGTGTAAAAGATTGGAAGGTCTTTTTAATGCTCTTGACAGATTGTTTCAAGCCTTTGGTGAAGACTTCTCAGAGCAAGTGTTTATAGGGGGTGTGAAATATAAGTTCTCAGAAAGAAGAAAGATGGTTTTGTTAAATTACCTAATTGGAACTGCAAAACTAGCAATATGGAAAACTAGGAAGAACCAAGGGTTACAGTTGAATAGTATTAATGCTGAAGTGATGTTTATGAATTTAGTAGCTGGTAGACTAAAAATAGAATTTGCATATTATAGTCTTGTAAATAATGAGATGGTTTTTAAAGATGTGTGGTGTGTTAACAATGTTTTATGTATTGTTCATGATGGAAATTTGGGTTTGAATGTTTAATTTTTTAATTATGTGAGTTGCTAATGTGAAAATTGTTTTGAAATGGTTGTTAAAATAAAGTTGTGTTAAACCTCTCTCTTTCTCTCTCTCTGTTACGGAAGCAGACCAAACAAGAGAGGTTAGTGATAATAATAACAATGTTTATTTTCAGCAGAGCGTTGTGGATAAGATGACGTGCAGAACCGGGTAAGTATAACAGTCCAGGTATGATACTTGATGAATACTGATGATAGATCTTTTCCTTTCCAAGAACGACGGGAGGAGGACTTACACACACACACACACACACACACACACACACACACACAGGCTTACGGCTGACCACCGCTGACTGGAACAGAGAACAGACTTCGTACTGGAACAAAATGAGAAAGCAGGTGAGTTTCAACAGGTAAGTAGCGAGGTAAGTATATCCTTGAAGTTTGTGAACTTGACAGAGAAACACAATGAGTCCGCTTCGTGCAAACGAGCCCGGACACTGAGTGAGGTGTGTGGTGTGCTTATATGTGGTGCTGGTGATTGGCTTCAGGTGCGTCTGATTAGTAATCAGGTGACTGTGATCGTTGTGTGAGTGAGGGAGTAGAACCTAGCCAATCCGTGACATTACCCCCCTCCCCAGGGCCCGCTCCTGAGGGCCGAGGCCTCCGACGTCGTGGTGGTCTACCTCGTCCTCGAGGGGCTGGACATTCAGGATGGTTACGGTGGAATTCCTCCATGAGGGCTGGATCTAGAATGTCGACTCTGGGTACCCACGACCTCTCCTCTGGTCCGTAGCCTTCCCAGTCGACAAGATACTCCAGATTACCACCACGACGTCGGGACAGAAGGATTTCTCGGACCGAGTAGATGGATCCCTCTTCCAGGACCAAGGGGGGAGGGGGTTCCTCTTCCTGACCAGGTTCTGTGGAGGGAATCACAGGTGGGTGAAAGGGTTTGAGTAAAGAAACGTGAAATGTGGGGTGGATACGGTACTGTGGTGGTAATTGGAGTCTGTAGGTGATGGGGTTGACCTGTTCCACGATGGTGAAGGGGCCAACAAACCTGGGACTCAATTTCTTCGAGGGCAGGTGCAGACGGATGTCTCTTGTGGAGAGCCAGACTTTCTGCCCAGGAGTGTATGTGGGACCAGGAATCCTCTTCTGATCAGCAGTGGTTTTAGTTCTGCGCACTGCCCTTTGAAGATGATGGTGAGCCTCGTCCCAGACTCTCTCGCTCTCCCGGAACCAGTAATCCACTGCGGGCACCTGTGATGGTTCGCCATTCCAGGGGAAGAGAGGTGGTTGGAAGCCGAGCACACACTGGAATGGCGTGAGTCCTGTGGTGGGTTGCCGCAGTGAATTTTGGGCGTATTCTGCCCAACCCAGGAACTGGTTCCAGGAGTCCTGGTGACCATGACAGAATGTCCGGAGGAACCGCCCCACCTCCTGGATTTTCCTCTCCGTCTGCCCGTTGGTCTCAGGGTGGTATCCAGAGGAGAGGCTAACGGTCACACCTAAGAGTTTGAGAAAAGACTTCCACACCCGTGAAATAAACTGTGGACCCCTGTCTGAGACGATGTCTTCCGGAATGCCATAGTACCTAAAGACTTTGTTGAAGAGCAGTTCGGCAGACTCTAGGGCTGTGGGAAGACCTTTCAGAGGTATCAGTCGGCAGAATTTTGAAAATCGATCAACTATAACAAAGATACAGGTGTTACCGTCAGATGAGGGGAGATCGGTCATGAAGTCAACTCCCAGGTGTGACCAGGGGCGGTTCGGCACAGGCAAGGGATGGAGTTTCCCAGCAGGCAGATGACGTGGACTCTTGGACATCGCACACTCCTTACATCCCTGGACATACCTTCTCACATCCCTTGCCATGTGCGGCCACCAGAAGCGGTCCGTCAGCAGCGAGAGAGTGTTGTTGGCCCCTGGATGTCCAGTGCCCAGAGAGGTATGTGTTGAATGGATTAGATCTACCCGCTGGGTCCTAGGGATGAATCTGCGACCAGATGGACAGCCCGGCGGAGATCTGGGTTCCGGAGTGGCGACAGCTGGCGGGTTAGTCCATTCAATGGGTTGAACGATGATGTTTTCGGGGATTATGGTCGTGGGTGTGTCAGGCAAGTCGTGGGAATCATGGATGCGAGACAGAGCATCAGCTCGGGTATTCTTGGATCCTGGCCGGTAGGTTATGGTGAAGTTGAATCGGGAAAAGAACAGGGACCATCTTGCCTGACGGGGACAGAGCCGTTTGGCGTCTCGGAGGTACTGTAGGTTCTTGTGATCTGTTATCACCTGGAACGTGTGGTTGGATCCCTCTAACCAATGTCGCCACTCCTCCAGAGCGAGCTTGATGGCAAGGAGCTCGCGGCTGCCGATGTCATAGTTCCTCTCCGCAGGGCTGAGCTTCCGGGAATAGTAGGCACAGGGATGAAGCAATGGAGGAGTACCATGATGTTGTGACAGAATACCTCCCACGCCGGTAGTAGATGCGTCCACCTCTACCACGAAAGGGAGATCAGGGTCAGGATGGGTTAGAAGAGGTGCCTGTGTAAACGCTTCCTTGAGTTTATGGAAGGCTGCGGCCGAGTCAGGGTTCCAGAGTAGAGTTCGTGGTTTTCCTTTGAGCAGACTGGTAAGTGGAGCAGTGATGATGCTGTAGTTCTTGATAAACCGGCGGTAGAAATTGGCGAAACCTAAGAATCGTTGAAGCTCTTTGATAGTAGTGGGTTCTGGCCAGGATACAACTGCAGATACCTTCCTCTCGTCCATACGGACCCCCTTCTGGTCGATGACGTATCCAAGGAAGTGTACTGCTGATAGGTGACATGAACATTTTTCCGCCTTGAGATACAGGTGATGATCCCGTAATCTTTGAAGGACCTCCGCAACGTGGAGGCGATGTTCGGCCTCACTCCGGGAGTAAATCAGAATATCGTCTATGTAGACGACGACAAAGTGGTGCAGAAACTCCCGGAGTACCTCGTGAATGAAGTTCTGAAATACGGAGGGGGCGTGGACCAAACCATAGGGCATGACCAAGTACTCGTAGTGGCCAGTAGGGGTCACGAAGGCAGTCTTCCACTCGTCCCCCTCACGTATCCTCACGAGGTTGTACGCGCTGCGGAGGTCCAACTTCGTGAACACCCTGGCAGTGCGTAGTTGTTCGAGGGCCGCAGGGACGAGAGGAAGGGGATACCGGAACTTGATGGTGCCTTGATTGAGTATGCGGTAATCGATGCATGGCCGCAGCCCTCCATCCTTCTTTGCCACGAAGAAAAAACTGGATGCTGCGGGTGATGTTGATGGTCGGATGTAACCCTGATCGAGAGCCTCCTGTATGTACTCCTCCATTGCCTTGGTCTCCGGAAGCGACAGCGGGTAGATCTTACCTCTGGGCATTGGAGCATCCGGAACTAGGTCAATGGCGCAGTCCCATGGCCAATGTGGAGGTAGCTGGGAAGCTCTCTTGGGGCAGAAGACGTCTTGAAATGACGAATAAATGGCAGGAATCTGGACTGACTGTTTCTCAACAGGACTTTCGACGGAGGTGACATTGACAGGTAGTATCTTGTGTCTAGGACGTGGAAGATCTGGGAAGCATTGGTTGGTACATTCTTTTCCCCATTTTGTCACCTCTCCTGTGCCCCAAGAGAGGATGGGATCATGCTTCACCAGCCACGGGCGCCCCAAGATGATGTCCATAGTGGCTCCCTCCAGAACCAGAAACTGAATCTCCTCACGGTGTAAAACTCCGATCTGTAGGATGATGGGTTCACATTTCCGGTGAATACGGGTCCGTGAGCTGATCCGGTTAGTTATAGGTTGAATCTGGTAGATGGTGGTTGAGGCTTGGGTGCGTAGCTGGAGCTGGCGACAGAGGGTGTTCGAGATGAAGTTTCCCGCTGACCCGGAGTCGATGAGGGCTGCGACTGTAACACAGGAGGCGTGGGTGGTTAACTGAACATTGGTAGTCAGAGGATGCATGTTATCCAATTCAGAACGTATTACACTCACCAAAGATTGTATAGGACGTAGAGGACAGTTGAGTCGGACGTGCCCCGCAGCCCCACAGTACATGCAAAGACCCCGGGTCAGCCTTCTCTGTCGCTCAGCTGCAGAGATCTTTCCTGACTCCAGGATCATTGGTTCTGGTGGGCTGGCGGATGTTACTGGTCGGAGGAGTGCAGTAGTGGCGGACTGATCTTGGTAGGATTTTAGACGATCTGAACAACGAAGTGACTGCTGAATGAATTTTTCCAATCCCATGGAATCGTCCAAAGCAGCTAACTGCATCCGGAGATTGGGTTCTAGACCGAGCCGGTACGTGGTCAGTAACGATCGCTCATTCCATCCGCTGGCAGCGGCCAAAGTGCGAAAACGCAGGGAGTAATCTTGTGTCGTCATCCTTCCCTGCTTTAAATGATACAATTGTTCTCCTGCGGATACTTCTGCATCAGAACGTCCGAAAACCTCTTTAAAATGAGCGACGAAGGCCTGGATCGAATGGATTGCCGGCCCGTCCTGTTGATATAACGTGTCCGCCCATTTGAGAGCTGGTCCGGTAAGCAGAGACGTGATGAAGGCTATTTTCGAAGATTC